>NC_056740.1:50400779-50706613 GCF_019279795.1 Protopterus annectens | reverse complement strand
TTAAATATCCTAATTGTGTCACAGAAGGTGACGCTTTGTTTCTTAAACTTGTTGAAGTGTTCCAACAATGCAGGCATGCAATATATGGGCTTGCTTGTTGACCACTATCGTAATGAGATTGTCAACATCAAGTTAGAATTGGAAAACTTGGACAAACTTATTAGAGCTTCTGAAGCTTTTAATACCTTGGCTTCTCTGTATTTGGGTATTGAAGCCAAGGTTAAAAGACATAGACTGTCTGTTATTACAAGGAAGCAGGGTAAGCTTCGTAGAGACATGGCAGCCTATGCAGCACACAAAGCTTATACTTTAAGAACAGCTCAACAAAAAGTCAATGTTGCTAATCCGGGTACAAGTAATACAGGTGTCAACTTGGTGGACAACAGCAATAATTTAAAAGCTACAGTTTCTAAGCAAAGTCATTTGGTTAATGACAACAATGTTGGCTGTTTGGATTCTTTCCAAGCTGGCAGTAATACAGAGACAGTGACTGACAACAACGTCAAAGGTCCTTTTTTAATGGACAGTGCTTGAGTAAAAAAGACTCCAAAATGGACAAAGTCCAGACGACGAACAAAGGGAGAGCGAAAGGGAGAAAGAAGTATTAAACTACGACATGTTTTTTTTTAAATCTAACTGACACTGACATTTCTGAGGACATGGTCTATTTTTTAAGTAAAGGTTTTTCCTTTATTCCTAACAACAAATGTGATGTGACCAAACTTATTATAGATTTTAAGCTTTACTGTAGAAAATTGAATTTAAAATATATTTTTCATAACACCAAGTTGGGTGACAAAATTAACAAGCAGACTCGTGTTCGAAGCACTTATAATCCCTTGTTAAACACTACATTAGCAGTGTTTGACAAGCAGTGTGAAAAAGATTTTAGGCACATTGATAGAAATATACACAGTTTTCCAAACCTTACAGAAGGTGAGTTTTTGGCTTTACAAACTATGGCCAAAAACAGGGAACAGCGTATTATGAAGGCAGATAAAGGTGGAACATTTGTTATTATGGCTCAAAAAGATTATTTGTTTAACATCAATAATATGTTAGCAGACACAAGTAAATATGTTAAAGTTAATACTGACATTATTCAAAACCGCTTTGTAAAATTAGATAGTCATTTATTAGATTTGTTCAGTGAAGGTAGTATTGATTACAACACATACACTTTTTTATACACTGAGTTTCCTAGAATGGCAAAGCTTTTTGGAATACCTAAAGTGCACAAGCAACAAGGAGATTTGAAATTTAGACCTATTATTTCAGCTTCAGGAAGTAAAACTGAAACGATTTCAGTATGGTTGGATGATATTTTTAATCCTATAGTACAAAGGTCTAAATTTTACTTACGGGATTCTTGGCATTTGTTAGAACTTTTAAGGGACATTAATCTAAACAATGTTTCTGGAGATTTACATTTTGCTTCCTTAGATATAGAGTCCCTTTATACTTGTATTGATCAAAATGTTGGAATAGAATATTTGAGGGACTTTTTGAGTGGACACACAGATCCGGACAATATTAAAATCAATACGTGTTGTAGTCTAATGGAACTTGTGCTATATAACAACTTTTTCAAGTTTGACAGCAATTTGTATAAACAAGTTTCTCGGGTTGCCATGGGGTCCAGAGTGGCACCTAGTTTTGCCAACCTAGTTATGTCTTCATGGGAAGTCAAACATTTAGTAATACATTTTCAAGATCAAAATGTAGTCTTCTATAGAAGATATATTGATGATTTGATTTTTTTATGTAGAGGTGATGAAGACACTTTTAGAACTTTTGTCTCACACTTAAACACTACTACCAATTTTTTGAATTTTACCTTTGGTAGCTTTGGGAAAATCATTAACTTCTTAGATTTAAGTCTGACTGTAGATTTAATTGAACACAGATTCCGTAGTAGTATTTTTAGAAAACCAACCTTTGTTAACCAGTATTTGCACTTTGACAGTTTACACCCCATGCACATGAAAAGAGGGGTAGTCAAAGGCCAGTTTATTAGACTTAGTAGACTTACTAGTGAAAATGATTGCTTCACTAGAGAAATCAGTCATTTAAAACAGTTTTTTATAGACAGAGGTTATGAAGTTGGTTGGTTGAGTCACATCATTGATGAAGTTAACATTTTAAGAAGCAATATAGCAAACCCCATTCTCACCAGTTCATTTATTTTAGATTCTGGTGAGAAGGTAGAGGTTAACAGTAAGTTTTCTTTGTCTTTTTCGTTACCTATTTGTAATGAAATGAACATTAAGGAAATAGTTATTAATAATTGGAAAATCATTTTAGGTAATTATGACTTAGCCAAAATTTTAGGTATTCGTCCGGTTTTTACCTACAAGAAAGTGACAAACATCAAAATGATTTTGGAGAGAGAAGAAAAAAGTGTCACACGTTTCACAAGCAAAGTAGGTACATATCCCTGCACAAGTTGTAAACAGTGTAGGTTTGTTAGTGGGACATCAAGTATCTTTCTAAAACATGCTAAGAAGGATATTAATGTTAATGGACACTTTACTTGTAAAACTAATAACATAGTTTATATTGCACAATGTTCTTCATGTAGTCATTTTTATATAGGTAAAACTATTAGAACATTGAGTAAACGTATTTATGAACACAATTTAGCTATAAAGAAAAAAGATGTAACCAATGCTTTGGCTAAACATTCTTTAAATTGTGTTTCATTTAAAAAGTTTATTTTTTCTGTTTTGGAAAAAGTTGATGACAGTTTGTTTAGTGGTGATTATAAAACACTTTTGGAATGTAGGGAGTCTTGCTGGCAAATTAGGCTGATGGCAGATGAATTACCAGGCCTAAATGATGTCATAAGTATCAAATGTTTTTTAGCTTTACAAAAGTTTTAATTTTAATTTTAAAACTTATTATTAGATAGTGTATCATTTTATACATGAAATATTGTGATATCTGATATATTTGCTTAAAGGTTAGTGTTTTAAGTAAGTATTTTTTACATCAATTTATTTATTGATGAAGAAATAATTGTTTGATTGACATTGATTAGTAGTTAATTGGAGACAGTATAAATATACTGTTTTAGAAAATGGGTGCTTTTCTGATGAAGTTCTTGGCATTAAATAGAACGAAAACGTTAATGCAGGTTTGTTGTCTGGTCTTTGCTTGTCGGTGGTGGACTATTTTCAGTTATTAAGTTTTGTTCTGGTTTGTGTTTTTTATATATATATATATATATATATATATATATATATGTGTGTCTATATATGTATATATATATATATATATATATATATATATATATATATATATCTATGTATATAATATATATATATATATATATATATATTTATATGTATATGTGCACCAGTAATTGCATACTGCAGACAGAGGAATTCAAACATACCCATACCTGGACGACTGCCTCATCCAAGCAGAAAACAAGGACATTCTCTTACAACATCTGGCGTTTGTCAAACACCTTCTAAATTGCCTAGGGTACACAGTAAATGAAAAGAAATCAAAACTAGTGCCCTCACAGAACATAACATTCCTGGGTGCCAGCTTGAATACAACGGCCCAGATGGCTTATCTCTTGCCAGACAAGCAACTACAACTAACTCAATACTTCAATATAATGGCAACAAAGACCAAACTCCCTGCATGAAAAATTCTGCTGGCCTTGGGATTCATGGCATCTTGCATACTAATACCATTTGCAAAACTGCATATGAGGAAATTGCAATGGTACCTGAAAAGCGTATGGACTCAACACAGCCACAGCTTGGAAACAATGATACCTCTCATTCCTTGCCTTCAACACGAGTTTCTATGGTGGTCCCAGGCATGTCACTTTACCCCCAGCCATGCAAACTATGACAACAGGTGCATCGGACTATGCCTGGGGGGCACACATGGCAGGTTCAAGGCAAATGGACTTCAGATCAAAGATATCTGCACATCAATCAAAAAGAAATGCTAGCTGTACAAAATGCTCTGCCAGCCTTCACGGTCCTCTTACATCCAGGACAACTTATAATAAGGACAGACAATACCACTGTAATGTGGTACATAAACAAGCAAGGGGGTACACACTCCTGCCCCCTATGCAGGCAAGGAATGACCTTGTGGAACACAGCACTGACTTACTAAGTTCAATTACAAGCACAATTCCTGCCAGGAAGAAAGAACACATTGGCAGACGACCTAAGCAGGAACTTCATGGATCCCCACGAGTGGAAACTGGATCCACAAGTATTTGCAATGATAACTAAAAAATGGGGGCACCCAGACATAGACCTGTTTGCCAACCCCCAAAAAATCAGCTACCAAAATGTTGCACAAGGACATTCCACCATCAAGCTTGGAAAGTGGACTCACTCTCATTCAGTTGGAAAATGTTGACAGTATATGCCTTCCCTCCACTGCTCCAAACAAAGGTGCTGCTGAAAGTCAGAATGGAGAGACCACAAATGATACTCATTGCCCCAGATTGGCCACGCCAGCACTGGTACCCACTACTAAGAAACATGGCCCAAGGCCCACCATGGATTTTACCACAAATTCCTCATCTGCTCACACAGTAAGACAGTCAGATTCTACACAGCCAGCTCAAGACCTTAAATCTGGCTGCATGGCAAATCACCTAAACAACCAGCCAGCTCCTCTATCACAAGCCGTTCTGTATGTCATTCTGGAGGCCAGGAGGCCCAGCACCAGGAAAGCCTACTCAGACAAATGGAAAAGATTTTGCGCCTGGAACCAAGCTAAAGGCCAAAATCCCCTTGAGCCGGACATACCTCAGATTCTACAATATCTAACTGAGATGTTACACAAAGGACTTTCCTTTTCATCTATTAAAATCCACGCCTCTGCTATTTCAGCTCAATACAACACGGATCCTCCCTTATTTTCACATCCACTTCTAAGGCAGTACCTCAGTGGGGCCAAAAACATAAGGCCTCCCAGGAGAGCACCAACGCCAACTTGGGACCTCAACTTTGTTCTGGAAAAGCTTACGCTACCACCTTTTGAGCCAGCTTTCTCAGCTGATTTTATATCATGGAAAACTGCCCTGCTGCTAGCAATTACTTCAGCCACAAGAGTCTCAGAGCTACAGGCACTAATGGCAGTGGAGCCTTTCCTCATTTTCCATCAAGACAGAGTCTCTCTACGAACTAACCCCTCCTTTATGCCAAAGGTGGTATCCAGTGTGGCTCTAAATCAAACCATCCATTTACCACTTTTTTCCCAAATCCACAGAACAAAGGAGAAAGACTCCTGCACTCATTGGACATTCACAGGCAACTACGTTACTACTTGGATAAAACTAAGGCTTTCAGAAAATCTGACCAACTTTTTGTATCCTATGCAACAGCATCACAACAAAAGGCTATCTCAAAACAGACCATTTCAAAATGGATAGGACATTGCATATGTTTTTGCTACACCCATCATGGAAAACCAGTTCCTGCTAGCATAAGGCCCCACTCCACCAGGGCAGCAGCTACATCTACATCCTTCCTCAGGGGGGTGCCAACCAAGGATATTCTGGAAGCTGCAACTTGGAGTTCAGTACACACCCAAACACCATCACTTGCCTCTATACTGTAAGACTAGAACTGGCTTCGCCACTGCAGTTTTGCAGGGCCTACTACCCTCTTCTAACCTTGTTTGATTCCACCTCCCATCCTTAGCTTTGGGATTCAACCCAAGTGTGATGACTGCAGCAGGGTAACACGATGAACATAGTTCAGTTTTGTACCTACCATAAATGTAGATGTTCGAGTGTTTACCTTTCTGCAGTCCAGGTTACCCTCCCTCCATCCCCTCTGATCTAACTGAAACCTTTCTATGCCTTTATATCTGATACAACATTTGGGGTGTATTTGCTTATAGCTGGAGGTATGTTTCATTTATTATTGGTACTATGTAGTGACCTCCTATTGGGGTGGGCACCTGACATATGGGGCAAGAAAAACTGAAGAAAATGGTGTTGGATGCCACTTATATGCCCCTGGCACACTGACGTCAGGGAAGAAGCGACAGCAACCAACGCCGGACCAAGACTTTGGAACTCAGGCCGACTGCGGGACCGCCTGATGACAGGATAACCCAAGTGTGATGACTGCAGCAGGGTGAACACTCGAACATCTACATTTATGGTAGGTACAAAACTGTACTTTTCTCTCTTTGGTTCTAGAACTTTGAATGTAGAGTTGTTTTCTTTGGCCCTCCACGGGTTTCTGCAAGCCTTTGCAAAGTATCTGTTTTGCTGTGTTCAGTCACGTGGCTTGGGAGCTTTGTGTATTCTTTTGAATTGTTGATTGATTATTGGCAATTCTTAGGACTCCCTTTCTCTGTCTCCTTTGATTTCTTGTGAACGGTTTCATACCTCTAGTCATCATACATTTCCATTAACTCAAGAAAATTGTTCCTTGTTCCGTTGATCTGGTGGTGGGGGTAAGAACAATTTTCTGAACTCCCAGTTTTGGAGAGCATTTCTGACATAAGATTAAATTGTTCAACGTTTTTCCTGCAAATTATATATCTATGTGAAGAGGCAAAGCATAGTCCCGGTGTATATGTTTAAAAATGTCTGGGCTTGTCTGTTGGTCTGTCTGTCACACACAGAGATGGAATGTCCAGTTTTGCTTCCAAGCACATTGAGATCATTTGATATGAGGTAGTCTTGAATAGGTGTGAAATTCATTTGGAAGAATTATAAGACCCGGACTCCTGAGTACAAATTAACTCTGTGGGTAAC
Organism: Protopterus annectens; assembly: GCF_019279795.1. Classification (NCBI taxonomy): domain Eukaryota; kingdom Metazoa; phylum Chordata; order Ceratodontiformes; family Protopteridae; genus Protopterus; species Protopterus annectens. The sequence continues at coordinate 50,699,856 of NC_056740.1, read as the reverse complement.
CCTTTACTGCATGAACTCCAGATGTCCACGTGCATTCAGAGGTTCTTTTGAGCAGACTGAGTGTCTATATGTAGTGTGGTATCTGAACCTGCATTATGAGGTGATGTTACTCTTTTTGTGCATCGAATCACCTTTGATTTCTAGTGGTTATTAGTTTCCTAAAGGTCATGTTTTACATGGTCCAGTTTTTCTACTTCAGCTGAAGGACTGTGGTCACAACAGAGTCGCTCTTCTCTTACCTGCTATTGCACTAGGATGTGGTTTTCATTAATTAGGGCCCATCTCTTTCCCGACCCTTTAATCTTATTTTATTACGAATTATTTTAGAGGTTTGATTGTCAGTTTGAATTTTTCAGCTTTCTCCCTTAATTGTGAAGTAGTGGTTGGCTGGTATTTGTTTTTGTGGGGCAGTTCAGTAGAGTTATTCATGTTGAAATTTTTTTTTTTTGTGATAATGCTTATTGTGAGACTTATTTGGTGTGGCAAGGACAAAACCCCATGGTTTGGGAGATTCTCCATGTGTGCTCAGAAGACCACCCCCAGAACACGCACAAACCTGTGTGTTTGGGAGTGGATAATTTAAACTGTGTTTGTGACATTTGTAAAAAAAATTGGTTCCCATATGTTGCAAGAGCATATACAGTGGATGTAAAAAGTGTACATACCCCTGTTAAAATGACAGGTTTTTGTGATGTAAAAAAATGAGAGCGCAATAAATCATTTCAAAACTTTTCCCACCTTTAATGTGACCTATACACCTGTACAATTCAATTGAAAAACAAACAAATTTATTAAGGGATAAAAATATAAATAAAAAATGTACAGTATGTTGGTTGCATAAGTGTGCGCACCCTTAAACTAATACTCTGTTGAAATACCTTTTGATTTAATTACAACATTTAGCCTTCTTGGGTAGGAGTCTATTAGCATGGCACATTTTGACTTGGCAGTATACTCTCCCCCACTCGAGTCCTTGAGTTAATTGGTGCTCGTTTGAACATGTTGACCCAAATCACAAGCCTAACGTACTGAAGAATAAATACTTTACAGAGTTAAGCATCTCTCATTTCTGTCTTTCTTCCCTGACGACAAGGTTGGTTTTACAACTCCTGGAATCTGTGGCAGCTTCCATAACTCCAATACCCCTAGAGATATTACATGAAGGTTGTACAATGGATGCTTGTAGTATAGTGGTCTACCAGACTGCACACTCTCTGCTCCAGTACAAATTACAAGAATTTGCAAAGAACACATTACTTGGTGGATCACTGTAAGTGAAATTTCTTGGGGCCACCATTTTATTCTTCCACCACCCATTGCTACAGTGACTACGGATGCCTCCCAAATTGGTGGAGGGGGGACATTACATGGGAAGGATGGCCCAAGGCACTTGGTCCCAGTTGGAGTCCAATCTTCATATCAGTGTCCTGGAAGTGAGAGAAGTGTTATTAGCATTGCAAACATTTCAAGATGCTGTCCCTCTGGAGATGATTGCCATTCAGACAGGCAATCTCTCAGTTGAAAGGTATATCAGCAAGCAGGGGGAGCCAGAGTCTGTCCCCTCTGTCAAGAGGCTATGAGAGTTTGGCAGTGGGCAATCTCTTCCGGCTACATTCTTTTGGCAGTACATATTCTGGAGATGTCCAACATGTTGGTAGACAAATTGAGCAGGTCCTTCTTCTTACTCCCTCGCTAGTGGTCTGTTAGTCCTATGGTGGCAGAAGTGATTTACCATCAATGGGGCCAACCATGCAATCTCTCTGCTTCTGCTTTCAACTTCAAATGCAGCAGGTACTTCACCCTAATCCTTCCAGAGGAGGAGTCTTTTCCCCCTACTCCTTTGATCCCCAAGTTGCTACATTAAGTGTTGCCCTACTGGAAGTGCAAAGTAATCCTCATTTCTCCATTCTGGCCTTTCTGTGGTCTTATCTTCATGCACCCTCCTTAGGTGTTGGATCCAAACCAGGTTCTTCTCTATCACTCACCAGGAATAACTTACTGGGCATTTGGACCCTCCAATTGACAGTATAGTTTCTCCACTTCCAGTAATGACTAGACAGTCCAGGTTTTCATCTCCAGGCAAACGCATCCTCATATCCTCCCAGAAGGATTCTGTGAAAAAGGTGTATGAGTAAATGTAAAAGATTCTTCCACTGAGCTATCCAGAGACAGCTAAATCCCTTTTTGGCACCCTTTCCAGCTATTCTAGATTTTCTTACATCCATATTTTACAGTGGTGCTAGTTGTTTTACTGTAAAGATTCAACCTGCAGCTATCTTTAGTTTTCACATAGGGCATAACCATTCATCATTTAGATTGTGTAAAGCTTTTCTTAAAGGTACCTTTTTACTCTGACCACCTATTAAGGACCCTACTCCACCCTGGGATTTAAATATCCTTCTTCAAACCCCGATTCAACTCCCATTTGAACCAGCTACTGAGATGGATGATGGACTGGAAACTTTTGTTTTGGAAAACTATTTTTTTCAAATTGTAATCACATCAGCAAGGCAGGTATCAAAACACCAGGCCCTATCTTTTAAGCCACGGTATCTGATTTTTCACAAGGACAAGGTCTGTCTCCACACTTATTCTTCCTTTGTATCCAAGGTGGCCTTAGAAACAGATATGAATCAACCTGTCAACCTCCCTGTTTTCTTTCCACTTTTTTTCCAATAAGGGAGAGCACATGCTGCACTTTTTAGATATACATAGGCAACTTTGATTCTATATCTACAGAATGAAAGATTTTGGAAAATCAGACCAGCTGTTTTTTTTTTTCATTTTCCAAAGCCAGACTGGGTGAATCTGTCTCAAAGGTGACTTTAGTCAAGTGGCTCCATGATTGCATTTCTTTTGTCTATAAGGAAAATGGATCAACACTTCCTAAGGCTCATTCCACTAGATCTGCGGCCACATCATCTGCCTTTCAGTCAAGAGCTTCTGTAGATGACATTTGCAGAGCTGCCACTTGGTCAAACTAGCATACCTTCATTGTTCCCTACAAACTGGACATCTTGTCTGGGAATAGGATAGTATTTGGCTCTGCTGTACTCTAGAATATCCTAACTTGAGGACCACCTTGCTATTTCTCTAGCTGGGGATTCTGTTCCGTCAGTCAAGGAATGGACGAAAAAGACAGCATCAGATATAAAAGTTATATACTCACCATAACTATGCATCTGTGTTGTCTGTTTTCATCCTTTTTCAACCTCCCACCCTCCATCCCCCTTCCTACTTAAAATCTTTATTCCTCGACTCTTAGTTCGATCTGAGGAGTGTTGTATTGCTTGGCTGTTGATGAGCTCCAGCTCTGTACTCCTTTATATTTTTTTTTTCCACTGGGATGTTTAACATTTCACAGTATTGTTTGCACCTTATAGCTGTATACAGGGTGTATGCTGAAGGAAGGGCAAACTTGATCTGAAATAATTCTGACTAGACGGGAGGATTATAGGTAAGAGGAGATTGACTAGCTCAGCTACAGAGCCAAGTCTTTTGAAGTGGCCGTATTCAGATCCAAGGTTGGGTCCAATACCCCATCAGTCGAGGAAGGACCAAAAGGGACAACAGAGATATATAGTTATAGTGAGTACTTTACGTTTATTTCTTCCTTAGACAACCAAAATCTGTTTGGCATGCTGCTGCACAGTTGTTTAAAACCCTGTAGGATAAGGTCAAGGTTATACAAGACCTGAAATAAGCTTTTGTTTCTCCTGTACCAAAGTTCCAGAGGAATTAGCCATAGTAGTCTTCCTTTGTCCACAAGCAGCCTCTACAACCTGCTAGAAATAACAGTTTGTAAGCAGATTTTCCCAGACAAACCCACTTAAAGTTCTAGAGGCAGCAAACCTTTTCCTTCCCTAGGGCTTAACTCCTCATACTGTTCTGTTCCTTTTACCTGACCTCACTGACTCTGCCTACAGCATTGATCCTGGACTGTTTGAAATACTTTGGAAATCTTTTTTGATTGTCTTCATTATTACATGACTTAATTGTTAAGTGTTGGGCTAATGTAGAAAAGGGGCAGGCTAATAGCCCCAGTGGAGATTACATAAGCAATTTCTAAAAGGATTTCTCCACTCAGAATCCACTAGTCAAAAACACAGCTGTTCCATCAGACTTGTAATTTGTAGTTGAGAATTTTTTTCCTTCTGCAGCCCTTAAATTGATTTTTTGGACTAATGTTTTTGTGGTGGCTGTTAAGACTACCAGAATAATTTCAGAATTCATAGTTACTTGCCAGAATGAATTTTACCTTGCCTTTATATCAAATAGCCTTCATTTTGCACTGAATGTGGTTTATTTAAATTTTCTCCCAAAGGTTAAGAATAGGGGAAAGTGACTGTTCCTTACAGTTGACATAAACTGGCAGCACTCATTTTACCTAATGATGGTGAGGGATTTCTGCAGAGCATTTGTTGAACTCTTTCTACAGTACTGGTAGGCAAATGAATAACTTAATGTAATGGCTTAACATCTGGCTAAAATGCATTGTTTACTCTTTGTTAGGGGTCTGTTGGCATCTTTCTAATTGATGCAACTATGTCTAGTGTTGTAGCCACTACTTGTTTGCACAAGGTATTTACATAGTTTCATTTAAGTGTTAGTGCATACTGTTATGAACCATTGTTTTCTTTTAAATGTTTTGTAAATGGAGACACGTCAGACAGTGCTGTCCTACAGGACATCCTGTCTTACAAATTTCCTGGCGTCAGCTTGTTTCTGCCCACCATGAAATTTTTTTCTTCTTGAAAATCTGTCCCAGTAGTTATGTCCATTTTGTAAATACTACAACATTAAAATAATGATACACAAGCTTGCTGTATTCATAGGTAAATGAGGAAATCCCGGACTGGGTCCTTTTCTTCCTTCTTCCCACCATTTTCATTCTTGGTTGTATTGGGTGTTATGCCCTTGCATATACTAAGAAAAACAAGAGGCCTGCATCTGTCACCCCTGGGCTTCTGCATACTGGTCAAGGCTCTTGCCACCTCTGTAATGCCTTTTTGAGGCGGTGTTCCAAAGACCAAATTGCCACTGTAACAACTGCAAATAAATGCAATCTGAGGGTCATGCTGCTCAACGCTAGCAGTCTAAATCTCAAAATGCACTCGCTCGAAGCACTCCTTAAAATGGAGAACATAGACATTTGTGCTGTAACAGAGACCTGATTCAAGGCAGCAGAAAGCACCCCTACACTACCAGGCTGTAACTCTTTCCACACCTTTCGGCCCCAGAACTTGGACCGAAGCTCCAAAGGTGGTGGTGTTTCCATATTCATAAAGGATGCTCACACCTCCAGACTGGTAGCCCAACATAACACATCAGAGATACTTCAAGTGCAGCTAACATTGGGTAAGACAGCGATTCAGGTCATAGCCTGCTATAGATCCCCAACCATGTCCCAAGACTCGCACTCTACGTTCCTAAGCACCCTGGAGAATATTAGGGCCTAACCTAACACTCTCATACTAGGCGACTTCAGCTACCCCTCCATTAACTGGGAAAACTACTCGTGTACCAATGCACTTGCCCAACGATGTTCTTCATGTTTCACTGTTGCAGTCATCACATTTGGGTTATCCCTGCTAGGGTAGCCCTCGGCCGGCCCGAATACCAGAGGCTTAGTATTTTGGCTTCAGTTGCTGTCGCTTCAGGACTGACTTCAGGTCGTCAGTATTATAAAGTAAGGCAGCTGACGCCATTACTTCAGTCTTTCTTGCCATGGAGCCAGAAGCAGTTTGCATGATTGCCAGTCAGCCGCTACCTGAGTTTCGTCTACTGAATTGAAGCTGAAGTCTTTTAAAGCGAAGTACCCCGTTGGGGGGTCCTTTTTTCTTGCACTAACCGATGTCAGAAGAAGTTAACAATTGTCTCACCTGTGGAAAGCAAATACCGCACTGAGACTTTCATTCTTACTGCATCACTTGTTTAGGACCAGACCACGATGTCCCCTGCTGTCACTTCTGTGCTTTGTTCAACTCCAGAACTATCTGTCGTCGGGCCCTTATTGTAGCTAGATATTTTCGCTTACAGTCCTTGAACTCAGATATGGCTTCAGTAAGCTATCCAACAGCAGATCTTCTAAAAAAACATAAAGATAAAGACTGAGACAGACTGCACAGGTCCAAACCTACTGACGATATTCCCATTAAGCTAGTCGTCAGTTCTCCGGTCCTCAGTGAGGCACTTTCGTAGCCCCTGATGCCCACTTCGGTGGATTCGCAGCACTTCGCACTACTGATTCTCGACACAAACTGTCTTCTTTCGCAACTACCGTTCTTTCGAAAATGACAGAGTTTCATAGGCCCAGGGTACGAACCACACCCAAGAAACAGACGACCTAATCTCAGGCACTTGCTTCCTTGCCTCAGTCTCAAATGCATAAAATAGCAGAAGACCTTATCATGTTGATCAGGGGAAGCAAAGCTACCTCCTCCAAAAGGAAAAGAGATCTGTCCCGTATAGTTTTGTCTGAACAAGAGTCTGATGACTCTGATGCATTTCCATTGGGAGAGTCAGGACTACCCTCAGTCTAAAAAGAGACTCGGGGAATTCATAGATCTTACTCAGCACAGACCCTTAGCCATTCCCCCCAGTCCTGGATGTTGTGGAGGATGTTTACTTGGAATCCAGCTTGACTCCTGACACCCACCCTCCTGCACCCAGAAAACCAGACTGGTACAACAGAGTCCCTGACTCGCACAAATTTCTTTTTAAAAATCCTACTGCTGACCCTGAGGTTTTCTCAAGGGCCTAAAGGAATTAAAACAACCTCTACTAAGAATCCCACCCCCTCAGATAGGGATTCCCGAGCACTAGACAGATGGGTTAAAAAAGTATAGACCTCAGCTACTCTTGCTATCAGGGCACTAAATTGTCAGTTCCATATGCTAAAATTTCAGCAGCATACCCTGGAAATCCTCAAACAAAAAATGTCTTCCTTTCCTGCTTGTGCAGAATCTAAAGAGTTACGAGAGTTAATGCATTCTACAAGTCAAGTAACCTGAACACACCTTGCACTGTGGTTTTGACACCCTAGAAGCTTCTTGCAGGGCAGCAGTCACCGGATCTGTCATTAGAAGGCATGAGTGGCTTAAGGAACAGCCCTTGCCAGACCATGTCAAATCTAAATTATTGGATGCCCCCTTGCACAAAGACAGCTTATTTGGCACCAAGGCAGAATAGGTCTTAAAAAAGATGGAAGAAGAAGCAAAATCTATGCAGACAGTTAAGGATTTTTTACAGGTCCAGCCACCCAGGTTCAGGAAACATTATCACACCAAACACTGGTCCTTTCCTGCTGTCTCTAAGCCAGTTCAGCCCAGACCCTGGGGAACCAGACCCCCCCCCCCCCCAGACAACAGCCACAAGGAATGCAGAGATCAAAGCAGTGGACCAACTCCACTTCAAAACCAGCGAGTTCTAAGCCACCCTTTATGGTAAGAACTCGCAATGACTCACCTCCACCCCCTCCCTCTGCCCACCTTCACTTATCCCTAGGAGGAAAACTCTCCTTTTACGCAAGCAGCTGGACCATCATTACCAACGACCGCTGGGTTCTCAACATAGTGTCCCAGGGATATAGATTTTATTTCCACACCTTCCAACTCCAAAAGGGTTCCCAGATCTACCTCCAAACCAGTGGGCAGAGACGCAAAAGCAAGTCCTTCCCTACTCTCTGAGGGCAGTAGAGCACATTTCTGCAGAACAGAAAGGTCAAGGTTTCTACTCCAGACTTTTTCTGTTATCTAGAAAAGAGGGCACCTGGCACCCTATCCTCTATCTATCCATTCTAAACACCTTCCTGGTGATCCCAAAATTCAAAATGCTCACCAGGGATGCTTGGCTAGCCACTCTGGATCTAAGAGCTCTACCTCCACATTCCTATTAGGGAATCATGCAGGAAATATCTCCGTTTCAGGACGGGATCTCAGCACTTTCAGTTATCTGCACTTCCGTTTGGCTTATCTACTGCTCCCAGAGTTTTCACAAAATGTCTGGCTCCGGCCATTGCCTTTTGCAGACAAAGGAATATCCAGATTTACCCTTACTTAGACTGCCTGATTCAGGCAGACAGCCAGGAAAAGCTGCTGAAGCACCGGGCCTTTGTAAATTCCCTACTAACCTCCCTAGGGTACACAATCAACGAAAAGAAATCCAAACAGGTGCCCACCCAAATTATTATATTCCTTGGAGCAAGCCTGGACACAGCATCCCAGATGGCATTCCTTACACCAGAAAAGCAAATTTTCCTGACAGCCTACTTCTCTCAACTAGCCACCAGACCCCAGCTTTCTGCAAGGAAAATCCTGCAAGTTCTGGGGTTCATGGCACCTTGCATGCTTCTCATTCTGTATGCCAGACTGCATGTGAGGAAACTTCAATGGTACCTAAAAAGCCTTTGGTGTAAACATTCTCAAGACCTTGAGTCTCTTGTACCTAGAATTTCTTGCCTCAAAAAAGATTTCCTTTGGTGGGCAACAGCATGCTCCCACAACGACTACCCTTCTCACCACCCCCTGCTTCCCAGACCCTCACCACAGCCGAATCAGACTATGCCTGGGGTGCACACCAAGATGGCAGTTGCATACAAGGCCAATGGACCACACAGCAAATCTATCAGCACATCAGCCAAAAAGAGAGGATGGCTGTCCAGCACGCCTTGATAGCTTTCAAGCCTCTTCTCTCCCCAGAGGCTCTCCTGATCAAAACAGACAATACCACTGTGATTTGGTATATCAACAAGCAGGGGAGGGGCTCACTCCTACCCTCTATGCAGGCTGGCCATGACCCTTTGGCACACATTCTCTGCCATGCAACTCCACTTGCTAGCACAATTCCTGTCAGGTCCTCTCAACTCTCTGGCAGAACAGTTAAGCAGAAATATTCTGGACCCACACGAGTGGCAGCTCAACAGAAAAACCTTCACCCTAATAACTCAGAATTGGGGCATCCCGAAGGTCAACCTCTTTGCCTCCCACACAAACTATCAGCTCAGCAAATTCTGCACCAGGGAGCATCACTGCATGGCTTGGAAAGTGGATGCCCAGTCCTTCCCCAGGGTCAAATCTATCAGTATATGCCTTTCCTCCACTACCTCTCATCCCCAGGGTACTGCTGAAGATAAAGGAGGAAAAACCAAGGACAGTTCTTATAGCTACAGACTGGCCTCGCCAGCACTGGTACCCCTTGCTGCGTAACCTGTCCCCTCTGCCACCATGGCATCTTCCTCAGATTCCAAACCTCTTGACCCAGAGGGAAGGGGAATTTATGCATCCTCAATTGCAGACACTCAATATGGCATTCCCTATCCCCCGATCAATCTGCCAATCTCAGTAAACAGGTTCTAGATGTTATATGTGAGACCAGACGCCTTATCACTAGAAAGTCTTATGCTGACAAATTAAAAAAGTTCTGCACCTGGATTCAGGCTAAGGGAGCCAACACGGCACAGCCCTCCCTTCTTCTCATCCTGGATTACTTAGCTGACTTGCTGCACAGTGTCCTCTCTTAACAGTTCCTACGAGGGGCTGACAACTTGAGACCACCCAGAAGAGCACCAACACCAGCTTGTGACCTTGACTTTGTGTTGGAGAAGCTCGCCCTGCCCCCCTTCGAACCAGCTTCTGCAGAGCTAAAATTTGTCTCCCGGAAGACTGCTTTCCTGCTGGGCATCACTTCAGCCAGAAGAGTCTCCGAGCTGTAAGCACTCATGGCTGTGGAACCCTTCATCATCTTCCATGCTGACTGGGTTTCCCTCAGGACTAACCCATCCTTGATACTCAAGGTAGTGTCCAGTGTGGCTCTCAACCAATCTATTCATTTGCCCACCTTTTTTCCTAATTCCCAGAACAAGGGTGAAAGGATCCTGCACTCTCTAGATGTGCATAGACAACTCAAATTCTATGTAGACAGGACTAAATCCTTCAGAAAGTCTGATCAATTGCTGGTTAGCTTTGCTACTGGAGCAGAAGGCCATGCCATCTCCAAAGAAACCATTTCCAAATGGATAGCACACTGCATCCATTTCTGCTACAAACAACACAGAAAACCTCCCCCAAGGGGGGTCAGAACTCAGTCCACCAGGTCAGCCTCCACCTCTGCAGCTTTCATCAGAGGAGTCCCCAACAGGGACATCCTGGAGGCTGCCACCTGGACATCTGTTCACACTTTTACCAAACATTGCCACCTGCCTCTTTTCTCCAAATCCAGGGCAGGGTTTGCCTCTGCAGTCTTGCAGGGTATCCTAGCCAGCCCATAGTTTCATTGACTGCCTCCACCCATTTCCTCAGCTTTGGGAATCAACCCAAATGTGATGACTGCAACAGTGAAACACGCAGAACATAGTACAGTTGGTACACGTACCATAAATGTAGATGTTCAAATATTCACTGTTATAGTCCTGGTTTCCCTCCCTCTCTCCATCCCCCTTTTTCCTTTTTTTTTCTTCTCTTTCCTTTCAAGGAACATATTGGTATTTACTTTATACTTGTGGGGTTCTTCCACCAGAACCTGGCTCCTACTTGGGGGCTCCTGACAGGTTAGGGCAAGAAAAACTGATGTAATGGCATCAGCTGCCTTACTTTTATACTACTGACGACCTGACGTCAGTCCTAAAGTGACAGCAACTGATGCAGAAATGCTAAGCCTCTGGTATTCGGGCTGGCCGTGGGTTACCCTGGCAGGGATAACCCAAATGTGATGACTGCAACAGTCAATACACTTGAACATCTACATTTATGGTAAATGTACACAACTGTACTTTTCCTGGAGTTCATTAATTCCAATGTCTTGGACCAGCTTGTTCCTACTCCCACTAAAGGTAGCAACATCCTTGACCTGGTCGTTACCAACATGGGTGACCGTTGCTTTCCACCAATAGTCATCTCCTCTGTGGTTAAATCCGACCAGAAACTAATCACCTTGGAAATCCACATCCCTTCCAACCCCGCCCTGCAAAGGTAACCACTATGAAAAACTTCTCCAAAGCTAACTTTGGGCACCTAAAATCAGACGTGGCTAACTTCACGGCACCCATGGAAATGGAGAGCAGTTGCATGACCGCTGAATCATACACCAATGCACTGTACAAACACGTACACAAATGCATGGTTCTCACCATACCCAGTAGAACCAAGACGCTGTCCTCCAAAAAAAAAGAAGCCAATCTGGTGGTCCCCTGCTATAAACAAACAGTGCAACAGAAGGAGAAAACTGATGCGGAATAAGGTGAATTCCCAAGACTGGAAAAGCTTCCTTATAAGCCTCAACAAAAAGTTGAGATCCCTCATCAAATCCTCTAAAGCTAACTATGAAAACAGAATTGTTGCAGATAGTGAAGACAACCACAAGGCCTTTTATAGTTATTTAAGGAATCTCCACAGCAGTACCCAGATTTGCTCTGAGCTACTGCACAATGGTACCTCCTATACCGAGCCAACAGATATTGCCAATATACTGGCTGACAGATTCCGTGCCAATTTTACCCCACCCAAAGGACCAATCACAATACCAGTAGATTGCCAGGCACCCAGTATTACTGCTGCACACATTAAAACAGCATTGTCCAAGGCCAAGAATACAGCTTCTATGGGACCTGACAATATCCCTGGCTGTGTTCTTCATGAACTCCAGAGTGAATTGGCACCTCACCTGTGTGCCCTGTTCAATCACAGCCTCACCTCAGGCTTTGTCCCTACCGAACACACTGCTACAGTCATCCCTCTTCAGAAAGGAGGAGCTGCTACAGACCCTGGGAACTATCGCCCCATTAGTCAAATGAGTCTGATATGCAAAGTTATGGAACGCATCATCATGGACCTAATAAACAATGATTTAGGGAATCTCCAAACTCTGGCTTCCGCACAGTTTGGTTTTGTGAAGGGTAGACCATGCCTGTTCAACTTGGTCGACTTCTTTGAGTCAGTCACCAGAGCTGTGGATGAAGTTAAGGTGGTTCATGCAGCCTACCTTGATCTGGCCAAGGCCTTTGATACTATTCCCCACTCAGGAATCATAGAAAAACTCACTAAGCTAGGCATCAACCCGTATATCACTAGGTGGGTTGCAAACTGGCTCACAGGTGGAACCCACAGTGTGAAAGTAGCTGACTCCAAATCAGACTGCTGACTAGTCATGAGTGGAGTCCCACAGGGTTCAGTCCTGGGTCCTCTCCTGTTTGGTATCTACTTCTCTGATGTCCAGGCCAACGCAAAGGGACCCTGACTGACCAAGCTCGCAGATGATTGCAAGTTGGGAAGTGTTATTCTCTCCCCAAGTGATGTTGACATCCTACAGAATGGCCTCAATGAGACCAACGACTGGTGTCAGAACTATGGCCTTAAGCTCAATGGCAAAATATGTGTAGTCATCCCCTTTGGGGAAAACCCGGTTTGCATGGTAGGCCACTGAACACAGAGGGCATTATAAGAGATTTGGGAGCACAGGTTGACAGCAACCACTCTTTTGATCACCACATTGCCACTGTGGTCAGAAAGTCCTTCTGTGTGGCAATTCTCATTACTAAGGGTTTTGCATCCAGGAAGAAAGAGGTCATTGTTTCTTTCTACTCTTCCCTCATTAGGCCAGTCATGGAGTACAATGCCCCATTTGGCATGTACCTCACTAGACACCTGCAACAACTGGAGAGGCCGCAAAATTACCCCACAAAGAGGATCCTAGGTCTTAAACACTTGTCCTATATAGACACACAAAAACTCCAACTATTCTTTGTCTCATATCGCCTACTTTGAGGCGATGTCTGCTTGACTTACAAAGCCATGTCTGACTGAGCTCTGTTAGAAATGCTACATCTAAAGAAATCCCAATCCCTTCACACCACACGCTCCAGAGACCTCAACCTCATTACAACAATCAGCAGAACTTACTGGAAGGACAGGTTCATAACCCAGGGACTGCCCATGCTATGGACTAGACTTTCCCATACATGTCAAGCACAACACCTCGCTGACCCTCTTTAAGAGAAATATTAATAAGTGGATGGGAAATAGAAAATTCACCCCTGGGATAACTCCAGTGGCTGTACCCGACAGAGGCACTGGGAACTAAGGTCGGGTGGCACGATGCCATGGTAATCCTTTGGCTAGGCTTGTAAATGCCCCAGGGCCATTAGCCTAGTAGACACCAATGAACTTATGAAATTACAAGGAAGACTGCAGTCTTACTTGGAAAGAAATGTAGTGGCAAACAAACCCATTAACATTTAGTCAGTTAGTATTGAATGTGTACCAGAGAGTGTGTGAATGCTGAATATATTGGTGGTTAGTCTCTGTTTTCTGGTTAGAGCAAAAGAATCATATCCTAGTAGTTGGGATGCAGTATAGGAATTACTTTCAGTGCTCTAGAAGTATAATGATTTCTTGCCTATCTGTGGTATTTCATTGTGGTTAACATATTGTTTTGTATTGGATACTACTGGTGATGTATCATGAAAATGTTAAATGTTAGTGCAAGCCTTGAGTTTGGGTTCATTTAGGCACATTTCTTGGCAACAGCAGTGATAAAATGAAAAGATTTGTCAGTCATAAGTTATCTCCAGCACCTCCAAAAACCTCTCATAAAATGTTATATTCATGACATGCTAACACTTTATTTATTTTTTACTGTTGCTAATAACAAATACCTTCAGCAGCCACAAATGCACTCTTTCAAAACAACCTTATACTGATGTCCCTATCACCAGGCTGAGTAAGGAGAAATGCGTCAGTTGCTTATCAGGGGCCAGGATGTGCCACATTATGCACACACTCAGGTCACTGGGCCACAAGTACCAGTATGACTGAGTCATAGTCTGTGTTGGTGTAACTGACCTGAAACGTACTACCCTAGACAATATGAAGAGAGACATCATGGAGCTCTTAGAATGTGTCCCAGGCTTGTATGAGCCTAGCATTGAGCAGCATTGTACCTTCTCCAAGGATGATGCCACAGTACGAACAAAAGATGACTGACTTTAATAATCGGCTTAGTTTCTGGTGTCATTGTAAGGGGGTTCAATATTTGTCAGCATGGAAGGAGATGGTCAACAGACCACGCTGCTTTGCCAGGGATGGTCTGCACCTCTCCCCTCTAAGCTTCCGAATATTAGCTAAAACATTGTCTTCCCCCCATAGTGCCCTTTTTAGGCAATGCTAAACTGATGATCCTTCTGACATAGCAAATCAAACCAAGAAAATCTAAAGGTATTACTGTTCAATGCTAGGAGCCTAAACAAAAAACTCCACTCTCTACAAGCTTTCTTCACCCTAGAGAATGCTGATGTCTGTGCAGTCACTGAGACATGGTCTAAAACTGTGGAGAGTACACCAACAGTGGAAGGTTATAATGCCTTCCACACATTTAGACCAGCTACTACACAGATGGACTAAAGGTGGAGGTGTCAGGATTGACATAAAAAATAAATATACCTCAAGGCTGGTCAAACAGGGCAATGCACTTGAGCCGCTCCATGTTCAAATCACCATAGGTAAAATCCAGTACCACTTCCTTGTAAGATATAGGTCCCCATCTATGACCCAGGAAACCCATACTATGTATTTAAACTTATGGGAAGTACTCACCATCCAACCCAATTCATGGGTGATTTTTATTTACTCCACTATTAATTGGAAATCCTGTACGACACCAAACATACAGACACAAAGATTTGGATTTTGTAAACACATACTCTGTCAGTACAGCAACCAAGGGTGCAACCATACTGGATCTGGTCCTCACTAATATGGGAGAGTGCTGCACACACCCCTAGTGTAATACTTTCCCTGGTAAAGTCATACCACAAAATGGTCTTCTTTGAAGTAAAAATAAATGCCAGATGCCCAGCTAACCCTGGAATATTCAGAAACTCCTCTAAGGCTAACTTTCTGCTATTAAGTGATAACCTGGCAACATTGCAACCCCCCATAAACTCTGTGACCACTGCTGCCTATGCAGAACTGTTTACAGAAATCCTATGTAAGCATGTTAATAGCTGCATAGAAGCAGCTGTACTCACCAGGAAGAAGTAGAGAACTAACTCAAAAATCAAACCACCCTGGTGGAATAACAATATCAGTAGGCTGTATAACAGAAGGAAGAAAATCTTGGCGAAAATTAGAAGGTGCAGCAACACAGCAGGATAAAAGCACTCTCATCAGACTAAACAAACAACTAAGAGGACAAATAAAGTGTACCAAAGCCAGTTTTGAGTTAGATTTGGCCATCCAGACTAAGGACAACTACAAGGGATTCTTTATTTATATATATATATATATATATATATATATATATATATATATATATATATCCACAATCTCAAAGGCAGGTACAGAGTTGTGTGCAGAGCTCACTGTAAATTGAGCAACCTATACTGATCCAGAAGATATAGCAAACTTACTGGCTGATAAAGTCAGCTCCAACTTTTCCTTTCTCTCCCTCAACCTTCCTTCAGGAAATACCATCAAATGTAACTTCCCCCTGCGGTCACTACTAGGGAACAGGTCCTTAAAGCTCTCTGAAAGGCCAGGAACACTGCATCAATGGGTCCAGACAGTATCCCAGTATGCCTTCTAAACAGCATGAAACATGAACTGTCAGGCCCTATGGAATTGCTATTTAACTGTAGCCTTCAAACAGGTTTCGTACCACATGAATGGAGAACAACAACAGTCATCCCTCCAAACAAACGTGGGCCATATGCAGATTCTGGAAGCTACAGACACAAGTCTCACTCATCTTATATGCAAAGCCATGGAAAGAGTTATCATGGCAATGATCATTAATGATGTATTAAACCTCCAGACTCTGGACCCAACCCAGTTTAGTGTGGTTAAGGGCATGTCATACCTTCTCAAACTAGTGGAATTCTTTGAAAAGGTCACCAAAGCAATGGATGCAGGCATATTGGTTCACACTGCCTACTTTGACCTTGCCAAGGCATTTGACACAATACCCCACTCAGGCATTGTCGACAGACTCAAGAGGTTGGGTACAAACCCATATGTCACTCAGTGGATAGCCAACTGGCTGATGGACAGGATCCATGAAGTATGAATTGGGGAGTCCACCTCTACAAAGAGGCCAGTCACAAGTGGAGTCCCTCAGGGATCAGTCCTTGGACTGCTCCTTTTTGGCATTTACTTCTCTGAAGTCAAGGCCAGTGTCTGTGGTCTCTGCCTGACTAAATATGCATATGATTGCAAATTAGGAGCTTGTCATTGAATCCCACACCAATGCAGTGTTTTCCAGGAAGGGCTGACACAGACTAATGGTGGCAGAGCCATGGACTAAAACTGAATGCAAAGAAATGCATAATAGTATCCTTCAGGAAGTCATCCAACCCTAGTAACTTTCATAGTGACAACACACCCTTAGAGCTGACCTAGTAGTCAGGGACTTAGGGACACACATAGACAGTAATCTTGCCTTTGAACACCACATGTATACAGTAGTGAGGAAATCATTCTATGTTGTGCAACTTATAAAGAAAGATATGGCATCTAGGTCCAAAGACGTCATTTTTCCACTATATTCGGCATTCATCAGACCTATCATTGAGTACATTGCCCCCTTTGATATGTACCTAACCAGGCATATCCAACAACTGGAATGTCCACAGAGGTTCCTCATTAAAAGAATATAGGACGTAAATAAAATGTCGTATGCAGACCACCTCAAGGCCCTATCTCTGTATTCTGTCTCCTACAGGCTGTTGAGGGGAGATCTATGCCTGGCATTCAGGGCATTGTCAGACCCCACTCTGTTGGACCGCCTGCATATTCACAAAACAAACAGCACCAGAATTACCCATTCTAAAGACTTGAACTCTGCTTATGATGTAAATAGGACCTGCTGGAGAGACAGGTGTCAATCCCAGAGACTACTATGTCTCTGGAACAGACTCCCCATCCATGTGAAGCAGAGCTCCTCCCTAACCCAATTCAAGTGCAACTTGGACAGTTGGATATGGAACAGAAAATGCATCCCTAGTTTGGCATCTGTGTCTGTAATGGACATGGGCAACATGTAAATGTTTCATCTCCCAATCCCCTACTTGCACTTATCAAGGGTACCAGAACTTATCAGAAATTTGGGATGCATGGCTAGTCTTAAAAAGGTTCTTGTGATCATTAGCCTAGTAAACACCTATGAACCTATGTTACTTCTGCATTACCTCACACTTGGAATTAAGTAACATTTTATGCACATTAGCACAGTTTTGTGTCACTGATCTTAAGCTTAGTGTGTGATCAAGTCAAACATTTTTTTATCTTGTACTATG
Organism: Protopterus annectens; assembly: GCF_019279795.1. Lineage (NCBI taxonomy): Eukaryota > Metazoa > Chordata > Ceratodontiformes > Protopteridae > Protopterus > Protopterus annectens. Next base: position 50,682,572 of record NC_056740.1, on the reverse strand, counting down.
CTCCTGTTCCCTGAAGACTCTAATATTTACATTTCTTTTGTAATTCCACAGGTGTTTGTAGTGGCTGTTGTTGGAATAATTCGAGCTGTTGTCTCTATGACAGTCAGTTCCTCCAGTGGCGTTGTCATCATTGATAAGGTAAGTCAAGAGCTGGACTGTACCCTCCCCAGTCTCATTTATCTTCTTTTCTCCCTCCCATAGTCTCTGCAACTTTTAATCTATTCTTAGCCAGGCTTCATATTTTTGCCTTTAATAACTACTTCACAAGTCACGTGTTCCTGTAAGATCTTAAGTCAGAGTTCTGTTTTATCTCATTAATAGAGGAAAAGTGTTTGATTTCTTAAGAGGGAATGGGGTCAGCTGATTTGAACACAGCACTTAGAACCAGAAATTATGAAAGCTAAACTTCATTAGAGCCACCTTATTACTATTTAATTTTGCTAGGTTTTCGAGTTTCTATTTATTAGAATGATAAGAAAGAGTGCTTGGAGAGAGGATTATCATGTAATAATTCATATTGAGAAACTCTTCTTATTGCAGTTTGTTACATCCTGCTGACATTGCTGTTAGTCTACAAACTGCCAGAGTCTGATTTACAAGCTTTGATATATAAAACAGCATTTTTAGTTTTTCTGTTAAAGATGAGGTGTCACTTAGGGTGAACCTTTATTTTATGCCTCCTCCGGGTTTGGAGAGAAGTCTTAACCAGATGCATCTGGTTACCTGTCTGCCTCCCTAAGCTGGAAGAAAGGAAGAGAGTTTTGTGCATCTTAGATGTGCAGATACAGCTCAAGCTACTGCCTGGATAAACTTGCCTCTATCAAAAAGGTGCATTAGTTTGCTTGTTTATTTTTAAAGAGGTAGAGGGTAAAGCATTATGTAGACTGACCATATCTAAACACAGTTGCGTTACATTTTGTTATGGTACATGTAAGAGATTATTACTGGAGTGGTAAGGGCATATTCCGGTAGAGCAGCATGATGCATGTCAGTCCATTTTCAGAAATATTGTTGTACATGATATTGATAGTCCAAGGACTTCTATTCACTTGTTCTCTCCAGCCTTAAGGAGCGCAAAACAAAATAGACTAAGGGGGCATTTTAGGCTACCTGTCCAATTTAACTGCTTTTATTTTGAAGGTGGCAAGGGTGGTACTCTGCTTGACATGTAGTGGAAATTTTTTTTGGGGGGGGCCCTCAACATTACTCTACAGGCCCAGCTTCCCAGTGCCACACATCCAGACTGGGTCTACCAGTTAACCTACTACCCCCCAACCTACTTTGGCATTGCTGGGGCCGATTGTGGATCCTAGGGGTGTCATGGGAGCTTGGCCATCTTTGTATGTGTCTTAGTTTCTTTTTTAATATGCCCTACCTACCTTTCCTGCCTTCTGCTTTCATTGACTATATCTGAGGGCAATTTCCCCCTCTGGATCATGTCTCCTTTTTATAGAGTGTGATTGATGAATGTTATCCCACTTTCCTGTTGCTCTGCCAGTCGCCCCAACCACTAATGGAACCTAGGTCACCTGGGTATAGTCAGGGCTGCGCTAATGGAATGGTGACATATTGTGGAAGTTTATTCCACAACTGAGGGGTATGTCAGGATAAAAATCTATCATGCCAACAAGTTTTATTTATCTGTTGATGAAGGTTTATTTCCTTTAACTGGGTATTTGAGGTATTGTTTGTTCTGTGAAGGAATAAGAGGTCAGAGAGGTTTGGATCTTTTTTTTTTTTTACTTGAAATGCTAGACATGGATCTCCACAAAGTAGTCTATAAGAGACTAGATACAGGGAGACACAGCCTCCAGTCTGTCTTGATATATTTGAGGGCACCAGTTAACATAGTGTCTAAAGTCGTGGCAGGCATTACAAATTTTAAAGTCAGTCCCATAACAGAACAACATTCTGTAGGATGGTCCTGTGTGATAGCATTTGCTATCCTTCCATCATCCAGGATTAGGAAGGTTTAATGCTCATGAAAAACTAATAAAACAGATGTTCTTCATTCTACATTGCTGCAGTCCTAACCATTGGGTAGTCCGCTGTCCAGTCGGCCCATATCCTCAGTCTTTTTTGCCGCATGGTCCGATGCAGAAGCAGTTTTGCGAGTGCAGGTTGGCGTTCTGAAAATTTCTGAAGTCGGAGTTTCAGACCGAATCAAGAATATTTTGGTTTTTCTTGCCTCAGTATTTAACCGGATGTCAGAAAAGTGAATAACTGTATTTCTTGTGGGAAACAGATACCTCATAGGGATTACCATACCTTGTGTATACCTTGTTTAGGGCCTGAGCTTGTTGGATTTGTGCTAGATTTAACAAACGCACTATTAAGAGAAGGTTAGACTGTGCCAGGTTAGTTTTGGGAAAGGACAAAGCAGCAAAGCCTAGAGTAGAAGAACCGCAGTCCTCAGTGGAGCCAGAGGTTTTGCCAGGAGTTTCTTTGGAGTCTCAGGGAGAGACTTTACTGTTACAGGATGTGTCCTCTCAGGAGGTAGGCCAGGCTGTAGGGGCTTCTCAAGTGGCTGTTCTTCCCTCCCTTCCTAAGGTGGTTAGAGCCTCCTTCTGTTTCCAAGGCTTCTTTGAGAGGCAGGCCAAGTTTAACTTCAGTAGGGTTTCTCCTAGCTCTTCAGGATCTGTGCCTAAGAAACATATGCTTAAAATGGCAGAAGATTTGATCACTATGATTAGAGGTTCTATGCCCTCCTGATAAGAGGCCTAGGGTGGAGCCTGAGTTTGAGAGTTTTGAGCAGTGTTCGGAGGCTGGCTGAAGACTTGCAGGAGTTTCCTCCTTATTCTGATTCTGATGTGGATGATTCTACTCCTTCAGCTTCTCCTCCTGAGGATTTCTCATTTTCAGAGACTCTGCATTCCATGAGGGAGCATTTTAAATGGGAAGGTCAGGATTTCTCTGATTCCAGGAAGAGGCATAGGCCTTTAGCTATACCTCCTGTTCTGACTGTGGTGGAAGATGTTTTGCAGAGGCTTCCCTGAACCCTGATTCTTTTAAACCGGATAGGTACTATAGGGTGCCTGAAGCTCATAAGTATCTTTTAAGAGTCCTAGGGCAGACCCTGAAACTGTCTCTCAGGGGCCTAAAGGTGTTAAGGCTTCTGTTGTTAAAAATCCTGTTCCTCCTGATAAAGAGGCAAGGGCTTTGGATAGATGGGGAAAGAAGGTGTATACTTCTTCCACTTTAGCCATGAGGTGCCAGTTTCACATGTTAAAATATCAAAATTATCTCCTTTCCCAATTGAAGTCTAAGGTGGATGCTCTGGCGGAAGGTATTGAGTGTAAAGAGTTGCAGGATTTAGTTCATGTGTCTGAACAGGTGGGTAAGCATTCATTGCAATGTGGTTTTGATGCTGTGCAGGCCTCCTCGAGGGTGGCTGCCACTGGTTCTGTTCTTCGTAGGCACGCCTGGTTGAGGGATCAGAATTTAGCTGAGCATGTTAAGACAAGGATTTTGGATGCTCCTTTACAGTCTGACGTGTTGTTTGGTTCCTGTGGAAGCAGTTTTAAAGAAAATGGAGGACAAGGCTAAGTCTATGCAAACTGTTAAAGATTTTTGCAGGTGCAGCCTCGTTTAGTATAAATTGGCCTACTAAGGGATGGACATATCCTGCTTATGATTCCCAGTCTAGGGGTAGGTCTAGACGTGGTAGGGCAGAGCTCAAGGTTCTTTTAGGCCTAGAACAGGGAGTTCACCTGCTCAGACTTCTGGGGAGGGCAGGGGTCAGTCCTTAACAGACCCAATGACCTGCCTTTTCAGCTGCCAGTACATTCTCGCCTGGCAGCACCTGGCTGGCTCTTTTCAAAGAAAATTGGGATTTAATTACCCAAGACAGATGGGTTTTGGATATCATTCACCACGGTTACAGGTTTTACTTCCATACCTTGCCTCCTTTCAAAGGCATGCCAGACATTCCTCCTCTGCAAAGAAAAGAGGCTCACAAGCAAATTTCTCTGTTACTCCAAATAGGGGCCATTCAGCCAGTCCCTGTGCCAGAAAGGGGCCTAGGATTTTATTCTCGCCTGTTCCTAGTACCAAAGAAGGGGAACACGTGGAGACCAATTTTGGATTTATCTATCCTCAACACTTATCTGGACATTCCCAAGTTCAAGATGTTGACTACAACAGCTTTTACCTCTGCTGGGCAAAGATCACTGGATGGTAACTTTAGATCTCAAGGAGGCTTACCTTCATGTACCTATCAGACTAAGTTGCAGGAAGTATCGAGCTGGAAATTCCCATTATCAGTTCTCTGCATTGCCCTTTGGCTTATCTCAGAGTGTTCACAAAGGTTCTGGCTCCAGTGATAGCTTACTTCAGGCTAAAAGGAATTCAAATCTATCCTTACTTGGACGACTGCCTGATTCTGGCTCAAGAAAAGGAAGACCTTTTACAGCATTTGGAGTATGTGATAGCAGTGCTAAGATGCCTAGGGTATTCTGTGAAATAAAGTCCAGTCTAGTACCCTCTCAAGACATGTGCTTTCTGGGTGTGAGACTGAATACAGCAGCCCAGATGGCCTCTTTAACCCCGGACAAACAAAAGAATCTTTCCATTTACTTCCATCACCTATCTCTTCAGTCCGGGCTGACTGCAAGGACAGTCCTTCAAGCCTTAGGGTTCATGGCATCTTGTATTCTGGTGCTTCCCAATGCCAAACTGCATATGAGGAAGCTGCAATGGTATCTCAAAAATGTATGGACACAGCACTGCCAGGATTTGGACACTGTCATTCAAATAATACCTTGCATTCAAAAGGAATTTTGTGGTGGGCTCAGGAATGTCACCTAAACAAGGGACTCTCTGTGACCCGCCAGAGGCGAGTCAGATTCTAACGACAGATGCCTCAGACATAGCTCGGGGAGCTCATCTGAATGGAAAGTGGATACAAGACAAGTGGCCTGCCAGACTACAGCATCTACATATCAACATGAAGGAGATGTTAGCAGTCCAGTTTGCATTAATGGCTTTCAAGGAGTTACTTCTTCCAGGGCAGGTGTTGATTCTAACAGACAACACAACTGACATGTGGTACATCAACAAACAGGCAGGAACACATTCTTACCCTCTACGCAGGCAAGCAGTGATTTTATGGGAGACAGCTTGCAACTAACTCTTCAGGCAAGGTTTCTGCCGGGAGCACAGAACTCCTTAGCAGATGTGTTAAGCAGGCAAATCATGGATCCCGTGGAAACTGGATCTTCATGTATTTGAAATTGACAGTGTCATGGGGAACTCCAGACATAGATCTGTTCGCTTCTCCACTAAACCACCAGCTGCCAAAGTTTTGGTTTCATCACACAGCTTGGAAAGTGGATGCTCTTTCTTTCACTTGGAAAAATCTTCATGTGTATGCCTTTCCACCTCTGCCTCTTCTCCCAAAGGTACTCCTGAAGGTCAGACAAGACAAGCCAAGGATGATTTTAATAGCTCCAGATTGGCCTCGGCAACATTGGTACCCATTACTGAGGAGTCTGGTAAAGAAGCCTCCATGGCCTTTACCTTTGATTCCACACCTATTGTCTCAGAGGGACGGTCATCTACTCAATGTCAAGCTTCACTCTCTTCATCTAACAGCCTGGCATATTCTGTTTTGAAACACAGCAGGTCTCAACTTCCTCAACAAGTTTTGAATGTGATTATGGAAGCCAGAAGACCTAGTACAAGGAAAGTGTACGAGAAAAATGGAAGAGATTTTTATTTTGGAGTACAGCAAAGAATTTGGAGATTTCTGAGCCTAATTTGAGTGTGGCTCTTCAATATCTTACTGAGTTACTAGACAAAGGTTTGTCTTTCTCTTCCATTAAGATTCATGCTGCAGCAATTTCAGCTCACTATGATTATGACCCACCATTGTTTATCCTTTGTTCAAGCAATTTCTTAGAGGGGCAAAGAATATAAGACCCGAGCTCCTACTCCTGCTTGGGATCTCAATTTTGTGTTGGAGAAACTTACTCTACTGCTGAATTGAAATACTTGTCATGGAAGACTGCTTTTTGTTGGCCATTACTTCTGCAAGAAGGGTTTCTGAATTGCAGGCCCGTAGAGCCTTTTTGATTTTCCATAAGGATAGGGTATCATTACGCACTAATCCTTCTTTTATGCCTAAGGTGGTTTCTAGTGTGGCTTTAAACCAAACTATTCATTTGCCTACTTTCTATGCAGATCCCCAAAATAAGGGGAAAAGATTTTGCACACTTTAGATGTACACAGGCAATTGCGTTATTATTTAAGCAGGACTAAGGATTTTAGGCAGTCTCAGCAGTTGTTTATTTCTTTTGCTTTGAGTTCTCAGGGCAGGCCTGTGTCAAAACAAACTATTTCTAAGTGGATTGGGTTTTGCATTGCATTTTGTTATTCCCATCATGGCAAGGAGATTCCAGCTGGGATTAGGCCTCATTCCACTAGGGCTACTGCCACTTCAACAGCATTTCTAAGGGGGGTGGCAACTAAGGATATTTTGGAGGCAGCTACTTGGAGTTCGGTGCATACTTTCTCTAAGCATTACCACCTTCCTCTCTACTCTAAATCTAGGGCTGGTTTTGCCACAGCTATTTTGCAAGGCATGTTGACAGCTCCTGCTTCCTTATGATTTGCCAGCCTCCTTACCTCTGCTTTGGGATTCTACCCAATGGTTAGGACTGCAGCAATGTGGAATGAAGAACATAGTACAGTTTTGTACCTACCATAAATGTAGATGTTCGAGGATCCACATTGCTGCACCTCCCTCCTTCCCCTCTGTGTTTACGGGTGATTGTGTGGTTGAGGTTATACTCCTGTAATTTTGTATATATTGTACATATTTTTGGTGTAGGAGTGTTTGGTGTTTTGGTTTTGGCCTTGTCTTTTAGGGTCTTCTGACATCTGGGGCAAGAAAAGACTGAGGATATGAGCCATATACTTTGGTATTCGGGCCGACTGGACAGCGGACTACCCAATGGTTAGGACTGCAGCAATGTGGATCCTCGAACATCTACATTTATGGTAGGTACAAAACTGTACTTTATTCTTAAAGTAAGCTAAATTGTTGTGAAACAACTGACTATAGAGCGTTCAGAGAGAAGTATTTTGTTGCGACACCCTCATTACTTCCCTCTTGGGATTTCATTACAGTAAATAGTTTTTAAGGTTTGTTTGTTTGTCCACTGGGGCAAAGCACTGATTTACCAAGACCTTTTAAGACTCGTTCTTCCATTGTTTGGGAAGCAGCTAAATTTTGGTTCTTTAAAAGGGTACTTTTTGAGTTCAAGTTGTAATCTTTTTAAGAGGTGAATTTATTAACGGGAGCTGGGTACAGATTCTCATAGTGGGGCTTGGGGGGCTCAGGTTAAGCATTACACATATTACATTCCTATGTTGCTACTTCTACTTGGGCATTTAACCTGAGCCGTTCAACAATTGTAAAGATTGTTTAGTTTGTTCATTTGATTTACCTTCTGCTTCAGTGTTTAGAGCAGTGGAAATACTGTCCTTTACAGTTAAAGGCAAGTAACTTGCTCAGAAGAATGCTCAGGCCATTGGATTTGTTGGTGAGTGACTCATGGTGATCGCATCTGATGCAAGTCTGACACTAGACTGATAATAGAACTAGAGTTTTTGTTACATCAGTGGCACAGAACTTTATTCATGCATAATTTCAAACATTAAAACAGGTATGTCATAGCCATAGAGAAGCTAGATAGCTTATACAGGACCGAGTGTAAAAATAAGTTAGGGTCCATATATAATGTAGACTCCATTAAGTAGTCTTAATTCAAAAGATCTATGAACAGTCAGGAACCTACTGGTCTATATAATATTAGCTTAAGTGTTCTAACAGCAAATTCCATAATTCAATATAGATGTTGACCTTATGTGAGATGGACAAGCCGGGTGAAGATCCAGTCTTATTTTGGTATAATGCTGTCTGTCATCTGCTTACCTTTAATGCCCATGCCAGTATCTCTTTCCATTACAGATTCTTGGGGTAATGGAGTTTAAGTAAAGGTCTGGCCATAATAAACACAATGTGGGATGCCTAAGCCTAGGGCACTAGTTGGTGCTATTAGAGCTGGCACGGGGACCTGCCCAGACAAATTGATTCAGCAGGTTGATATTTTACTCAGAAGTGGGTGGCTGTCTGATGTAGGGATGTGGTGGAATGCTTAAAAGAGGATGTGGTGGAATGCTTAAAAGAGTAGTGGGCAGTAAATATTTTAACTGCTGCTGTTCTTCCAGGTAAAGGTAGGTTGAGTTATCTTCAGCTATGCACTCCTACCTAGACTTAATCCTAAGTCTAGTGTAGAACTGGAAGTGAGTACTGATAAGAATTTCAAATGGGAGTGAGAAAGATAAGGAAACCTGTATGATATTAATTAAATGCATACTTCAATGTTGAAAATATACCGTTAACGCAGGTGTCTTACTCAGCTGTACTTTTCTTTACCTGGATAAAAGAATTATCAGTTAGACATACTGTTGAAAAGTGGTGCTTGCTGTTGGTTTTGTAGCTACAGTTGGAAAAGGACTATTGAGATTAGAATAATGGTTTTAATTAGTTTGATGCTGGAATAATTGTCTGTAGTGCTGCACAACATGAACACATACTCTTATGGAAGCTTGACAGATCTTAAATAAGGGAGTGTTTCATTCTTTCCTGAGGCATTATTGACCCAGTAGTGTGATCTCTTCTGACGTGGTTGCACATCTGGTAGGAAGGGCCTGGTGGGGAGCAAGTGAAAATAAGGCTGATATTCTGTCATAGGTCACTGTGAGTTTTCAGATTTCTCAAAACTTTTAAAACAAAGTAAGCATATAAGCGTATGATAATAAGACGTGATTGTTCCATTGCTGGCATGTTTAGGATCAGTATCCTATACTGAGAAGCCATTTTCCTGAATATTGTAAAAAGTAGTTCCTTTGGTAAGAGTACCCATGACTGCCATGTGATTTTGTTCACTTGTGTCTTGTCTAAGTGTGGCTGAATTTTAGACAGAAAAATATGTACTGTCTTCTGATTCTTTATTATTGCATTACCTTTTATGTTGCTGTTTTATTTTTCAGGTCTTGTGGGAAATTACTCGCTTCTTCCTTTTGGCCATTGAACTCAGTGTGATCATATTGGGGCTTGCCTTTGGTATGTTTGTTTTAAAACATTCTTCTTTTAGTACCTTCCCAGTGGAGACTTGGCAAACTCAAAAATGTTGGTCTGGTTTAAAATATTTATCTCCTTTGTCAGTTTAGAAAAATGAATAACATTAAAATGACCCATGAAATGTCTGTTTTACAGGTAGAATATTGTAGGTCAAATGCATGTGAATTATGTTTGGTTTAGCTAGAATGCTTTGCTGTGCATAGGGTGGAGGCATTGCACAGTGGGATACACACAATTGTGCAATGTCTACATTAAAAGACAGCAAGAAAGTCAGCAGTGGCTTAGTATACATTAGAAAGGAGGGAGGAAAGAAAATTTCACACACCTTGGAGAGGTTAAGTTGCTGTCTGTGTGGGCTTTCATAGGACAGTCTATATTTTTAACCACTGAACTTGATGATTGTGTATGAGCAATGCTGAATGTTTTGTTACTTAGTATGGAAACATTTATTTTACTTTGCTACAAAAATTTGATAACTGCAGCATAAATATGTTGATAGGATGAAAAATGAATAGAATTCTGCATTACTAAATCTTGGTTTTTCAGAATTGCTTGAAAATGAATACTTTTGTTTGGTCAAGAGAATGCATTATTCTGAAAATATATTTAATTAAAATTGCCCCATTTTTTTGGCATCTGAATAAGTACTGATCCTAGATTGCAACCTTTTAAGTTCAAGAAGGCAACAGCTATGAGAAAAGATTTTTAAAGACTAAGCAGACTGAATAGCCATTTTTGCCTTCTATAGACGCAGTTTTACATTCCTGCTGTAGCTGTGGAGACATAACTTTATGTGCAGGGGTTACATGAAGGCATGATATGTTCTTCATACATCTGTAGTTGATGGGATGGCATATTGTGTAAGTAGGAGCTGTTGCTTATAAATTAAGTAGAGAAGTGTACAGGTTGTGTGGGACTGGCAGTCCTTTTATACCACTAGATTTGGGTATTTATAGAGTTGCTAACGCATTACAGAATGCTGTGAAGCAGTTAAAATGATGGTTTCTGCTTAATGAAATCAAGTTGAAAATTTATGCTAAAGTAATGATGACTTATTTATTAAGTAGTGCGATGTGCTGCATGCATTTCAGATAATGTTTTAGTCTATGCACAGAACTCTGATCAAGCCTATAGTTTATCCACCATTTACACTCCCAAGCTAACATCTAAAATATCAGGCTACTGCTAACCCGCTCCTTCTTTCTCATTGTAATTCGTAGTGGGTCTAGCTCCCAGAAGACTAAGCATAGTGTTTGGAGTATGAACCACCTTTCAAACAGTTTAAGATGTGCTTGTGGAGTTCCAAGAACCTATAGCTTGAACTCAACTTCCCTACAGAGAACTATGAAGTTGAAAAGTGAGCCATCTCCCTTACCTCTTCTCCTGGTGACTCCCTGTTTGGAAAGATGCTGCTTTAGTGTAGTGATATAGAAGTTGGCCGAATGAGCCTTTTTCTTTCCCCCAAAGCAGACTACATAAAGCATGCAGATTTTTCTCAAAGTCGTCCTGTGTGATCTGTCATCAGGTAGACATCATGCAGAATGCCTGCAGGATTAAATGGGGCAGTCCTTACTCTGTAGTTCCTGTCTCCAAGACGTCAAACAGGACTTTCCAGCCTACCAGTGTCTGTTCAGATTTTTTTATGCAGTAATTTTCAGACATGATGTTACTGGTTCACTTTCAGCCCTACAAAGAGCACCCACTAAGCAGAGATCTGCTGTCCATACCCTTGAAGGTGATTAACTGATGCACGTGAAAAGTTGCAAGTTGCACGTGGATCAGGTACAGATGTCAACATTATCAGTAAAAGGGTGTTGGGAACAAGCAGGTCTTCCAGTGTGGGTATAAGTAAAGTCATCTGTTCAGAGGCTGCTGTCAGGTTCATGCTGCACCACATTAGTTCTGACTCCCTTCTCTGTTGCCCATAAGAGGCAGTTATAAGGAAGTTCTTCCTCTTTGTCCGGTCATGGTGAAAAATTTTCACAGGACAAATTAATCCTGTCTTTATATTTCACAGATATCCCACCCAATTAGAAATTAACAGTAAGGAAGGAGTTTGAGAAACCTTCAAAGGAAGCTTCCAAGGAAAAGCTGAGGGAACGTGGCTAAGATGCTGACAGGATAACAGCATATTTGTCCTGCTCTGCTATTTAATCTATTTCTGGCAAGAAATAATTTTAAACTATCTTATCTGCTTTATTTAAGAAGAAGTATAAATTAAAGCCCTCTTTAAGATAGTTTCAAGAAATTTTTTTTGATATTTCGAGATATTTTTGTCAAATACTTGTCTGGAAAGAGAAGCCTACATACAGCTTGGAAGTGAGTCACTTAAGATTCATTATTCAAAAAAGAGCTTCAGTCTGTCCTTACCAGTACTCGGGAGCTGTTATTAGAAATGGATAAAATGGACAAAAAAATTGATAATTAAAAAAAAAGCTCTAAACCGATCAAATCCAGGAAGCCTTAAAGCAGCAGAAATATCTGCCATCGAGGACTCTCTAAATGATATGGAAGGGAAACTAAATGAAGATGCAAGTGATATTGAGTTTTTATTAAAACAAAATACTGTTCTTCTGAATAAAATTGATGACCTGGAGAATTGGTCCCATAGAAATAATAAAATCTTTGGTCTACCAGAAAAAGTAGAAGGAAACAACATGGCAAGTTTTCTGCCATCCTGACTTCCCAAAATTCTAGATGTACTGTAAGCAATGTTGTTTGGTATCGAGAGAGCACACAGTTCTTTGGCTACATCATCTACTTCAAGGAATAATACTTCAAGTTCTACAGTTGTAAGATTTTTTTTCCTTCCAGGACAAAGATGTAATTCTCAAAACTGCTTGGTCAAACTCTCTCCTTAAAATCGAAAAGATTATTCATTTTGACAATGACTAGTCTACCTCAGTCATTTCTAAACAATGTTTCTTCCATTAATAAGAGAATTGAAGAAAAACAAATTAAAGTTCATTTATTGTTTCTTGCCAGGTTAAAGCTTTGAGGACTTGGATGCAGTTTTATCCTATTTGAAAATAAAAACATCTTTGAACAAACAGGAGTTATGTATTGGAAGAGTGTTTCCTTAGAGACCAGCAGAAAGATCTGGTCAGAAGACAAATGGAAAAAAAAGAAGAAATGAAAGGATCAATAACTAAATCATTACTTAATGTCATTAGAATAAAATATAATTCATTTTCTCCCATTTTTGTCAAGTCCTTATTACAAGTGAATTTGTTTCTTTTAACATCTAGATGACAGCTAGGGAGAGACTGATGTCTTTATACTAAGGTAAATTAAGATATTTAGATTCTTTGCATTTCCTTTCTTTATACAATTAATGTTTTTATATATTGCATTAAAGTACATAAAATTGCCTCTATATCACTCTAGTTACAATGATGTAATGATAGTGATATGGCTAATATTACTTTTCCTGCTATTGTTTTCTTTGCTGTCATTTGCTTATAGTCTGGGCCTCCCTCTCTTTTGAATAATTAATGGTTATTCTGTTTTGCTTTCATTTGTAATATGTCAATTTAACATTAAGACAACCACATTGCATATTTTTTGTATATTATGTTTTTTGGTGTCAATAATATTGAGCTTACAGTTCGTCATTGACTTGTTTATTTGCTTTGCTTGTCTTGTGTTCCTAGCTTCTATATCTCCATAGTGACTTGTTTAATTCTTAATATTGAGGTTTCCTGCGTTAGTGATAAGTGGTGCGATTCTTTGGGGTAAATGTATTTGTTCAGGCTGCTGGTGAAGTGGTTGGCTGTGTGATATGTGTTTGCTTGTTTCGGTTTGTGTGCTTTGATTTTTTTTTTCTAACTTGGCAAGACTTAGTAGTTTGAGATCCTTGGGTCGTGGATTGTTGCTTCTGAGAGCGATTTTTGTTTTTATTGTGGTGTTCTCTTTCTCCTCTCTCTTCTTTGCAGTTTTGGCATTTGGTTTACCTTTAGGACTCTGAATTGTGGTACCAATGATGTGAGCTGCTTTTGAGTGTAGCTATCTGGTGTCGGCTAAGAGAGGAGACAAGAAAGCTTTGAATACTTAAGTACATTTCTTTACATTTTGGAACCTGTGTTCTTATAACTGCTGTTGTCTGTTTGTGAATAAATACTTTTTGTTACGTTTTATTTTATTATTTTATTGCACTTTAATATTTATATTAAAATTGTTTTTGTAGTTTTAAATGAGTGCTTAAGATTTCAGTGGTGTAATGATCCAACAGTTGTCTCTAGGTAATGCTTTAAAAGGGAAAAATTGTTTTGATGTCTAATGAACCTATTTGACTTTTGATATTAAATATGAATAAGTTAAGTTTTATAGTTAGGAGTTCTTATACTAGTTTAATATATTTTTTGATTTTCTGGAACTCTAGCTTTTGTATTATAACACTTCTTTATGGAGTATGTGATTACATACAAGTTCAGTTGCAGGCTATTGTATGCAAATAATTGTATTTCATAACAGTGATTAAGGCTTTTCCTGCTAGAGAAGTCCTTATGGGGGCTGGTCTTTTCCAGAGAAAATGTAATATTAAAGTGATGTTATTTTTGCTTTCATATATAAAATTCTTTAGCATTCTTTTAAAAAATATTAATATATAAGGCAGGTTTCTTAATCATAATTTTCTTTCTTTTCCTTTCTGTAATGGAAATACTACTCTGATAATAGCAGAGAGGACAGGAAAGTAATTTTCTTGCGTGGCAAAAGCCAGGGTACCTTTTTGGCCGGGCTTGTATAGGCCCCAGGGCCGATAGCCAAGTACCTACCTACCTATGTTCTCTCACTTTAGCTGATGGGAGGGAGTGTTTGGATAGCTTTGCCCTTCAAACAAGGAGAACTGGACTCCATGTGGATATGATGGGTTTTATAAATGTTTATCACGAATGAAAATTGTGTTTTTGGGTGTCTGCTATTGCTGCTATTATATTTATAGTCAGCAGTTTAATTTTTACTGATTATATTTTTCCATATAAGCAGTTATTGAGTTGGAAAGTGATTCAAAGGTATACTTACTACTTAGAATTTATGATAACTGCTTTATGTAGCTCTCTTAAAATGAGTATATATCTTATTTTAAATGCATCTCTTTAAACATTAATGCTTTAGTGGTTGCAAGAGAGGAAGTCTAAATAAATTTTTAAAATTAATTCTGAGATAGTTTTTGTCAAGAGATTCACTTACTACAAACCGACATAGACTTAATGCTAAATTATATTCTGTCCGATCTAGTTCACATTATAATCAGAAAAAAAGAGGAGTGGTTTTATTTTGGAGAAGCTCCCTATCCATAATCAGGATTGTCAGCTGTTAGGATGATAAATGACTACTTTGCTTTGTAACATTAGAAATTAATAGAAAATTATACACTTTAATTAATCTATAGTGAATTCCCAGAATAGGTGTTAGGACAGTTAACATCTGGAGCAGATTGTTCAAATTTCAAAAGGTAGTATTATATTGGCAGGAAATTTTAACTGTATTTTAAAAAATGATGACACTAATACCACTAGAAGGAGAAAAATAACCACTCCAGCAAAGGAATTAATAAAATTTATAGACTTAATACATATTAAGGATATATATGAATTTTCAGATCCAGGTTCTCCTTTTTTCTCTCATTACTCACAAGGGTATGGTATGCAGGTCAGAATACATAGAGTTTATATATTGAATGATCTAATAAATAGATTGGACAAAGTTAGTGGTAGCTTGTCCACTTTCAGACCACAGTGCAATAATGTTTGCTTTACTTTTAAAATGTAACAGTATCCATATTAAACACATACTTGCTTATATAACTAATCTAAAAGATTTTAAATAATTTTTCATAAAAGAAATTCAAGCCTTTATTGAAATCAGTTACACAAAAGATATTTCTGTGATATGCTTTTAAAGCACCCCATAGGTATATTTATATGGTAGAATTGTATCCTGGGTATGCCAAAATGGAAAAAGAAAAACAATGGGACAAAGAACTAATTGACTTAGAAGAAAAATTAAATAAACTAAAATTAGAAAGCCAGAAAATTAATACAAATTTAGCAAAGGAGATAATCTACATGAAAAATATTTAGAAATCTTCAGTCATAAAACTGTGATTAGTTAACTTCTCTGTTAACCCTAAGTATGTGTGCAAGTTAGCTATTAGAATAAGTTTATTAAATAAATCTAATCATATTAAGGAAATATATTCCGCTAAGAAAAGGAAAAAGGTCACTGAACTAGAAAATATTATAACAGAATTTAGAAATCATTTTAATGCATTAAATAATAACAATCCAACTATGGACTCTCAAGAGAAAATTAAAAGTTTATAAGAAAGTATACTAAGGAAGAATTAACAGAAGATCATATGAAAGTTCTGGACAGGCCTGTTTCAATTTCTGAATTAAAAGCACAGATTAATAAGGAAAAACTTACTGGGTAATGATGGTATTATTCCAGAACTCTATAAATTAATCCCAAAAGAAGCCTCAGCTATATTACTTAGTTTTTAAGTTGACTAAAGAATATTAAATATAGATTATAAATTATTTATGCTATACATGCTAACAGATTAAAGCAGCTTCTTCCATCCTTGCTTAATGATGACCAGACTGGTTTTGTTTTAAATAGAAATTGTTATGGTAATATCAAAAGAATATTATTAATAATTGATTACGTAAATAGAACAAATGAGAATTTAACTTTAGTAAGCTTGTGTATAGATAGTGCTTTTGATTCTGTAAATTGGAATTATCTCTAATTGGTTTTAGAAGAAAGTAATTTTATATATATCATTAATCTTCTTTACTTTTTTACCTTGGTTATAGAGCCATTTGCAAATTTAATAAGATCAATACCAAATATTTGGAAGAGTGAATCTGCTCCCTCTTTTAATGAATTCCATAACATCTCAACTGAAGTTTTGTCAACTGGAACTTACCATCAAGTTCAATGTCTTCCAGAATCACTTCCTCAAAGAACTGTTAAAGTAGTTGATTTTCTTAAAATAATTGTTAAACATAGAACATTTTTTTGGATATCTCATACTTGGCAGACACTTTTGTAAACAGTTATTTTGTTCTGCTCATAACATTGATTCATTGTTTTAATTTTAAATTTTTCTTTTCTATTTTGTCAGATAGTTTTTTGTTAATTCTAATGTTATCACCTGCTTAATTGTTAAAATTTTAATACAAAGTTTTATTACCAAAAAAAAAAAAAAAAAACTTCCAGGGTGTCCCACAAGACCAGAAGTGATGACCTTGATTTTCCTTAACATGTCTATAAAGGGCACTAGTACTCCTACAGTGTCTCGAATCACTCAAGTGCTCGCCAATTCTTAGTTTAAACCTTCTACATGTTTTACCTATATAAAATGTAGGACATTCATCACACTGGGCCATATATATAACATTGATGTTATTACAATTATACTTTTATATCACTTACATTTTTAGTTATACACCAGTTAGTCAAGGATGAACAAGGTTGTATTTTAGATATCCATTTAGATGTTATGGAGCTGAGCTGGCAGTTGTATTTTCATGTCTCCCAGTATCCTGGCATCAGTGAAACTATCAGTATTGCTAGTGAGCGCTTGCAAGGTAACATCGCCAGTGGCCACATGCTTTGGGCCTGGATTCCACCATCTGCCTAAGCCCTCAAGCATTCCTGATCTGCCGGCGCCATCCGAGCAAGTCCTGGCCGAAAGTCTTCAGTGCGCAGAAATGCCATGTAGTGAGTCAGCCATGTCCTGCTAGTCAGCTCTTCAGTCAACTGTTTCTCTGTGTCCAGCCTCAAGGATCTTGCTACCTCATAACTCGGCAGTTTTACTGCCTCCTTTCCTTAACTTGCATAATCACAACGCCCAGGTCTGTTTAATACCAGATGCTTGTAGACCCCTTCCCTAAGTCTTTCTTGCTGTGTGGTGTTTGCAGACATCATTCCCGAAGTGCACCTTTCTAAGACTGTCTTAGGAGTTCGAAGACTTTGAAAGGCTTATGTGTTTTGAGTTGTGACTGACCTCGAGGAGTGACAGATAGTTTGGACAATGTCAGGCTGGGCTGACTTTTTATGTGTAAGGACGAAAAATAGTCTCGTAGGATCCGGTCACTTTATTGGGAAGGACAATTACTGAACCGGCTGCCCCGCTAATTTCCCCCTCGTACCCCGGGTCACAGCCGTTACGGGTACGTTCCGGTTTCAACGAACCTTTCGGTCCTTCCACCTTTACCGACTAGACTCCGACGCCACATTCACATGCCACACCCCCTTGCCCCCAGTCCACTGCCATTTCTGGTGCAGCCAGACCCCTGCTCATAGGCTTTAAAAGGCTTTTTCTCTGTCTCCAAAGGTGTCTACCTTACAAAGCTCTACCCTCTCTAATTCTTCTGAGGCCACTACTTCTTCTCAGAGTCCTTGAGACCTTCTACACCCTCTCTGATTAATTAGAGGCTCCTCCCTGATTCTTCTCATAGAGCAGTCTCACCCCCCCTGATCCAAAGTCTCTGTGTCCATCCCTGGATCCCAGGGCTCTTTAGCCGCCTCCAGGAAGGGAGGCCCTGTCGCCAGCCCAGGAGGGAGCTCCTCAGGCCTAGAGAGTTTTTCTGCTCTGCTCTTATCTCTCTGATGCCTTTTGCCTTATTCCCAGCCTCCACTGAGAGACATTACACCAAGAGATTACATCTCGAATGGAGAGGAGAGATTTCATTTTGAGAGATAGTTTACCCTTGACTTCATATTCCAGACCATGATAGGACCTTTTCTAATCTGTCCCCCCTGATCTATACTTGATGTGTGTACTTGGATAGGGCCTGCCCTTGTTACTTTTCTCACACCTGACCTGACACACCACCTCCTCGCTCCACATCTACCTGCCTCTACCCTCAGGACTGCTCTGACACAGCTTTCCAGACAGACGGCCCAGGCTGCACTCAGCAATACAATTTACCAGGGCCTCTGTCTCTCATGTCATTGAACTGCAACTCTGGGCTGCTAAATGGGGGGTCCAGCCTCTCAATGGGAGTACTAAACAGAGTTGATTACTTATGAGATTCAGTATATGGTACCCCTCTCATCAGAGATTTCATGTATAAGAAACTGAAGATCCTGTCTCTCACTGAATTTGAAATGAAATCCCCTCAGGATCTGGTGCATATGATGCAGCAGGTCTTCAACCATTTCACTGTGGTTAGGTGCTTTTGGATCCTGCGCATGTCAGCTTATCATTACAGACATGGTTATACGTATTTATGCTATGGCTGAAGGAACAAATCCTGCCAACATAAAAAAGCTTAAAGCCATGGGATGGATGCTTGAAAAAAAATTTGTTTATTATTTTAAAAGCTTAAATTTTAAGATGCAAAAGAAAAAAAAAGAAAATCAAAAAGCATTTGGTTCAGGCCAAATTAATCTTTCACAAGAAAAGACAGAAGACAGAGACAAGTAAAACCATTTTCCAGAGGCAGAGGAGGGCAGAATAGCAGGCAACAGGTTCCAGACAAAGCCAGTGGCAAGGCAAGAGAAAAGCCAGTAGGAGAGGCAGGCAAAACAGAAGAGTAGTCAGAGGGGAACAGCCAGACTAAATTACAACCAGACACAAGGACTTTATTAAGAACTGACCCAAGACCAGACAGACCTTACAGCTTTATTTTGAAACCTTTCTTTTTTTCTCAACAAAGACAGCATTACAAGGGACACATGGACACTGCACACCATAGACACCATCTGCAGGAAACCAAGGCCTGCGACACCTTCCACCAAAAGCCAAACAGGAAGGCTTCCACTCAGACTCCAGAGGCAAAGAAGCAATATAACTTTGAAATGTGCTAAAAATTAATGCAAATGAAAGCCATAGAAAAACCCACTCAATTATTTTACCAAAGGATAGAACTTGTAATTCAACTTCAGATCAGCAATAAAGCTTATTCTCAGAGTACATTATCGAATTCAAAAGAATCATTGTGCCAAATTTCAAATGCTGAACAAAATCAGCATGCCTTCCCATATTGTTCCATGCTGCTTAAAAGAAAGCAAGACTTTCCCCACCTCAAGGAGGACCTGGGCAGTGAATCTCATCAGACGACTCAAGAAGACACTGCTTTACCTGACACACTCCCCATTATTGCAGGGTCAGAGTCTACTTCTGCTTCAGAGTATTATCAGAGCATTCTCAAAATGCCTGGCATTCCAGTTTGCCACCTGCATCAAACCAGACTAGTCCAGAGACTGCCTGGAATTCGCACTGTACAATACGCACATCTCAGCGGTTTTCAATCTAAGCAAAGGACTCTTGTCGACCACACTGGAGAGCGCCTACTATGGCATCCCACAAATCCAGACATCACCATCATCCCCCAAAATAGCTTTTTTCCAGTCAGGTCATCAGAAACAAACAAAAGACAGCACACACCCTTCCACCCAAACAAACCAACTGGAAGACAACTACCCAGACCAGTCCAGCAACAGACCAGAAAGAACACAAGACAAATCCTGCTCACCAAATCCTGATGGCATCAGACATCCACTGCTGCATCCTGCAGCATTCCTGAATGACCAAAAAACACTGTGGTATCTCCACAGTGTCACAGTGGCACAGTCACAGCTTAGAAGACACACACAGACACAGCCTTAAGAACTCTGATCCACTCTTGCCCCTTGCCTTCAAAAGGAATCCTGTGGCTTGGTTGCGCCTCCAGGAAAGCCAAGTGGTTGCCCTTCCATCACAAAAGAGCCCACCAAACCATCACCACGGACGGTCAGACCAAGGTTGGGGAGCACACATGAGGGCAGATGTATCCAAGGGCTATGGTCACAAAGAGAGCTGTGCATGCACATAATCCAAAAGGAAATGCTGGCAGGATGGATGCAAAAAGAGCGAGCAAACCTTCAGTGCAGCCACGGCACTGCCCCCATATAAGACAACACAACACCACATTGGTACACAATTAAGCAAGGCAAGGCACCATTCATCCCCTCTGTGCAGACTGACAATGAAAATCCTGGAAACTGCTTTTTGAAACCAACATAAACCTTACAGTCCCAGTTTGTGCCAGGGAAAGACACACACCAGCATAGGCAGGACAGAGATGCTAATGCAGACAATAGATGCAGAAATACCATGGATGACTGCACCCAGACATCTTCTGCAGACATCACTGAATCCTCATAAACAGACTGAAGAAATCTTCACGAACAACATCAACTATGGAACATCTTCGGAACTCCACCCACAACTGGAAAGCTTGGACGGTTTATGCTTTCTTTCAGCTGGAAAGCTCTACCATTGCTTGCTCCAATAGATCACATTAATGACACCCAGTACCACTGAGATCCAGGACAGAGCACCCAAGAGTAATTTGATCCCTCCAAACAAAGAAGACAGCACAAACGAAACCATGGCCTTCCCCCAGAGCTCCCCTATAAACTCCCACATTTTATGTACTCCTGCCCTCTCCCCTGAAACCCATCCAACTGCCGCTCACTCTGAACACCAAACCTTCTAGCTAACTGCCTGGAAACCTTGAACCCTTCTCCTTTGGATTCCTTATCCTAGAGAGTGAAGGATATTATTATGGAAGCCGCAGCTTCATAAAAAAATATTAACGGAACAATAAAAAAAATAGGACTTCACAGAACACATCAAAGCTACAGACATGAACACATTGATTTGGCTGAAATATAAACTACTAAATACTTGGAACATTTCCAATGGAATTAATGGCACTTCCAATACAATACAATGTCATGTGTCTCCAGCATCTCAATACAATGTAAACCAATTTCTAAAAGGATAATCTCTAATTCTCCCAATTTTAAAACCTCTCACCTTACATTAATAAGGAATTTCCCAAAACCTAACCTCTACCTACTTGGGACCTGAAGCAGCATCGGCAGATCACCTGTTCAAAAAGCAACCAGCTCCTCAGATCTTCCGCAGTTCTTGACTTTGAAAGGGCAGCTTGCAGCAACCTCAGCAAGAAGAGTATCTGACTTATCTTTTATTGGCAGTGCACAGTTTCTCTTCTCTTCCAATCCTACATTCATGCCATAGGTGGTATCATATTTCAGGCCATAAAGGGTATATCTGTGAATTTGGCTTCCCTCTTTGCCCACTGCCTAAATTCTTCCCACAACCACAAAATAAAGGGGAGAGACTTCTACACCACCACACAGACATACACGGACTTACAGAAGAACTGACAGAAAGTAAAAGAAAGAACTAGAAGTTGTGTGTTTGTTAGCAGATGTTGGCAGAAAGGAAAAGACTAACCCAAACAGACGTTTCAAATGGATGGAAATTGCATCTTCCTTTCCTGGAAAACTGTGCCAGCTAACATTAGACCTCATTCCGTTAGACCACATGCCACAACCCACAGCGGCCCTCCACAAAGCCTTCCTAAAAGACATTTTTATTTAGAACTAACATGGAGCTACATGGATTTCCAAGCCAAGCATTGCCAATTTACCTTTATTACCAGAGATCCAGAAGGTTTTTAGGTCCAGCAGTCCTGCAGTTGTATCTTAACTTACCCACAACCTTACTTAGTACACCCACCCCAGTTTGTTTATGGTATCTATTCTATATTAGATGACTGCAGATGCATCCTCCTTGAAGGACATAGCTTTTGTTTTGTACATATACATAAAATGTAGATGTCCTATGCAGGTATGCATCTGCAGTCAGGTTTCCCCCTCCTTCCCTTCAGGTATTCCTAGGGTGCTTACCCCTTATTAGCTACCTGGGGTGTATATTATTGTGTATGTTTGTATATACATGTTGTATATTTTTTTTGCAAATTGGAATTTTATTGCATTTCTCCAAATTTAGCCTCAGGCATAGAGGGCACTGGGGCAAAAAAAAAAACTGAAAGGAGCCGGCCGGCTGATGCTTTTATACCCGGCGACTGACGACGGGGAAAGGTGCATCAGCCACGGGCCACGCCAGACCCAGACTTGGAACTCCCCCCGATCAAGGGCTGCTGAGAGAGAACACAACATATATGTGATGACTGCAGATGCATACCTATCGGACATCTACATTTATGGTAGGTACAAAACTGTACTTTTTAAAGCTCGATCAAATTTCAGGTTATGTATGGATATTTATGGAAGGACATATGGTCTTATGTTTATATTAGATTGCTTTATTGTTTGAATGAATTTATAGTTTGGTTATATTCATTTTTATACTGTGGATTTAATTCAATGTGTGTAAAACAATACTTGTATATTATTTAATACACTATAAGAGTTAAGGAATGTGGAAATTTAGATCTTGGTGTATTGCTTTTAATAATAATGAAAATGTTAATTGAATAATTGGGGGTGGATATTTTAATGGCTGGGTTTAGGTGGGACATTGTTCTGAGGAAGTCTCTGTAGTGGCGAAGAAAGCGCTAAACAACTGTGAATAAAGTGTGGTGATTTTATTGGAAGTGACTCTTCCCAGACCTTCCTCCAAACCAGTGGGCAGAGGCTCAAAACCAAGTTCTATCCCTGCTCTCCATCAAAGCTATTCCGCCGGTTCCAGTGGAACAGACAGGTCAAGGATTCTTTTCCAGACTCTTACTGGTAACAAGAAAAAAAGACTCTTGGTGCTCAATCCTGGATCTTTCAATTCTCAACACCTTCCTGGTGGTACTAAAATTCAAAATGCTTACCCTGCAACAGCTTCTATCTATGCTAACCAAGGATGCCTGGTTAGTCACCCTAGACTTAAAAGAAGCCTATCTGCACATCCCTATAAGGGAGTCATGCAGGAAGTATCTACATTTCAGCACATGATCAGTTCTCTGCACTTCCCTTTGGCTTATCCACTGCACCCAGAGTATTCACAAAATGCCAGGCTCCAGCCATTGCATACTGCAGGCAGAAAAATATCTAAATTTGCCCGTACTTGGACGACTGCCTGATTCAGGCAGACAGTCAGGAATTGCTGTTGCAGCACCTGACATTTGTGAAAAACCTCCTCACTTCCTTGGGGTACACCATCAACGAAAAGGAATCAAAACTGGTACCCAGTCAAAGGATTGTATTCATGGGAGCAAGCTTGGACACAACAGCACAGATGGTATTCCTCACTTAAGAAAAATAAGTCTATCTGACAGCCTACTTCAAACAAATGGCCACCAGAACCCAGCTGTCTGCAAGAAAAATACTGCAGGCCCTAGGGTTCATGGCCTCATGTATACTGTTAATTGCATATGCAAGACTGCATATGAGGAAACTTCAGTAGTACTTAAAAAACCTTTGGTGCCAACATTCTCAGGACCTGGAAACAGTCATTCCTATCATTCCCTGTCTAAGGACAGAGTTTCTTTGGTGGGCAGAAGCATACATCCTCAACAAAGGACTGCCCTTTACTCAACCCCAAGCCGCCCAGACCCTAACCATAGATGCATCAGACTATGCCCGGGGAACACACTTGGATGGCAAATGCATTCAGGGACTCTGAAGCCCAAGTCAAACTTATCTGCACATCATCCAAAAAGAGATGCTAGCGGTGCAGAATGCCCTGACAGCTTTCAGATCCCCAATCTCTCCAGGACAACGTCTAATAAAAACAGACAACACCACAGTTATGTGGTATATCAGCAAGCAGGGGGAACTCATTCCTACTTACTCTGCAGGCTAGCCATGGCTCTATGGAGCATGGCATCGGGCATGCAAGTCCATCTGCAAGCTCAATTCCTGCCAGGCAAGCAAAATTCACTGGCAGACGATTTAAGCAGAAATCTCCTAGACCCACACTTGTGGCAGTTAGAGCCCAGCACCTTCAAAATTCTGATTCAGAAATGGGGGACTCCAGAGGTAGACATTTTTGCCTCCCCCTACAATCACCAGCTCAGCATATTCTGCACCAGGAACCCTCACAGCAGGGCCTGGATAGTGGATGCCCTATCCTTTCAGTGGGTAAATCTCTCAGTTTATGCATTCCCACCCCTGCCACTTCTCAAAAGTATTACTCAAAATAAGAGAGGACAGACTGAGGACAGTTCTGATTGCCCCGGACTGGCCACGCCAGCATTGGTACCCACTCTTGCTCAGCCTGACATTGGTGCCACCATGCCACCTACATATGAACCCTATCCTGCTATCTCAGCAGGAGGGGCAAATTTTGCATCCTCAACGGCAAACCCTAAAGTTTGCAACCTGGCTTATCCCTTGAATCTTATACCAGCAGCTCTAAGCAAACAGGCGCTGGATGTAATTCTTGAAGCCAGAAGACCCAACACAAGGAAATCCTATGCGGATAAGTGGAAAAGATACTGCTCATGGGGCATATTTAAAGGAGAGGACACACCTCTGCCCTCCTTGCCTTTAATTTTGGATTACTTAAGCAGATCTACTCCACAAAGGTCTGTCTTTCTTTTCCCTCAAGATTCATGCCTCAGCCATTTCGGCTCATTAGAACACTGAGCCACCTCTCTTCTCGCACCCTCTTATCAAACAGTTCCTTAGAGGGGCAAACAACTTAAGGCCACCAAGGAGAGTACCCACCCCTGCTTGGGACCTTAATTTTGTACTGGAAAAGCTCGCACTTCCACCTTTTGAGCCTGCAGCGTCAGCAGACTTAAAATTCCTCTCTTGGAAAACAGCATTGCTTCTAGCCATCACTTCAGCTAGAAGAGTGTCTGAACTACAAGCACTTATGGCTGTGGAAACCCTTCATTATTTTCCATGCTGACAGGTTCTCTCTCAGGACAAACCCTTCCTTTATGCCTAAAGTGGTGTCCAGCGTGGCTCTCAAATCAATCCATACATTTGCCAACCTTTTTCCCTAACCCTAAAAATAAAGGGGAAAGGATCTTGCACTCCTTGGACGTGCACAAACAGCTCAGATTTTACCTGTATAGGACTAAGGCCTTCAGAAAATCAGACCAGCTATTAGTCAGCTTTGAAACTGGGGCAGAGGGCAAGGCCATCTCTAAGCAAACTATATGTAAATAGATAGCACATTGCATCCATTTCTGCTACAAGCACCATGGGAAACCAACCACTCAGGGGGTCAGAACACACTCCACTAGGGCTACATCTACCTCTACTGCATTTCTCAGGGGAGTCCCTACCAGAGACATCCTAGAAGCTGCTACCTGGAGTTCAGTACACACTTTCACCAAACACTACCATTTGCCTATCTTCTCCAAATCCAGGGCAGGCTTTGCAACAGCAGTCCTGCAGGGCATTTTAGCCAGCCCTAACCCTTCTTGACTGCCTCCACCCTTTCTTCAGCTTTGGGAATCGACCCAAGTGTGATGACTGCAACAGTGAAACATGAAGAACATAGTACAGTTGTGTACACTTAACCATAAATGTAGATGTTCGAGTGTATTCACTGTTGCAGTCTTGGTTTCCCACCCTCCAGCCCCCTTGTCACTCTCTCTTTCTCTCTCCTCTTTTGGTATTTAACTTTTACTGGTGGTGTTTTTTCCCACCATAACTTAGCTCCCTATTTGGGGGGCTCCTGACATTTGGGGCAAGAAAAACTGATGTAATGGCGCCAGCTGGCTGTTTTTATACTACTGACGACCTGACGTCAGTCCTAGAGTGACAGCACCCGACGCAGAAATACTCAGTTTCTGGTATTCGGGCCGTCTGAGGGCTACCTGCAGGCAGATAACCCAAGTGTGATGACTGCAACAGTGAATACACTCTAACATCTACATTTATGGTAAGTGTACACAACTGTACTTTACTTTTGGGTTTTGAAGACTACTTCACAAAGGGAGTTATTTACATCCAGTCATACAGTGTGGTGATCTAGTGCATCAGCAAACAGGAGAGGACATGCTGTTACCTGTTGTGCTGACAGACCATAAAGTTATGGCAGTGGCCCATTTAGTCCTAGTATTTTCTGCTAGAGACACAGAGGTTCGTTAACGTACCGTGAGTAGATTCTCTATCAGGCAATTGCTAAAAAGATGTTTTATCTGTGGGGCTTTCCAGTGCGTGACATGTTGGCCTCTCCATGCAGAACTGAATGCCCAACTTCTTTCACTGTTTGGTTGTGCAGAGGTCACTATAGCCAACCTTTGGCTAAGAGTTCTCCTTTACCCCCCCCCCCTTCCCATTTCCTCTGGTAATTAATTTTACTCAGAAAGTCAGGCTGCACAAGACAAAAGTTATCTTCATAACCCTTTTTGTCCCAGACAGACTTGCTTCCCTCTTCATCTTCTTTAAATCCAGCATGACTCCCTGATGCTGTGAACTTACAAGATACCGTCTCATCCATTATCAGCATTTCACCCAGAACTGCATGCTTAGAAGCTGACTGCATGGCTGCTTCAGTTGTAAAGAAACTTAAGAGTCCCGCTTTTTCAAACAGTGTGGTTTCCTTCATCTTCTGGATGCAGAGACCTACTCAAAAGACCTGTGAAGAGTTCACATTTCCCTTAAGCAACCTGTAAAAGTATTTATCCTTTTTTCTGCTCTTCCTTCCAGAAGTGCTAAGTTGTCTGTCAGAACATTTTTACTTTGGATTATTCACGTATCAGTGTCCACTTTATTGCCATTTGGAGCTGTCACTTGGATTAAGATTCAGTTTTTCCTGGCATCCTTGAGAATATGTAGACTTTTGTGAGGAACCTTCTGACTCTGTCCTTTTATCAACTATCCATTTTGTATTCAGGATATTTAATTTTTGCTCTGTATGCATACCCTTTCTGATTTTGAGCCTGCTATCGAGAATGAATAAATATTTTTGCATTGGAAGACTATCTTCGTTGTTGTTTCTTCTGCTGGGAGATTCTTAGAACTTCTGACCCATTCTGTAAGATATCCTTACCCTGTTTTTCATAAAGAAAGGGTGACATGCACTTGCAATTAACTAATTTTTTATTGTGAAAATTTGCGAATGAATCAGTCTGTCAATGTACTTATTTGCTTATCAGCATGCACATAGTTCAGTAAGAGAGGCAGTCCAAAGATCACGAGAGCGGCAAACATGCAACTCTAGTATACTTTGTCCTAGTAAGGAAAGGGTATTGGGGTGGAATTGGTGATTGCAAGATGTTCTCCAGTGAAACAGTCAGCCCACAGCATAAACCACTGGATGTCACAATCAGCTGCAAACAGTGGTTAGAGAAGTCTCTGAGGTCAAAGATTAGGCTGAAGACCTGGAAGTTGACTGGAGAGGAAGCACATAGTTCAAGGAATACTTGGGGCTCTAGCATCTCTGGAAGAAGTGGAAGTAGGTGTAGCTGATGTAGAATGGCAGCCCCTCAAAATCACATATGTGGGAACTTTAGAATGGATATATGACCAAGCCAGGTATGGAAATAAGATGCATAAGTAGAGCTGGTGGTGTAATGCAGAAGTCCAGGACATCTTCAAAATAATGGAGGAGCGCAGGAAGAAAATGGGTGGTAGAAAAGATAGACCAGATTAAGAAGGAATACTGGTTGGCTAACAAACAGGCTGAGAGTGCGGATGCAGTAGCAAAGAACAAGGCATCAGAGGCACTCTAGCAGCTTCTGGAAAGTGACTGTGAAGATGGCGTAAAGAAACTCTTATCAGGTTGCAAGGCAAAGACAGAAAAGTAAAGGAGATGGTCATCAGACACCCTTCATAAGGGAAGCCAGCAACAACCTCTTTAACAGTCCACAAGACATCAAAGGAAGATGGAAAGAGTGCTTTCAGCAGCTTCTGAATTAAGAACCCCCCCCCGCCCCACAGAAGTTGCACTGCTTCAGAAACAGCCAATGATGAAAGAAGAAGAAGAGCACACCTTAGAAGAGGTAAGGGTAGCATTAAGAAACATGAAGTCAGGGAAAGCAGCAAGTTCAGACGTGGTGAGGAGTTGGGTGATTTAAACAAGGAATGTCTGCAGTTGGTATTCATGGCAGTTTGGAGAGAGAGAGGAGTATCCCAGCTGACTGGAGAACAAGCATTTTGGTGCCAGTGTACAAGACAAAAATTTGCATTTAAAATTGTGGGCAGAGTAGTGGTATATGACTCTTGTCACACTGCATGAAAGTTCTAAAGAGGGTGATTCAAAAAAGAATATGCAGTGTAGTAGAAAGTAAGATGGGAGATGAGCAGTTTGGATACAGTTCAGGGTGCAGCACATCTGACCTGCTGTTTGCAGCGAGACAGGTAGTTGAGAAGAAGCGAGAGTTGAGGTAAGAGTCCATCTGGACATTCCTTGAGATGGAAAAAGCATATGACAAGATCCCACCGTGAAAGCTGATTTCGATAGTCCTTTGATGTTTTGAAATCCTTGGTTTGGCAGTTGGTTTGGCGGATTAAGAAGCTGTTGAGTTGTTTCCTGTGGGTCACAGGTGCAAGGTTGGATTCCCTCAGCCTCCATTGCCTAACTGTGACTCTGAACAAGTTTTTTTTTTTTTTTTTTTTTTTAATGGAGAAGTAGCTTTTTTACTACTAATCTGTTTTACTGACTGCTGCTGCCAGGCTTCCCCTGGAATTTAGGCATCTTTTTTGGCTTTACCGTGGAGCAACCTACTGTTGCCTTGGTTCCTCCTTTTACCAGCCACAAAAAGAAGACAATTAATAACCAACCATTGACAACATAGCAGGATGCTACAGTGCCTCAGCAGCAGATGGTAAGCTCTGATGTGGCCATTTCTGGTTCCTTAAATCATTCATCTTTCCTTGGCTTTTTGTGTTATAGTCTCTACAGCCATCATGGATCCAGGGTTGTACACATTCTCTGGAGTGCCTTGATGGACAAGGAAGAGCCACTGTTGGTTCTTGGGAGTTTCATTTGCTTATCCAAACTGGATTGCTAGTCCCTAAGGAGATTTTGCCTGGCAAACGTGGGTCTGTTTCTCCAGAATTCCGTGCCAGAAAGAAGCAAAAACTTAGACATTTGTCTTTTCCTATGTCATTTACTTTAGTCAATGATTTATTAGGCGTGGCTCAGGATTTCGTTCATGCTTTTGACCTTTTTCAGCTTTTTCAAGTCCTAGTCAAAGTAAACTTTGTTATTTAGACACCACAAGTGAAGTCTAAACAAAACTACGTGCAGCGTGCTTGAATTGAGAAGAAAAATATATGCATACAATTACACATGCTTAGAAGAAAGACCTATACATACATATAATTACATGTGTATCAGACCTAACATTTACCTTTCTTAGACAGTTATTGCTTATTCCTACAATTATTCACCACTATAGCAGCTGATTGGATGTTTTTCGTGTTTCACTGTTGTAGTCATTACATTTGGGTAATCTGCTGGCAGGTTACCCTCAGTCGGCCTGAATTCCAAAGTCTTGGGTCCTGCATCGGTTGCTATCTTCTCTTCCATGAC
The DNA here is from genome assembly GCF_019279795.1 of Protopterus annectens. NCBI lineage: Eukaryota > Metazoa > Chordata > Ceratodontiformes > Protopteridae > Protopterus > Protopterus annectens. The sequence goes on along the minus strand of NC_056740.1, from coordinate 50,653,158 downwards.
GTCAGGTCGTCAGGGGTATAAAACATGCAGCCGACGCCATTTTCTTTAGTCTTTCTTGCCACGCGGTGCCCGAAGCAGAAGCATTTCGCAAATACCGGTCGGCCGACTACTGAAATATTCGAGTTTGAGTTTCAGAACCGAAGTCTTCACTAAAGGCTAAGTACCCCATTGGGGAAACTTTTTTCTTGCTTTTTACCGATGTCAGAAAGTTAATAATTTTATTACTTGTGGGAAGCAAATACCTCATAAGGATTTCCATTTATACTGTATTCCTTGCCTAGGCCCTGATCACAACGTGCCTGGCTGTCGGTTTTGTGTTAGATTTCACCAGCGCACTATTAAGCATCGGTATATTTTTGCATCTAAGTATTTTGGAAACAGATTTAACTACCCAGAAATGTTGTCGGATAGCAATCCGACTACCGGAGTACATAAAAAACGCAAAGAAAAGGACCGAGAAAGGCAGTCTAGATCCAAAACCGACGACGAAGCTTCTCCTAAGCCAGTCACCGGTTCGCCGGTACTCAGTGAGGTGCTTTTGCAACCCCTGATACCCGCTACCTTCAAATCACAGGCCTCTACCGACACCCATGTGGAGTCTGGCATGCCGCAAGATACTCAAGGTATTGGACCGATGGATGTATCTCCCTCAGATGGGTCCGGAGCCGCTGAGCAGGCACCGGCTTCTGAGGGTGTATTCAGACCTCAACATTTATATATCAAACCGACGAAAGCTGCAAAACCAAAGGCAAAGACATCTTCTAAAAGTAAAAAACCGACACCTGAGCCATGTGCACAGGCCTCTATGCCTAAAAAACAGATGATCAAAATGGCTGAAGACCTTATTACCTTGATCAGGGATACCCATCCCTCTCCAGATAAGAGGCCTAGGCAAGACACTGATTATGAATCTTCAGATCAGGTTTCTATTTCTTCTGTTTCCTCTTCTGGTCAGGAATTATCTTTACCTCCCTATGAGGCTTCTGATGTTGAGGAGTCTTTTCCATCTCCATCTCCTCCTGAGGATTATTCATTTGGAGAAGCCTTGCATACTTTGAGGGAGCATTTCCACTGGGAGAGTCAAGACTTCTCAGAATCAAAAAAGAGGCTCAGGGATTTCCTTCTTCTCCCTCAACACAAGCCTTTAGTCATTCCCCCTGTTTTAGACATTGTGGATTATGTGTTTTCGGAGTTAAGCCTGACCCCTGACTCCTTACCTCCGGCTTCCAGTAAGCCTGACAGATATTACAGGGTCCCTGACTCTCGTAAATTTTTATTTAGAAACCCTGCTGCTGATCCTGAAACTATTTCACAGGGTCCAAAGGGAGTTAAGGCCTCAACAGCAAAAAACCCTACCCCCTCCGACAGAGATTCAAGGGCATTGGACAGATGGGGAAAAAAGGTTTATACATCTGCAACCTTGGCAATCAGGGCCGTAAACTGTCAATTTCATATGCTTAAGTACCAACAACATGCTATGGGATTGCTGAAACAGAAAATGATGTTGATTTCAGAATGTGCAGAAAATAAGGAATTGCAGGAATTATTGCATGCAGCTGAACAAGTTGGAAAGCATACTTTGCAATGTGGTTTTGATTCTTTAGAGGCCTCCTGCAGGGCCACATTTACTGGATCTGTGATTAGGAGGCATGCCTAGTTAAAGGAATACAATTTGCTTGATCATGTTAAAGCTAAATTGCTATATGCACCTTTACAGCATGATTCGCTGTTTGCTATTAAGGCAGAAGAGGTTTTAAAGAAAGTGGAAGACAAAGCGAAGTCCATGCAAACTGTTAAAGATTTCTTACAAGTGCAGCCACCTAGATTCAGTAGACACTGGTCTACAAAAAAATTGGTCCTTTCCTGTGTCAGACAGAGCTCAAAGGGGCAAATACAGATGCCCTAAGGGTTCCAGGTACCAGGCTCAAGACTCATACAGGTAAAAGCAATGGGGCGCATCCACCTCCAAATCTGGAGGAGACAAAGGGCAAACCTACACAAAGCAATCCCAATTACTTCCCTCTGCTTAAACCAAGCACTTATCTATTGGCAGCACCCATAGTGGGAAAATTAGAACTTTTTGCTCAAAATTGGTAGTTAATAACCCAGGACAAGTGGGTACTAAATATTGTATAACAAGGATACTGATTCCATTTCCACACTCTGCCAATGACAAATGATTGGCCAGATCTGCCAAAACAACAATGGGCAGAGGCACAGAAACAGGTTGCGTCCCTCATGGATATGGGGGCCATTCAGACAGTACCAGAACAGGAAAAAGGACAAGGTTTTTACTCAAGACTGTTCTTGGTACCCAGAACGGACAAGGCCTGGGGGCCAATACTGGATTTATCGATTATGAACACATACCTGGACATTCCAAAATTCAGAATGCTCACTTTGCAACAGCTTCTGCCCATGCTGGGCAAGAATGCTTGGCTGGTGACTTTAGATCTAAAAGAGGCATACCTGCATGTCCCAATAAGACAGTCGTGCAGAAGATACCTCAGATTCAAGGCTGGCTTAATGTATTACCAATTCTGTGCACTGCCCTTTGGCTTATCTACTGTGCCCAGGGTCTTTACAAAGTGCCTGGCACCAGTAATTGCATTTTGCAGACAAAGAAGTTTTCAAATATATCCTTACTTGGACGACTGTCTCATTCAAGCAGAGAACATAGACACTCTTCTTCGACACCTGGCGTTTGTGAAAAGGCTTCTAACATGCCTAGGGTACACAATAAACTAAAAGAAATCTCAACTAGTACCCTCTCAAAAGATAACATTCCCGGGTGCAAGCTTGAATACAACTGCCCAGATGGCTTACCTCACGCCAGACAAACAAAAGCAACTGACTACTTACTTCAAACTGATGGCAACAAAAACCCAGTCTTCTGCAAGACAAATTCTGCAGGCTCTGGGCTTCATGGCATCCTGCATCCCACTAATTCCATATGCAAGACTGCATATGAGGAAGCTTCAATGATACCTAAAACGTTTATGGAGTCAACATTCACACCGTCTGGAAACAATGATTCCTCTCATTCCCTGCCTGTGACACGTGTTTTTATGGTGGGCAAAGGCTGGTCACCAAAACATGGAATGGCCCTTCACTTTACCCCCTGCCAACCAAACCTTAACAACAGACTCATCAGATTATGCTTGGGGGGCCCACATAGCAGGAAGATGCATTCAGGGCATATGGGCACCAAATCAAATGCATCTACATATCAACCAGAAAGAGATGCTAGCAGTTCAAAATGCCCTAACAGCCTTCAAGGACTTACTTCATCCAGGACAACTTCTGATAAAGACGGACAACACCACAGTCATGTGGTATATAAACAAGCAAGGAGGCACACACTCTTACCCCCTTTGCAGATTAGCCATGGCACTATGGGACACAGCTTTGACCTACCAATTACATCTTCAAGCTCAATTCCTGCCAGGAAAACAAAACACTCTGGCAGACGATTTAAGCAGAAACCTTATGGACCCTCACGAGTGGAAACTAAATCCACAAGTCCTTGAGCATGATAACAGAGAAATGGGGGAGCCCAGACATAGATCTGTTTGCCTCTTCTCAAAATTATCAACTGAAAAGATTCTGCACAAGGACTTATCATAGACAAGCATGGAAAGTGGACGCCCTATCCTTCAGTTGGAAAAACCTATGAGTTTATGCCTTTCCTCCTCTGCCTCTTCTACCCAAGGTCCTCCTAAAAGTCAGACGAGAGAAGCCAAAGATGAAAATAATTTCCCCGGGCTGGCCCCGTCAGTACTGGTACCCAATCCTAAGGAACTTGTCTCAATACCCAGCTTGGACCTTGTCTCAAAAACCACAACTACTGTCCCAGCAAAGCAATCAGATCCTGCACAATCAACTACAGACTCTGAACCTGGCAGCATGGCTAATCATGTAATCATACAATCGACACCTCTCAGTAAAGCTGTGATGGATGTCATTTTGGTCTGCCAGAAGGCCTAGTACTAGAAAATCTTATGCTGACAAATGGAAGAGATTCTGTGCTTGGAATCAAGCACAAGGGACTGATGCAGCAGAACCACATATTCCTCAGATATTATAATACTTAACTGAGATGCTTGACAAAGGCCTATCTTTCTGATCAATCAAAATCCATGCTTCTGCCATTTCGGCTCATTACAATACAGAGCTGCCAATCTTTTCTCATCCTTTACTAAAGTAGTATTTTAGAGGAGCCAAAAATTTAAGGCCTCCTAGATCACCCTTACCGGCATGGGACCTCAATTATGTGTTGGAAAAGCTCACCCTGCCTCCATTTGAACCAGCTGCTACCGCTGATATAAAGTTCTTATCATGGAAGACAGCTCTGCTGCTAGCAATTACTTCAGCAAGAAGAGTTTCAGAGCTACAGGCCCTCATGGCTCTAGAGCCTTTTATCATATTTTACACAGACAGGGTGTCCTTGAGGACAAATCCTACTTTTATGCCTAAGGTAGTTTCCAGTGTGGCTCTTAACCAAACAATTAATCTGCCAACTTTTTATCCAAATCCGCAGAACAAAGGGGAGAGAATTCTGCATTCCTTGGAAGTACACAGACAGCTAAGGTTCTACTTGAGCAGGACTAAAGCTCTAAGAAAAACTGAGCAATTACTAGTGTCATATGCTGCAGGATCAGAAGGAAAGGCTGTTTCAAAGCCAACAATTTCAAAGTGGATAAGCCATGGCATCCGTTTCTGCTACTTACACCATGGCAAACCTGTGCCCAAGGGCATTAGTTCTCACTCCACCAGGGCTGCAGCTACTTCAGCAGCCTTTCTCAGAGTACCAACCAAGGACATTCTAGAGGCTGCTACTTTGAGTTCTGTTCACACCTTTACAAAGCATTACCATTTGCCTCTCTACTCTAAGTCCAGGGCAGACTTGGCCACTGCAGAGCTGCAGGGCCTTATAGCCTCACCTAATGCTGTTTAGCTCCAGCCTCCCAACCATAGCTTTGGGATTTAACCCAATGTAATGACTGCAACAGTGAAACACGAAGAACATAGTACAGTTGTGCACACTTACCATAAATCTAGATGTTTGAGTGTATTCACTGTTGCAGTCCAGGTTACCCTCCCGCCATCCCCCTGTCATTCTACAGTTTATCTTTCCTTCTCTATCTTCTACAGCCTATGTGGTGTATTTACTTGTAGATGAAGGTAAACTTTATATTGATGCATGTATATATATAAATATTTATAATATTGCTACTTTTTTGGGGGCACCTGACATCGGGGGCAAGAAAAACTAAAGAAAATAGTGTCGGCTGCATGTTTTATACCCCTGACGACCTGACATCATGGAAGAGAAGATAGCAACTGACGCAGGACCCAAGACTTTGGAGTTCAGGCCGACTGAGGGCAACCTGCCAGCAGATTACCCAAATGTAATGAGTGCAACAGTGAGTACACTCTAACATCTACATTTATGGTAAGTGTACACAACTGTACTTTCCTTATCACACATACAGTTATTACACAATGTAATTATCATGTTCTCTGTATTATGAGAATGTCTAGTAGTTTGCATTGCACATAATTTTCATGTAAACTGAAAAGTTGGTTGTGATGTCTTATTGTTCTTGCGCTGTTGTGTGGTTATCACAAGACTTGTCTGTGTCTTGCATTCCTGAGATTAATACCAGAGTTCAAGAGTCTAATCAGCTGAGGGGAAAAAACTGCTCTTGAACTTGGTCATTTTACAGTGTATGCTGCGGTATCTTCTGCCAGATGACAGGCATGTGAACCATTCAAAAGCAGGGTGTAGGATCACTCTATCGCTCTATCGAAACAATGGGTTGTGTATAGATCCTTTATCTCTGGAAGTTTTGATCCCATTATTTTCTCCACAATTTGACTATCTTTTGTAGGGTTTTTGACCTGAGGCTGAACAGCTTCCGTACCACACAGTGAAGTTGCACTTTAGGAAACTTTCTGCGGTTCCCCTGTAGAAGGTGGAGAAGATAGAGGGAGGTAGGCTTGCTTTCCTCAGTCTCCTTAGGAAGTGCAGGCTTTGATGGGCCTTCTTTGCTATGTAACTAGTATTGGTTGACCAAGAAGGAGCCTCTTGCTATATAGACCCCCCAGGAATTTTATGTTCTTTACCCTTTCTACTACCTTCCTATTTATCATGAGAGGAGAGTGAGCTGGTTGTACTCTTCTGAAGTCTGTCATGATGAGGTCAAGATTATATCTGGCACACCAGTCAGTCAGAGAACTCACTTCTTCATTGTAAGCTTTTTCTTCTCCTTTGCTGATGAGGCCCACAACTGTAGAGTCCCTCCACAAATGTAATGATGTGGTTGGTATTCTAGCTTTACAGTCGTGGGGTCAAGATAGTAAACAGTAGCAGGCTTTAGCATACAGCTGTGAGATACTCCAGTGTCGATAGTGATGCTCTCTGAGGAATTCTGGCCCACACATATTCTTTGGGGTCTTCCAGTCAGAAAGTCCAGGATCCGGTTGCACATGTGATTATTAACACCTAGGTGGACAAATTTTTCTATTCGTTGTTGTGGGATCACTTTATTGAATATTGAACTGAAATCAATAAACAGTATTCTGACATAACTGTCCTTATTTTCTAGGTGTGCCATTGCGAGATGCAATGCAACAGAGTTGGCATCTGCTGTGGAGTGGTTTGCATGGTATGCAAACTGCAGTGGATCAAGTGCTGCTGGAAAGTTTGCTGTTGGGTGTTTTTTTTGACGAACCTTTCAAAGCTTCATGATGATGGATGTGAGGTCCACTGGTCTATAATTATTAAGGCTAGAGGGGGAGTGGCTTTCTTCGGTAGTGGTATATTTGTGTTTTTAAAGCACTTTGATACCTTCGCTTGGCTGAGGGTGATATATCCATTAGTACAGTGCTTAGTTGTTCAGCACAGTTCTTTAACACCTTACCAAAGATTTTGTCCGGCCCGGCAGCCTTTCTTAGATTCGCCTGACACAGGGTCTTTTCACCTCAGCTTGGTTTAGAATGAGCACTTCATCACCTGGGTCCATTGGGAATAACGTTGTCTTGGACCAGTTCCTCTCCTTGAATCTGCTGTAGAAGGTGTTCAGCCTATCCAGGAAATCTGTGCTGTCCAAACATTTAGCTGATGTTGGTTTGTATTCGGCTATGGCTTTTATTCCCTGCCGCATCCTCCTGGAGTTCCTCATGTCAGTGAAATGGCTTTGTACTTTCTTTTCATATGCCCTCTTTGCCTCCCTTATGCCTCTCTTCAGATTTGCCATTGCCACCCTAAGAGCATCTTCGTCATTCAACTTGAAAGCCACATTGCATTCTTTTACAAGCTAGAATATCTTGACTGTTAAGCATTGTTTTTGGTTTCCTCTTATAATGATGATTTTATTCACTGTCACGTCTTCTACGCATTTAGATATATGTATGCTACCACTGTTTGTGTATTCGTCCAAGCTGATCTTTTTGTCAGCTGTAGCAGTCTCTTTAAATATGTTCCAGTTTGTGTTCCCAGAGCAGTCTTGGATTGTTGTGATTGCACCCTCTGTCCATACCTTGACTTGCTTCCCTGATTAGTGTTGTTTTATACACTGGCATTAACATAATGGTAAGGTGGTCTGAGACACCAAAGCGCAGATGTTGCACAGAATATTTGATATATATTTTTTCTAAGGTATTATTTCACCTTGTCGCAAGTCCCACATATTGGTAATAATGAGGTAATACTGACTACAACTCTGCCTTATTGAAATCTCCTGCAGTAATGTGTGCAAAATCCAGGTTTTTATTTTGTAGGTCACAAATTGAGTTATACAGTGTAGTCAGAGCTTCACTAGTGTTTGCACTTGGTGGAATATACACTGCTATCATGATGATGCCATTGACCTCTGTGGGAATGTAAAAGGGTCCGCATCTCATTGCTAGGAACTGTCTGCAGAGCAGTGGCTCAGTACAATATCAGTTTCTGCATCACTTATTTACATACAAGCAGACTCCTCCTCCTCTAGACTTCCCACTGAGTGCATGGTTTCTGTCTGCAAGAAACCGTATGAGCCCTTCCAGTTTTACTGAACTGTCATTAGTGTTATGCAGCCATGTCTCTGTAAACATAAATACACAAGTGTTTCTCACCTGATTTTGAGATGCCATTTTTCAGCCTTATGTAGTCCATTTTTTTCCAGAGAGCACACATTTGCTAGAAGTAAGGATGGTACTGCAGGCCTGAATGGATTTGTCTTCACTCTAGCAGTTATGCCAGTTCTTGTTCCTCTTTTCCTGGTTCTCTCACATCTTTTCCTCTTGATCCTTTTCCAGTGTGTTGTAGAAGCTCCTAATAGCTTTTCCTAGCAAGAGAAAAAGGGATTCTTCATGTTCTGAGGAGATTAAATATTTTGAAACACAAAATGATTGTGATGGGGCAAATACTGTTTTTTCTCGTCATGATTCTGATTCAGATTGTGAGGAAAGTGTGGCTTTTACCAATCATTTTGAAGATTCTCTCTTTTCTGAAACTGTTTTCAAAAATGAATCATTTCATTGTGAACATAATTACATTCCACTGTTTCTAAAGAAGTATTCTGATGTATTGCATCTGGATTTTCATTAACCAACACCAATTCCACCTATTTTTTCCACACTGGGGGATTTTTTGCAGCTTGTAATTTGTCTGATAGCAAGCTTGCTGCTTCCAGGAAGGTGAATAGATTGTCCAGAGTTCCTCAGTCATAAGTTGTAATTTGCTAATTCCAGGTCAGACACAGCAGTTGTTTTTCTAATGAACCCAGATGACGCTAAACATCTGGTTAATACCAGTTCCTCTCTTTCTGACAAGGCTGGGAAAGCTTTTGATACATGTGAGAAAGTGTTCCTCTGCAACACGTAGTTTTAGAATTCTGAACTATCAAGCTCACATGTTAAAGTTTATGCTTGCCTCTTTTGAGAACTTGAGGAATATTAATGACATCCTTTTCCTCTTCTGAGTTTAAAATGTCTTTGTGTAATTGAATTGCTTTTGTGTCTCAAGTGGCTGTCCACCATTTGAAATGTGGTTAAGATTCTGCTGCTGCTGCTAGAACTGTTAAGGGGAGATTTGTTTGGTTGCATGCAAATGTTAAAGCTGAAATTTTAAATCTTTTGGAAGGAGAGTTAGCTTTGGGACTTTCTACTGGAGAGATCCTGAAAAAGAGTGATGTGTGAGGAGTGTGCTGATTCAAGGAATTTCTCAAAATTTTCAGCCTTTCTTCACCAAGTTTGTCAAGGGATTTAATGCTACGTCTAACCTTTTTTTCAAAAAACAAAATAAGCAGTCATAGCAAGCTGCTGGTAAGCACACATTTAAAAAACAGTGGAAGGGAGGTTCAAAAAGAAAGGAGGGGGACCCCCCCCCAACAAAAAGACAGTCTAATAACTATGAATGACTATCTACAAAACTTCCCTCCTCCTGCCCATTCTGACACATCTTTAAATTTTCCAGAAAGTTTGAACCTCCATTTCTCTCTTTGGGAACACACAGTTTCAGACAGATGGATTCTGAAACGTCACGTCAGTTGCCCTGCTAGATAGGGGTCCAGGGAAGTAAATAGTGTGGGAAGAAATAGCCAGGGAATTGTTATGGCTAGGCTTGTATAGGCCCTAGGGCGAATAGCCTAGTACCAACCTATGAAAGTAATTTGTCAAAGTTACAGATGGCAGTCTCAGTATCTCCCTCCTTTTCAAGGGATTCTCTTCTCGTCTGCTAGCCCAAATTCCTCTTTCCCTCCTGCCATTCAGCACCAGCTGTCTCATTGAGTGATAGCATTCCTGCCTTCTCGGCTAGGAAAGGTTTTTTATTTAAAAGTGTTTCTGTTGACAAAGAAATAAGATTCATGGAAACTAGTTCTGGATCTTTCCTTCCTAAACTAGTTTGTGATAGTGAAAAAGATCAAAATATTATCCCTTCACAGCTTGTTACCTCTCATTCTCCTTTTGAGTTTTTTGGTGACTTTAGATTTTAAAGGTGCTTGTCATTCATATAGATCTAGATTTCAGATGTTTCGTAAGCTTTTCTGTGTTTGGATCACACTGTCAGTTCTTTACATTTGGTTAGGTCTATCCACTACTCTAAAGGTATTTACAATGTATCTAACACCAATGATAGTCTGTTGCAGACTGCAGTGTATTTGCATGTTTTCTTATTTAGATGACTTGCTTATCTTTGCAGAGCCTTTTGTAAAGTGTGCGGAATTTCTCACGTGGGTGAGAGTTCTTCACAGAATGGGGTTTCAGTAGAACATACAAAAGTCATGTTTTACTTCTTGCAGGACTGTTTTCCTGGGGTGTCTCCTAGATACTTCAGTTCAGAGACTTTTTTCTTTTCTGGGAAAAAGTAGATGTGTAACTAGAGCTATTCATGAGCTTTTCCTCTGAGATGTCTATCGTAGCCCAAGAATTTCTCAGGATTCAAGGTGTCATGAGATCTACGTAAAGTCTGTATAGTTCTAATATCAACATCTCCTGACATTCCAGATACCAGTTTTGGAGTTTGTGAAAAAAGAGATTATTTGGTGGGTACACTAGTTTTTATCAAAATGCAAGTCTTTCAGCTCCAGTTCTGTCTGTAACAACAGATGCCTCAGACTTTGCTTGAACAGTGTCTCTGGGGATAAAAGTGCAGTATAAAATAGATGTTGACACTCATAAATGCTCTCAACACTCCAATCATCTATGGATGTCCTTCAAGAATGCAACTGCAGTCATAACATATGGGTTGTCCTGCCTCAGGCAGCCCTCGGTCGGCCGGATTCCAAAGTCTGGGTCCGACGTCGGCTGATGTCGCATTTCTCTCCGACGTCAGAGCGGCTGGAGTATATAAGCATCAGCCGACGCCATCTTCTTCAGTCTTTCTTGCCGCGCGGTGCCCGAAGCAGAAGCAGTTCGCAAGTGTCGGTCGGTCAGCTCCTGTATTCTTCGAAACCGAAGACATCAAAAAAAAGCTAAGTACCCCGTTGGGGACCTTTTCTTGCCTCAGCCGATGTCAGAATTAACTGAAAAAGTAAATAATTCTTTGTCTTGTGGTAAACAAATACCTCATAAGGATTTCCATTCTTACTGCCTCCCTTGCCTTGGCCCAGACCACGACGTCTCGGCCTGTGCCGCCTGTACTCGCTTCAATAAGCGCACTCTCAGGCACCGGGCGGAGTTCGCTGAAGACTTTTTTGGCGAAAAGTTTGCTTACATTATGCCGTCGGAACAACCGGCTACACATATTTCTAAAAAACAGAAAGACCGGGACCGACCTTCTCGGCCCGCGACTTCCTCCGACTCCACGCCAAAACTTACCGCGAGTGCCCCGGTTTCCTCTGAGGCGGTTATTCCACCGCTTGGAACCGAAGACACTGCGCTACCGATACCTCCGACACCGGAGGCCACACCGATGCCAATTATTGATTTTCCTCCGGATACTGTAACTGAGGAAATGCCCGAGACCATTGCTGTGGATAAGGTTACCCCTGCACGTGGGGCTGCCAGGCCTCCCATGTCTATGTCTACCAAGGCCTACACACGTGCTAAGGCAGCAAGCCAGGCCAAGCATCACTCTGCTAAAACCTTGCCTCAGCCTAACCCTGAAGCTCAAATTATGTCCTTGGCCGCAGATCTAATTTCTATGATCAGAGGCTCCCAGGCCCATCCTGAGAGAGGATCCCAGCCTCCTCCTGATAAGAGGCCCAGGGTTGAACCACCTTGACCCCCTTTCTTCAGATGAAGATTCTGGGGACTCTGTGCTTTCCGAATCCCAGGAACCCCCTTTTCAGACTTTCGAGGATTCGGATGCAGAGGACTCCATTCCTTCGGCCTCTCCTCCTGAGGATATTTCTTTTGGGGAAGTTCTGCATTCCATGAGGGAGCATTTCCAGTGGCAAGGTCAGGAATTTTCTGATTCCAGGAAGCGCCTTCGAACTTTCCTTAAAAAGCCACAACACAGACCCTTAGCTATTCCTCCTGTGCTTGATGTGTTGGATGACCTTTACTCTGACTCCAGTGCTACCCCTGATTCTCTGCCCCGGCTCCTGTCAAGCCTGACAGATACTATAGGGTCCCTGAAACCCATTCTCATTTCTTTAGGGCCCATGCTGTAGACTTAGAAACTATTTCCTAGGGGCCTAAGGGGGTTTCTGCTACCACTTCCAAAAATCCTTTGCCTTCCGACAGAGAGGCAAGGTCCTTAGAGAGATGGGGGAAGAAGGTTTACACCTCTACTACCTTAACTATGAGAGCTCTCAATTGTCTGTTTCATATGTTTCAATATCAAGATTCCCTGTTGGATGATTTACAGAAAAAATTAGCCTCTCCTGACCCTTTAGATAGGAAGTCTTTGCAGGAGGCTGTCCATAACTCTCAGCAGGTTAGTAATCATTTTCTGCAGTGTGGATATGATGCATTGGAAGCTTCATGTAGGGCAGCTATGACAGGAGAGGTAATTCGTAGACATGCACGGTTAAAAGAGCAACCCTTACCGGATCATGTTAAGGCAAAGCTACTGGATGCTTCCTTGGAAAAGAACAAACTTTTTGGTGATAATGCTAAAGATGTGTTAAAGACCATTGAAGAGAAAGCCAAGTCAGTTCAGACAGTCAAAGATTTTCTCCAGGTTCAGCCCCCCAGGTTCAGCAGGAACTGGCCTTCTAAAAACTGGTCATTCCCAAATCCTGAAAAATTTCAAAGGGGCAAGAACAGGCGTGCCCGTGGCAGAGGGCAATATAGAGGATCCTACAGGGGACGCCAATGGCAACCAACAAACCAAAGAGGTGACACAGGGGTTTCCCCTGTCACTCAGGGACAATCTCAATGACTTGACTCTAACTTCTCCGACCAAGGAGCAAAAACAAGCCCCTTTGGGAGGAAAGTTATCGCTGTTCTCAGAAAATTGGCACAAACTGATAAAAGACAAATGGATATTGGACATTATAGATCATGGTTACAGGTTCTATTTTCATACCTTACCAAGAAAACAAGGCATGCCAAATCTTCCACAAAATCAAAAGGCAGAGGCTATTCAGCAAATTTCTCTGCTGGCTCAGATCAAAGCAATAGAAAAAGTGCCTCAACAAGAACAAGGTCAGGGGTTTTACTCAAGACTGTTCCTTGTTCCAAGAAAACAAAATCAATGGAGACCGATACTGGACTTGTCTGCTTTAAACACTTTTCTCATAGTACGAAAGTTCAAAATGCTGACCTTACAGCAGCTTCTTCCCATGCTGGGCAAGGGGTCTTGGCTGATTACTCTGGACCTCAAGGAGGCATACCTGCATGTCCCTATCAGACACAGCTGCAGAAGATACCTCAGATTTCTTGCAGGGCCAGAGCATTATCAATTCTCAGCATTGCCTTTTGGCTTATCTACTGCGCCAAGAGTATTCACGAAATGCCTGGCATCAGTAATTGCTCATTGCAGACTCCAGGGGATTCAAATCTACCACTACCTGGACGATTGCCTCATACAAGCGGACAACGAACTAACCTCGACAAAAAACTTGAATTATGTCATACACTTGCTACAGGCTTTGGGATACACAGTCAACTTTCAAAAGTCAAGACTTCTACCATCCCAGCAAATAACTTTCTTAGGAGCCAAACTAGACACAGCCTCTCAAATGGCCTACTTGACAGAAGACAAGCAAGAGAGTTAACTCATTACTTCAAAAGTTTAGCAAAACTCTCCCAGATGACTGCAAGGAGATTCCTACAGGCCCTGGGGTTCATGGCATCTTGCATTCTCCTGGTCCCACTAGCAAGACTACACATGAGAAAACTTCAATGGTACCTAAAGAGCGTATGGTCTCAGCACAACAACAACCTAGAAGCAATTATCCCACTCATTCCATGTCTTCAAAAGGAATTTCTGTGGTGGGCCTCAGCAAGTCCGTCAAATACAGGCATGCCGTTCAAAAAACCTCAGACAACACAGACCATTACCACAGACGCCTCAGACCATGGATGGGGGGCGCACATGGAAGGCAGATGTATTCAAGGACAATGGAATCCAAAGGAAGAACATCTGCATATCAACCAAAAAGAAATGCTGGCAGTAATGCATGCCATCGAGGCCTTTGGACATCAACTTCATCAAGGCCACCTTCTAATAAGGACAGACAACACCACTGTGATGTGGTACATAAACAAGCAGGGAGGTACTCACTCTTACCCCCTTTGCAGGCTAACAATGAATCTTTGGGAAAAATCACTGAGTCTGAACATACAGCTACAGTCCCAATTTGTTCCAGGCAGAGACAATGTTCTGGCGGACAGTCTAAGCAGGAATTTCCTAGACCCACACGAATGGAGGTTACATCCAGACATCTTTGCACAACTAACCTCGGCATGGGGCAGGCCAGACATAGACCTATTTGCCTCCCAACTCAATCATCAGCTACAAAGGTTCTGCTCAAGGACAAATCATCCACAAGCATGGAAGATAGATGCTCTCTCATTCAACTGGAGCTCCCTAGTCATCTATGCATTTCCACCTCTGCCACTGATGACCACAGTGTTACTAAAGATCAAAGCAGAGCAGCCAAAGGGAATCCTAATAGCTCCGAACTGGCCGAGACAGCACTGGTACCCACTACTACGGAGCATATGTCACAACAAACCGTGGGCCCTTCCCAAATGGCCTCAACTGTTGACTCAACACAACTTCAGGACAGCTCATCCCAACCTCCAGACTCTACAGCTAACAGCTTGGAAGATCACATAAATAACCTCAATTTATCTCTCTCCAAGGAAGTTCAGCGGATACTAACAGAAGCCCGCAGACCATCCACCAGAAGGGCTTACTCAGCCAAATGGAAGCGTTCAGCATTTGGAATACCAACAAGGGTCAAGATGCATCAGTACTGAGCATTCCACTCATTCTGGAGTACTTGGCAGAATTGCTAAATAAGGGACTTTCATACTCTTCCATAAAAATACATGCTTCAGCTATCTCAGCTAGATACAACACTGACCCACCTGTGTTCTCACATTCTTTGCTAAGGCAATTTCTTAGAGGGATCAAGAATATAAAACCTCCAAGAAAGGCACCAGTACCAGCTTGGGATCTCAATTTTGTGTTAGAAAAATTGACTCTACCTCCCCTCGAGCCAGCAGCTTCATCGGATTTACAATTTCTGTCCTGGAAGACAGCTTTCCTGCTGGCCATTACCTCAGCTAGAAGGGTTTCAGAATTACAGGCACTAATGGCAATACCACCCTTCATAATCTTCCACCGAGACAGGGTCTCCTTACGAACCAATTCTGCCAAAAGTTGCATCTAGGGTCTCTCTAAATCAGGCAATTCACCTGCCTACTTTCTTCCCCAATCCTGAAAACAAAGGGGAAAGACTGTTGCATACCTTGGACATACACAGACAACTTCGCTACTATCTAGACAGAACCAAGATCAGTAGGAAGTCCAATCAGCTATTTGTAGCTTACGCTCCTGGAGTACAGGGAAAAGCAATTTCCAAACAGACAATTTCAAAATGGATTGGACATTGCATCAGATATTGTTATTCCTTCCATGGAAAGAGTGTGCCAGCCAATATCAGACCACACTCTACCAGAGCTACAGCCACCTCCACAGCCTTCTTAAGAGGGGTGCCTACAAAGGATATTCTAGAAGCTGCTACATGGAGCTCCGTGCATACATTTTCCAAACACTACAACCTCCCTTTATTTTCCAGATCCAGAGCAGGCTTTGCTTCGGCAGTCCTGCAGGGATTGCTAGCTACACCATCTTTTTCCTAGAGCATACCACCTCCCCCAGCTAAGCTATGGTATTCAACCCATATGTTATGACTGCAGTTGCATTCTTGAAGGACATAGTACAGTTTTGTACCTACCATAAATGTAGATGTCCGATAGATATGCATCTGCAGTCGGGTTTTTCCTCCCTCCTTCCCCTCTATGCCTTGGGTCCACTCCTCTCCCTGTTATTCTTAGCTGGGGATATCTGTTATGGTGTATCTGTTTATTGCTTACTTATTTGTCTGGAAACCTATTTTTGTTTTACAAATTTGATTTCAGCCTTCCTTGGAGGGCACCTGGCATCTGGGGCAAGAAACACTGAAGAAGATGGCGTCGGCTGATGCTTATATACTCCAGCCGCTCTGACGTCGGAGAGAAATGCGACATCAGCCGACGTCAGACCCAGACTTTGGAATCCGGCCGACCGAGGGCTGCCTGAAGCAGGACAAACCCGTATGTTATGACTGCAGTTGCATATCTATCGGACATCTACATTTATGGTAGGTACAAAACTGTACTTTTCTCCACTTCCAATGATGGCCAGGGACCCAGCACTTCCTGATGAGGTAGGCAACTTACTGCCATCTTTTCCAAAACATTCATCAAGGAAAATATGCAAAGTTAAATGGAATAAAGTTTAGTATGGGCATTATGGAAAGGCATACATCTTACCATAGCTTTCCTCTCTCAGGTTCTTACATTTTAGCACACCTCTTTCAAGAAGGGGCTAATTATTCCTCAATGAAAGTACATTTGGCTGCTGTTTCATCATTCCACTCTGGGTTCTCCTCATACTCCCTAGCATCCCGTAAGAAATGTAAAGCCTTTTTTTAAAAGAGATTTTTATTCCAGAATCTCATTGATTAGGCCTAACTCCTTGTGAGATGTATATTTTCTACTGTATGACTTGACTAGACCTCCCTGTGTTCCAGCAAGTTCCAGCCATCTCATTTTTTTTTTTTTTTGTTTTGGATGACTGTCCTTTGGGTATCCATTATTGCCGCAAGAAGGGTGTCAGAAGCTCATGTCACTCAGGAATTCTTGATAAACTCACCAAACTAGGCACCAACCCCTATATCACTAGGTGGTTGCAAATTGGCCCAACTTTTATGCCTTAGGTGGCCACTCAAACCAATTGGAATCGGTCTATCTACCAGTACTCTTTCCAAAGTATTCCAGCAAACAAGAATGTCAGTTACCTTACATGGATGTTCACAGACAACTTCATTTTTATCTCCATCCCACAGAACATTTTGTGGAAGGGCAAACTGTTTGTGTCTTTCTGCTTAGCCAAGTAAGGTCAAAATGTGTCTAAAGTTACCCTAAGTGTTATGTGATTGTATTTTCTGTTATTTCTCTGCTGAGAAATCTTTGTCCGTTAGACTGAAAGAGCAGTATTTCAGGGCTCAGGCTGCATATATATTGCTTTTGTTTGAAATTTGTCCTTGGAGGGCATTACAGTGGCCACCTACATGGTCAACCTTGCTTACATTTGCAGAGTATTACAGTTTGAGCATCCTTTCTTAAGCTTGCATTTTCTTTGGAGCCACCATTCTCAAAGTCTTGCTGGCTTAAGTTATGCAAGTTTAACTTAGAATTCAGTCCAACTCTTCCAGTGTCTGGACAGGCCCAGATTAAATACATAAGTTGTGTAATTACCAAAACAAAGGATTAATATTGCCTTTGGATACTGGAACTACTCGCTCACCTCTCCTCTTCTGTGATATTTCCAAAGGAGCTGTAGGATTTTCTGTGACCTGATTATTCTCTTCGGGGTTCCTAATGTGTTATGCTGTCTTTTACCTGAATGCATAGATAGAGCTGATAAATCTTTTTACTTGATCTAAAGTTCTGCCCTTAGTGTTTGTGACAGTGGAAGAGCTTAAGCTTGTGAGGAGAATCATTGTCGAAAAGAAAGGTACCAAAGCAACCAGTCCAAGTGTTCCAATGTCTGAACAAAGACCAGATAAATCTATTGTTCTGATTAAGTACATAACATAAGTTTTTTGTTTTATCCTACTCACCTTCTCTTAAAATTGCTGTTTCTCTTTCTGTGGGACAGTGGTCATCCCATATCCTGCAGTTACCCAGTATGGGGGTTAAATATCTCATTACAAGTTTATAAAATGTCTGCCACATTTCTGCTCTGGGTAAGCTTTTTCTTTTTCTGAAGTGGAGCTCAGTGGAAGAGAATGATTGCTTGGTATGTTAAACTGCAACTGTATTAAGTTGTTAAAGAATGAATAGAGTATGTATGCCTGTGGGTGCATGTTCATACTTGTTGTTTTAAGTTGGTGTCCTAGCTAAGTGGAACATGGAGGCAAAGTTTGTTTTCCCTGAAGTCAGGGATAAATCGAGTGGTGCAGCACTCTGTGCTTCTCCTTCACTGTGCTTAGTTTCCCTGTTTTCTCAGTGTTATTGGCCGTTCTTTCTCAGTAGAATCTGCACTTTTATTTCCCTTACCACTTGAGGCAGGCTGTCTTCCTGTGTGGCATCTACATGTCTTATCCTATGTCCATTTGGGTCTTCACTATGTGTTCCCATTTCCTTCCACATCCCAAAAGTATGCTACAGATGACTCCATGATCTTCCAGATTGCTCCTAGGCTGTACATCCCTGATGGGGCTGTGCCCAGTCTGCAGTGGTTTGTGTCTTTCTCTTTGTTTTTCTCGCTTTTTCAGTCTTTGAGTGTCTGGGCAGGCTCTGGATCCCCTCCTGGAGCCCACAGGTGGCCACAGGTACAGTTTAAGTAAATGTGAACCTCTTAGCAGAATTATAAATATATTAATTGCTGTAGAAAAACTAAACTGTAAAGCTGTTTAGCAAAATGGAAAGTAAAATATAACTTTATTTTTATTTTGTTTAATTTTTTTTACCAGGGTATCATCTTCCATCACTTGTATTTCTCACTATATTCACACACACAACCTGCTATCACAAGTATCTCTCCCACCGTTGCCTTTCTTACACATACCACACAGTACTTAAACCAGAATACCACAAAACATTTCTGTAACGTCTCCCCACCCTACTCAGCATTAATTTACATTAGCACTCTGAAATGCAAGCAAGCAGCTTATGCTCCACCATTATCCAAAATCACGTATAAACTGAACCTCAGATATAAGTGGCTTTTCAATAGCCACATTGCTAACTGTGGACAATACTACTTGGAGGGGGATATACATCCCAATCATCTAACCCTTGACCCCACCAAACCAGCCCCCATGCATCCTGAAACAGCAACAGGCTTCCTCTCCAATCAACTGCACAATAACCTAAGAAGTCTCAATAACAAAATCACAGAAGTTCATGTCTGTATAGTTCACTATTCTCATGATCCCTTCATAGCCACAGAAGTTCATGCCTGTATAGTTCACTATTCTCATGATCCCTTCATAGCCACAGAAAGGTGGTTAAAGCCAATTACCAAAGATACAGAAATATACCCACCATATTTTAATGTACTCACATTTGATAGAACCAGCAAAAAAAGCAGCTGGAGTTGCTTTTTTTCTGCATAAATGTTTTAGATCTTTCGACTTTCCGTAATATTATACTTATACCTACTTTCAACAATGCTGAACCTGTCGTCTCACTCCTTGGACTGAATACTCACAAATCTCTAGCCATTATAGGTGTGTACATATCACTTGGTAAGAACATTCCCATTATGGAAAAGATCATCTCCTGGATCTTAGTCAGTGTAAGATTGCAAACAATCTTGCTAGGAGACTTTATCTTCGACTGTCAAAAGACTGCCCTAGAAAACCCAACAAATTCCATTTCAGCTAATGGCTTCCCTCAATTGATATACTCCACCTAGAATTAACAAGACCACATCTAAAGAATTCATTCTAGTCTGGATTTTAACATCTACCCCAAATAATGTTGCCAAAAGTGGCATCCTACCTGATAGCCTAAGCAACCACCAGCTTAACTACATAATCAGGTACCCCAGACAGCCCCACAAGGTTATTCAGTGTAATATAGTCAGAAACCTCAGTAACTTGAGTAAAGCAATGTTTACTTCCAATCTGCTGCATATTAACTGGGCTCCACTTAAAACTCTTCCCCTTGATAAAACAGTAGTCACATTTTAATACAATATTTCAAAATATCCTGATAGAGCAAGCACTGTTAAGAACCAGAAGAGTTAAAAACAGATCAGTCTGTTGGTTGTCTAAAAAACAAAGCAACTCATGCAGTTTAGAGGTAAAGCTTGGAAGTCGTGGCTACTAACAAAGTCCCAAACATGCTTGCAACAGTATAAGTAGTTATGGAACCATAGCAAACAATACATAAACAGGATAAAAAAAGCTCAGTATAGCAACACCCAAAGTTCATCATCAAGCAATCCAAAAAACTTCTGGAAGTCGATAAATACATTGTGCACCAGAGCCGTGGATGAAGGCAAGGTGGTTCATACAGCCTGCCTTGATCTGGCCAAGGCCTTTGATACAATTCCCCACACAGGAATCATAGAAAAACTCACTAAGCCTAGGCAATCAAACCCCTATATCACTAGGTGGGTTGCAAACTGGCTCACATATAGAACCCACAGTGTGAAAGTAACTAACTCCCAAATCAGACTGCAGACCAGTCATAAGTGGAGTCCCACAGGGTTCAATCCTGGGTCCTCCCCTGTTTGGTATTTACTTCTCTGAAGTCCAAGCCAACACAAAGGGAGTCTGGCTGACCATGTTCACAGATGATTGCAAGTTGGGAGCTATTATTAATGCCCCAAGTGATGTTGACATCCTACAGAAAGGCCTCACTGAGACCAATGACTGGTGTCAGAACCATGGCCTTAAGCTCAGTGCCAAAAAATGTCATCATCCCCCTTGGGAAAAACTGGGTTCCCTTGAATTACCACATCGATAGTAGTCCACTGAACACAGAAGTCCTTATAAGAGATCTGGGAACACAGGTTGACAGCAACCTCTCTTTTGACCACCACATTGCCACTGTGGTCAGAAAGTCCTTCTGTGTGGCACATCTCATTACAAAGGGTTTTGCTTCCAGGAAGAAAGAGGTCATTGTCTCCCTCAACTCTTCCCTCATTAGCCCACTCATATCGAGTACAATGCCCTATTTGGAATGTACCTCACTAGACATCTGCAACAACTGGAGAGGCCACAAAAGTACCTTGCAAAGAGGATCCTAGGCCTTAAACACTTGTCCTATATGGACAGAGTCAAAAAACTCCAACTGTTCTCTGTCATATCGCCTACTTAGAGGCGATCTCTGCTTGACTTACAAAGCCATGTCTAACCCAGCTCTGTTAGAAATGCTACATCTAAAGCAATCCTAATCCCTCTGCAACACATGCTCCAGAGTCCTCAAACTCTTCACACTCAACCGAACATTCTGGAGGGACAGGTTCATAACCCAGAAACTGCCCATGCTCTGGAATAGACTTCCTATACATGTCAAGCAGAGCACCTCACTGGCTGTCTTCAAGAGAAATCTTGATGAGTGGATGGGAAATAGAAAATTCACCCCGGGGATCACTCCAGTGGCTGTACTTGACAGAGGCACTGGGACCTAAGGTTGGGTGGCACGATGCCAGGATAATCTTATTGGCTAGGCTTGTAAAGGTTCCAGGGACATTAGCCTAGTACACACCTATGAACCTTAGTCCTAGAAAATCAACCTAACCCAGTCCTTCCCCAGCCAATAACTTCCAAAGCATTGCTTCGCAGTTTAACTTGTATTTAGTAAATAGAGTAACCTCCCTTCTACAAAACAAAACTTCTATAAATCCAGCCATCCCACTCCAGTCACCAAAGCAACAACAGATCTTTACTCTCACTCCAGTCCCAACATCTACAATTAAAAAATACCTACACACCCTTAAGGTAACAACTACTGCCCCTGACAACTTCAGTCTGAATACCTCATACTTGCTGCAGCTAGCCTTACATATCTGGTCTTGATTCTAGTAAATTGCTCTATCCAAGAAAAATATGCGCCCACTGTATGGAAAAAGTCTAATATAATGCCCTTCCATAAAGGTGGCTCGACAACTGAATTCACAAGCTATAGATCAGTCACCATTCTTTCACTCTTATCCAAAGTCTTTGAAAAACTTATTCACTTTGAACTTACTACATATATTACTTCTCATAACCAGTTCTCTCCCTCACATCATCACAGCATGGTTTTAGATCCAATAACAGTATAAGCACTGCCCTTCCAAGATTTACAGATATAATAAATCACAGTAGAAATTCAGGTCTCCTAACCTCAGCCCTATTTCTGGATCCACTCAAGGCATCCGAGACAGTCTGTCATCAAATTCTCTTTCTATGGGCTGTCACCCTCCTCACTTAATTGGTTTCTTAGTTTGCCTCAGTAATAGATCCCAAGCAGTGAAATGGTAAGATGATTTCTCCTCTTTCCTTCCTGTATCTGTGGGCGTCTCACAGGTCTCCATCCTAGGACCACTACTGTTTAACTTATTTATCAACTACCTAAACACAGCAGCCAAACAGATCACCATAGTATATTATGTCAGTGACTCCACTCTTAATATGTGCTGCTACAACATTACCCAAAATTACACCAAACACTCACACAGAAACACTTCTTAGAAATTTGAATCCCAAAAAATCTAAACTACTACTGTTCACCCAAACTCTCTCTCCTTCCAAGAAACTACTTTGAATATACTGTCATCCAACAAAAGCAATATAAAAATGGTATCCCACACCAAACTACTATGCGTGATTATAGATGACCACATGAGATTTGATCTCCACCTTCCGCAAGCCATAAAGAAGGCACATGTAAAGCTAGGTTGCCTATAGAGAGTAACCTTCTACCTCCCACCATTTTGTATGCTTCCTCAATTCTAACCAATGTCAGCTTCTTTCTGTTAGCTAAATTAGTATAATAATACAGTAAAGTAGCCAAGTTTGCAACAAGTCAACAGTATAGATCACATCACTGCTTCTCTCTAAAACAAAACTGGCTCATACTAAATTCTCTGTTGTACTCGCAGTTAATTACAGTCTTCAAACTACTGCACAATTCTGAAAAATTCCCATCTCTTCACTCCATCATTCAGCCTTACACTACTAGGAGACTCTACACTCTACTGAGAAATAATTACTCTCTATAACTAAATCTACCAAAAATGCTGGATACTGCCTGTATTCACACTGC
Source organism: Protopterus annectens (assembly GCF_019279795.1). Classification (NCBI taxonomy): domain Eukaryota; kingdom Metazoa; phylum Chordata; order Ceratodontiformes; family Protopteridae; genus Protopterus; species Protopterus annectens. The sequence goes on along the minus strand of NC_056740.1, from coordinate 50,630,235 downwards.
AATGCTGGTAGCTGGAATGTCATCCCATTCCAGTTAAGAACAGTGGGCAACCTGAAAGACTTTAAATGTCAGCTGAAGCAACAGCTGATAAGTGGCTGTGCACCTGCACCACTCCCCTGATTAAATTGGTATTAACATAGCTATATGAATTTGAGCTGTAACTCTTTCCTGCACAAAACTTAATTTACTGTTACCACAGCTAATACCCTCCTCTATTGTATTCTCTCCTTTATTGTGTCTCCTCCCCTCCTTTTCTTTGGGCTACTCTAACTTTCTATATTAATTCTTTTTATTCACATACAACCCATATTACTCTTACTTTTTCTGTTTGATATAACTAATGTCAAGGATGTCTGAATAATGGAACCTTTGCTCATGAACAAAACTGACTATAAATGATTGAAACAGTAAAAACGATGTCCATGCTGTCTGTGTAATGGAGCTTTTCTCCCAGGACCTCCGCTGAAAAAGGGCACTGCTCATTTGGACTGTCCCAATAAACAAATGCCAGTAAATAAATATCTGCGTAACTAAATTATACAGTATAGTAATATGTTATGACATAGATGTAAAAAATGTGCATGCATTTACAAGGATATGTAAAATTAAGTAGGATCAGGAATGTGCAGTGCACAATAGAGGTGTTAATAGGCGAGATAAATGTGGCCCAGCCAAAAGAATGTACATAGTGTATGCAAGTATAGAAGGAATTGTTGGCTGTGAAAAGAGAAATTGTAGAATACTAAGAGCTGCAATAGAAAACTTAATAACAGAAGTAGATATTAGATGTGTAGTAGGGAATGGACAGTGCAGATGGCGAAGCAGTTGGTATGGTTTTATAAGTTGGAGTTTATAAGTTGGTGAGGTTATGAGAATAAACAGCCAAGGTTTTCAGAGTAGAATGTAGTAGTGCAACCATGGGACTTAGGTGACATTGCCTGTTTTATGGCATGTCCTGTTACATTGTTCAGTTAGATATTGTTTGAACTGACATCTAAATTGTTCATAGTCTCGGCTTTAAGCAAGATCAGGTGGCAAAGGTTGCCACAGTTTAGGGAAAGAACAGAGAAGCTTGATCTATGGAAATAGAGTTTAGTTCATAGGTGTGTACTAGGCTAATGGCCCCTGGAGCCTTTACAAGCCTAGCCCATAGAAGTGCTCTGGCATTGTGCTGCCCGACATTAGTTCCCAGTCCCTCTATCAACTAGAGACACTGGAGTGATCCCTGGGGTGAACTTTCTATATCCCATCCACTCATCAAAATTGCTCTTGAAGAGGGACAGCAAGCTGCTCTGCTTGACATGTATGGGAAGTCTATACCAGAGCATGGGCAGTCTTTGGGTGAGGATCCTGTCCCTCCAGCATGTTCTGTTGATTGTGGTAATGAGGTTGAGGTTTCTGGAGCATGTGGTGCGGAGGGACTGGGATTTCTTTAGATGTAGCATTTCTAACAGAGCTGGGTCAGATATGGCTTTGTAAATCCAGCAGAGATTGTGTCTAAGTAGGCGATATGAGACAGAGAATAGCTGTAGTCTTTTGAGTCTCCGTGTAGGACATGTGTTTAATGCCTGAGATCCTCTTCGTGAGGTATTTCCGTGGCCTGTCCAACTGTTGCAGGTGTCTAGTGAGGTACATGCCAAATGGGGCATTATACTCGATGATTGGTCTAGTGAGGGAAGAGTAGAGAGAGAGAGAGAGAGAGAGAGACGATGACCTCTTTCCTCCTGATGCAAAACCCTTGGTAATGAGATGTGCTACATAGGACTTTCTGACCACAGTGGCAATGTGGTGGTCGAAGGAGAGTTTGTTGTCAGCCGGCATTCTCAGAACTCTTATAATGCCATCAGTGGGTTCTCATCGGTGTGGTAATTAGTGGGAACTGAGTTTTTACCAAAGGGGATGGCGATGCATTTTTGGAAGATGTAGATGTTCGAGTGTATTCACTGTTTCAGTCCTGGTTTCCCACCCTCCAGCCCCCTTGTGTGTCTCTCTCTCTCATCTCTTCTTATTGCTCACCCCTTACAGGGCTATTGTTATTTACTTTTTACTGGTAGTGTTTTTCCCACCATAACCTAGCTCCCTATTTGGGGGGCTCCTGACATTTGGAGCAAGAAAAACTGATGTAATGGCGCTGGCTGCCTGTTTTTATATCCCTGACGTCAGTCCTGGAGCGACAGCAACTGATGCAGAAATACTAAGTCTCTGGTATTTGGGCCGACTGAGGGCTACCTGCAGGCAGATAACCCAAGTATGATGATTGCAATAGTGAATACACTCGAACATCTACATTTATGGTAAGTGTACACAACTGTACTTTTTGGAGGTTAAGGGGACTGGACAAAGCCACCTGCTACGGTATCGAAATGATTGTTTCAATTAGGTTGTTAAGGAGAACCCTGAATGGCATTTTTGTGGCTTTTCATTGTACCAGTTAACAGACTTTTTTGTTAGAGTTGAGAAGTAGCATTTTTAGAACAAAGCCAGTTGTTTAATTGTAGAAGGTTAGCTTGAATTTAGTTTTAGATGATTATGATGTGAGAAGTGCTAGATCTATAGATAAGCATGTCATCAACGGAAAGGAGGAGCTGTAGGTGAGGTTGGTCAAGAGGTGGTTTATTTATAAAAATGGCAAATAGTATTGGTGCAAAAAATGATCCCTGAGGAACCCGTGAAAGAGTGAAGGCTGCCTCTGTTAAGACAGACCAAGTTTTAACTGTGAAAGTTTAGTTGGTCAGGAAATCTTTGAAATTTTGGGTTGATTCAGTGCTTACACCACTGTTTTGTAAGTAGGAGAATAAAATGGAGTGGTCAACTGGTGAAAGGCATGTTGTACGATCAGCTAACACTGCACTAGTGAGGTTACCTTTATCCTTGTCAGTGAGGATGTTATCAGTGAGTTTCCAGTGAGCAGCCATGGTAGTTCTACCTGCCCAAAAACTGTGCTGCTGCTGATTAAGTGACAAGTTGGTTGTAAATGATTTTTTTCAAGGATTTTACCAAGGGTAGGAAGTATCAATCTTGGAGGGAATTGGGAGGCTGAAGTGGGTTTATGGTCTTTTGGAAGAGGTCCGACTAAGGCTGATTTCCAGATAGAGGGCATGATACTGGTTGTGAGGTGAAGGTTGTTAATGTGTTTAGTGTGGTGGCTGTGCAGTCTCTACAATGGTGGAGAAACCAAGGCAGGGGTTATCAGGATCAGAGGAAGAGTCTAGAGGAATCTCTTCTAATAGAGGTGTAATGTATTTGCCTGTGAGACTGGAGAAGTAGAAAGATGTTTGGTATTGTGGGGGATTTGGGTGAGTTTGTGTGGTAGAGGATGTAGTGTTCTGCTGTGTGGGAAGATTGGCGAATTCTTTGAGAAGATCATTACGAGAAAAGTTTCTAGTAAAGCAAGAAATTTGGCCAAGAGAGGAAAGCTCTTTAGGTAGCATTTTAACAGAGATGCTATTAATCTCACACTAGAAATGTTTAGGGGAATAAAGAAGGGCAGTTTGTTTTGATAAGAGGTAATTAGCTTTATGCCTTAGCCTAGCTTGTTTAGTAATATTTTGTAGCTTAGTGTATTGGTTCCTTGAGTTAGGAGTGGGATCATGTTTCCAGAATGTTCAAGCTTTGTCATACAAATGCATAAGGGTTTGAGATCTTTTGAGAGTCAGTCAGTTTTATGTTAAATAGGATAGAGATTATGGGAAAGTGTGTGTTTTGACGTTCTAGTAAAATTTGTGCGAATAGTCTGGCAACAGAATTTGGATCAGTGAAATTGAAAATTGGGGAACAGTCTGCTGTGTTGTGTGATGGGCTTTCAGTCTAGTTTTTTTTTTTCAGGAGTGTTTAGTGTGTAGGAAATAATAGGGGAATATTTTATTTTTAGACTTTGCATGTGAAATATTAAAGGGCAGTGGTCACTGAAAGTGGGTGAGTTGTGATACTGGAGATATTGTTGTGGTGAGTGGTAATTATGAAGTCAAGAAGTGAGTACTGCTTGGATTTATAATTAGATCTGGTAGGCATAGTCACGATGAGGAAGTGATGGGTAGGTATGGTGTTAAGCAAAGGAATGCAGAAGGTCAGATGGTAGTGGATTTTGCGAAAAGGATGGACATGGCTGTGTTGAATACGTATTTTAACAAGAGGGAGGAGCAGAGGGTGACATACAAGAGTGGAGGAAGATGCACACAGGTGGATTATATGTTATATAGAAGGGCCAGTCTGAAGGAGATTGGAGACTGTAAAGTGGTGGCAGGGGAAAGTGTAGTTAGGCAGCATAGGATGGTGGTTTGTAGGATGACATTGGTGATCAAGAAGAGGAGGAAGAGTGTGAGGGCAGCACCAAGGATCAAATGGTGGAAATTGAAAAATGGTAATTGTGAGGTGATGTTCAGGGAAGAGTTAAGACAGGCACTGGATGGCAGTCAAGAGTTACCGAATAGCTGGGTAACTACAGCAGAGCTAGTAAGAGAGAAGGCTAGAAAGGTGCTCGGTGTGACATCTGGAAAGAGGAAGGAGGACAAGGAGACCTGGTGGTGGAATGAAGAAGTACAGGAGAGTATACAGAGAAAGAGGTTGGCTTAGAAGAAGTGGGATTGTTAGAGAGATGAAGAAAGCAGACGAGTATAAGGAGATGAGGTGCATGGCAAAGAGAGAGGTGGCAAAGGCTAAGGATAAAGCGTATGACGAGTTGTATAAAAGGTTGGACACTAAGGAGGGAGAAAATGACCTGTACCGATTGGCTAGACAGAGGGACCGAGCTAGTAAAGATGTGCAGCAGGGTAAGGGTGATAAAGGATAATGAGGGAAATGCGCTTACAAGCGAGGAGAGTGTGTTGAGCAGATGGAAAGAGTACTTTGAGGGGCTGATGAGTGAAGAGAATGAGAGGGAGAGAAGGTTGGATGATATGCAGATAGTGAATCATGAAGTGCAGTGGATTAGCAAGGAGGAGGTAAGGATAGCTATGAAGAGGATGAAGAACGGAAAGGCTGTTGCTCCAGATGACATACCTGTGGAAGCATGGAGGTGTTTAGGTGAAATGGCAGTGGAGTTTTTAACTAGATTGTTTAATGAAATCTTGGAAAGTGAGAGGATGCCTGAGGAATGGAGAAAGTGTTTTGGTACCGATTTTTAAGAATAAGGATGATGTGCTGAGCTGTAGTAACTACAGAGGGATTAAATTGATCAGTCACAGCATGAAGTTATGGGAAAGAGTAGTGGAAGCTAGGTTAAGAAGGGAGGTGAGGATTAGTGATCAGCAGTATGGTTTCATGCCAGGAAAGAGCACTACAGATGCGATGTTTGAGAGTGTTGATGGAGAAGTACAGAGAATGTCAGAAGGAGTTGCATTGTGTCTTTGTGGATTTAGAGAAAGCATATGACAAGGGTGCCTGGAGAGGAGTTGTGGTATTGTATGAGGAAGTCGGGAGTGTCAGAGAAGTATGTAAGAGTGGGACAGGATATGTACGAGGGTGGTGTGACACCGGTGAGGTCTGCGGTGGGAGTGACGGATGCATTTAAGGTGGAGGTGGGATTACATCAAGGTTCAGCTCTGAGCCCTTTCTTATTTGTAATGGTGATGGACAGGCTGACAGACAAGATCAGACAGACATGAGTCCCCGTGGACTATGATGTTTGCAGATGACATTGTGATTTGTAGTGCGAGTAGGGAACAGGTGGAGGAGACCCTAGAGAGGTGGAGATATGCTCTAGAGAGAAGAGGAGTAAAGGTCAGCAGGACTAAGACAGAATATATGTGTGTGAATGAGAGGGAGGATAGAGGAATGGTGAGGATGCAGGGAGTAGAGGTGGCAAAGGTGGATGAGTTTAAATACTTCGGATCAACAGTTCAGAGTAATGGTGAGTGTGGCAGAGAGGTGAAGAAGAGAGTACAGGCAGGATGGAGTGGGTGGAGAAGAGTGTCAGGAGTGATTTGTGACAGACGAGTACCAGTAAGAGTGAAAGGGAAGGTCTACAAGAGGGTAGTTAGACCAGCTATGTTATATGGGTTGGGGACAGTGGCATTGACAAAAAGGCAGGAGTCAGAACTTGATGTGGCATTGTTGAAGATGTTAAGATTTGCACTGGGTATGACGAGGGTGGACAGGATTAGGAATAAGTATATTAGAGGGTCAGCCCACGTTGGAAGGTTTGGAGACAAAGCCAGAGAGGCAAGATTACGTTGGTTTGGACATGTGCTGAGGAGGGATGCAGAGTATATTGGGAAAAATATGCTAAGGATGAAGCTGCAAGGTAACAGGAAAAGAGGAAGGCCTAAGATAAGGTTTATGGATGTGGTGAGAGAGGACAATGCAGGTGGTTGGTGTGACAGAGCAAGCTGCAGAGGACAGGAAGAAATGGAAACATTTGATCTGCTGTGGCGACCCCTGATGGGAGCAGCCGGAAGAAGAAGAAGGCATAGTCACCTTTTCAAGGAATTTCAGACTGGCAGGGAGATATGAGATGTCAGGGTGCAGTTGGCCTAAGAAATTTCAGTTGAAGTCCTTAAGGATAACTGTGTTTGCCTGGGGAGTAGTTCCGGATGTTATTCAACAGTTATTAAAATTGATAGAGAGACTGGGATGTTAGATCAGCAACTGCAACTGGTAGCCCTTGGTTGAAAGTTTAGTAAGAATCCAGTTACTTTCAGTCATAGTGTGGTTGACTTGTGCTACTACAAACAGGTTGCGAGTTGCTCTGTGAAAAAACATTACCCCACCTCCAGTACTAAGAGTAGGGCAGGAATCAGTGTGCTAATTGCAGTCTTTTGAAGAAATGGTTTAAGTTATGGTAGCAGTTTTTGAGACTAGATTCTATAATGGCAAGTAGATCAAGGGATTTTGAGGAAAGAAAGGCACTGATTTTGCCTAGCTTGTCGCAAATACTTTTTGTTTTAAGAAGTACAAAGGACAAATAATTTGACATTAGAGGTTATGGGGAAATTTGTTGGAAATGTCTGTGGTGGTGGTGTTGTGTAGGTAGTGACTGGCTCATTGTAGTTGGATAAAGTAGAATTGAAGGGAGAACTAGATGAATTGTGCAGTATTGAAAGAGTGATGTGATGCTGGCTCAAGGTGTGAGTATACTACTGAGTTTGGGTATATCTGCTGAGGCAGAAGTGGGAGAAGCTTGCATTTACTAGTATTACTAGTGCTGAAGTAAACTAGTGGTGAAGTGCAGTGCTATATGTCTGAGTAACAGGATGGTTGAAAGTGGGATTGAAGAATGGTTTTGAGGGACAGGTACATCTCCCAAAGGATACAGCTGCTGTGGAAAAGACTCCCCATCCACATAAAACAAAGTTTATCCTGGTCCATATTCAAGCTCAACTTAGATCTATGCATGAGGAAACAAAAATTTACCCCAGGACTGCTCCTGTACTGCTGATGGACAGAGGCAGCTCCTAAATGTGTTATCCCATGAATTGGGTTACCCTCAAATTATCTATGGTATGAGTTCAGTTATTTTCATTAGAGTGTATGGTAACTCCAATATATAACTAAATGGGATAGGTTATTTTGAGCACAAAAAGGGATATTAGCTAGGCTTAAAATGGCCAGCAAGGGCAGCTAGCTTAGTATTTAACTATGAACCCGTAAGAAAACAAGGAAAGAGTCTTCCAGGAATAATGTAGCCTAAAAGGTAGGACCCAAACCCACACTGACCCACAGAGATATCAAACCTGCTAAGCGGATAAGTTTGGTCAAAATTTCACTCCCCTATCCCCTCCAGACCTATCACAAACCTTGACCCCTCCACCCTACATATCTGAAAAACAGGTCATCAAAGCCTTGTCCAAGGCAAAAAACACAGCATCTATGGGGCCAGATGGCATCTCAGGCCTTCTTCTAAACAGACAAAAACATGAACTAGTACCACTATTAAATACTCTTTTCAATCAAAGTCTAACCATAGGCATTGTTCCTGCACAAAAGGTGGCCTAGCAACAGACCCAGGGAATTACAGACCCATAAGCCTGACCAGCCTCATCTTTAAAGCCATGGAACTTATTGTTGTTGACGTCATAAATAAAGACATAGGTGATCTCTAAACCCTGGATCCTACCCAATTCAGCTTCCTGAAGGGCAGATCTTCCCTGTTAAATCTGGTGGATTTTTTCAAAAATGTGACCAGGCCCACTGATGAGGGCACATCATCTATAATGCTTTACGGCTTAATTTTAGAAACAGTTGTTTCTTTTCAAAGTTATAATATATGGTCTCAACATAATTGTTTGACTAGTTTGAGACTTGACAGTGAATTGAATGTGCTGCACATTACCATCAGTATAATTGTCAGACATATTAAAAAGAAGCATTCATAAAAAAAAACATCTACAGCTGCCCTTAGAGATGAAGGGAGGGTAGTATTTACACCTTTTATATTAATGGAAGAGCTCTCTGGACACAGGTTTCCTTTTTCAGGGGTGTTCCTGGAACACTGGCTAAGTGACATGTTTGTTTAGCTGCACAGTTGGCACATGGAGGCTGAGACTGTCAAATCCCGAACTAAAAGAAGCACCTGGTTAACAGCTCATAGCCTTAATGTCCTGTGCCAATTGCTGTAAGTATCTTAAAACCAGTCTTTTTTATTCTTCAGCGAGAATGACTTTAATAATAAATCGATACATTTGAGTAGATTTCTATGCCGTACCTGTCTGTTGTGGGAGGTGGATAACTTACACTATCTCCTGTAGTTTAGCTGTGCCAGATTCTGTTCTACCTTTAAACTATACCCACTGCTTGTAGCATTGGATAAATATGTACTCTGATGTCTTTGATTGCTGCACCAGAATCCTAATCTTACACAGTTTTACCCAAAACAATTATTTCAACCCTATTTATGATGCAAATTGTTGTTTAAAGTTAATTTACCAAAATTCTCCTCATCTAAAATTGACAGCACACATGCTTTTAGTGTAAAGAAAAATAATAGATTTGCAAACTTTAATCACAACAGGATCAAAAAGGTAAATAAAACCTTTGAGTTTATTCCATATCATTTTTTATTTAGATTTTCCCATCTGATGTGCAACAAATATAGCTTGGTTTTCTTTCTCATTGGCAGGTCAGAGTGGAACTGCAGAAATAAAACTTAGGTTCATAGGTTCGTACTAGGCTATCTGCCCTAGGGCATTTATAAGCCTAGCCAGAGTGTATGTGGCTTACACCACCCCTTAGGATGAGAATACTACGCCCTTTTAGGGTTTAGTTTACTATGCCTCTGTCTAGTAGTGACACAGAGATGACCCCCGGGGTAAACTTACGATCTCCCATCCACTCGTCGAGATTTCTCTTGAATAGAGTCAGTGAGGAACTCTGCCTAACATGGACTGGGATTCTGTTCCAGAGTGTAGGGAGCCTCTGGGTTATGAATCTGTCCCTCCAGCACGTTCTATTTATTTCTGTGTTGAGGTTTAAGTCACTTGTTCTCGTGGCTCTGATGGATTTGGATTTTCTGAGGTGGAGCATGTCCATTAATTCAGGATTGGACATGGCCTTGTACGTCAGGCACAGATCACCTCTGAGTAGGCGGTATGCGACTGAATAGAGCTGGAGTTTTTCAGTCGGGCAGCATATGACATATGTTTAAGACCCTTTATCCTCTTGGTGAGGAACTTTTGGGGTCTTTCCAACTGCTGCAGGTGTCGGGTGAGATACATCCCAAATGGGGCATTGTACTCAATCATTGGCCTGATAAGAGAAGAGTACAGGGGCACAATGACCTCTCTTGATCTAGATGTGAAACCCTTCATGATAAAGTGGGCAATATAGAAGGTCTTCCTAACCACTTTGGCAATGTGAGTGTCAAATGAGAGGTTACTGTCAACCTGGGTCCCTAGGTCCCTGATTACCTCTTCCGTACTTAATGGATTACCGCCTATGTGGTAATTTGTCGGTACCTTGTTTTTCCCAAAGGGTATGACTATACATTTCTTGACGTTCAGCTTAAGGCCATGGCTCTGGCACCAATTATCCGTTTCTATGAGGCCTCTCTGAAGGATGTTTGTGTCCGTTGGAGTATCAATTATGGCGCCCAGTTTGCAGTCATCTGCGAACTTTGTCAGCCACAATCCTCCTATGTTTGCCTGTACCTCGGAAAAATAAATGCCGAACAAGAGGGGTCCCAGGACTGAGCCCTGTGGGACACCGCTTGTGACTGGCTTAGAGTCTGACATAGCTCCAGCAACTCTGACCCTGTGGGTTCTGTCCTTGAGCCAGTTTGCAACCCATTTTGTGACATATGGGTTTACATTTAAGCTGGTGAGTTTGTCTATGATGCCCGAGTGGGGTATTGTGTCAAAGGCTTTTGCAAGGTCAAGGTAGGCTGTGTGAACTGCCTTGCCCTCATCAATGGCCTTAGTGACTGTTTCAAAAAAGTCGACCAAGTTCAAAAGGCAGGATCTGCCCTTGACAAAGCCAAATTGGGTAGGATCCAATGTCTGTAGGTCCCCAATGTCTTTGTTTATGAGTTCCATAATGATCCTCTCCATAGCTTTGCAGACCAGGCTCGTCAAGCTTATGGGCGGTAATTTCCAGGGTCCGTAGAAGCACCGCCTTTGTGAAGTGGGGCCACTGTTGCCAGACGCCACTCTTTGGGTACGTGATCCTGTAGTAAGGCTAAGATTAAACAGCAGCCTTATGTGTGGGTTTAGTTCCTCTTGGAGTTCATGTAGCACACAGCCCGGGACACCATCCGGTCCCATTGATGCTGTGTTTTTAGCTTTAGAGAGGGCGGCTCTCACCTGGGCATCTGAGATGTTAGGGAGGCTACACTCTGCTGGGATAGTTATTTCTCCTTTTGGGGGGGGAGGAGAAATTTGCACTGAACCTGTCTGCCAGAATGTTGGCAATGTCAGTGGGTTCAGTGTATTTTGTGTCATTTTGGACTAACTCTGAGCATGTCTGGGAGTGTCCACCCAGGTTTCTAACATAGCTAAAGAAGGCCTTGTGATTGTCTTTTGTGTCTTTTGCGATTTTTCTCTCAAAGTTGGCCTTGGATGATTTTATGAGTGATCGTAGTTTTTTGCTAGTACTGATCAGAGATGCCTTCCCTTTTAGGGATTTTGCTCTGTCATGTAGTAGCTTCCTCCTCCTGTTGTAAAGTTTGTTTATGGCTGGGGTCCACCAGACCGGCCTGCCTTTGGGGAATGGGTCTTGGTTTTATTTGGGATTGCATGATCCATGCATTCTTGAAGGTGCCCATAGAAGGCATTTGCAAAAGATTCAGCAGTGTGGGTTGTGGTTTCCACTGGCCCAGGGGCCTTGAAAGATACCACTTCAGTCTTAAGAAGTGTGAAGTTTGCTTTTGAGAAGTTCTTCACTGTGGTCTTTTGTGCAGGGGGTGGGGGCGGGATGTGGATTTCCAGTGAGATTAATTTATGGTCTGATCTTACCAAGGAGGGATGTACTTCCGGTGTGGAGCATTTTGTCCCCATGTTTGTGATGATCAGGTCTAGTATATTGTCTCCTCTTGTGGGAATGGTGACTAGTTGTTCCATTGCATTTGAGTTTATGAATTCTAGGAACCTTTGGGCTAGGGTGTTGGGGCTTGAGTAATGTTCCCAGTCTGTTTGGGTAGTTGAAGTCTCCCAAAATGATGGTATTTGGAGAGACATTACTACTCTCCAATGTCTTCAGGAAGGCTGTGTGGGGTTCCTGAGTTTGAAAGGCTGGTCTGTAGCATGCTACAAACTGTAAGGCGGTTTTGCCTATGGTTATTTGCACCTGGATAGTCTCCGATGCTTCGTGCGTTGCCACTAACCTGGAGGTGTGGGTATCTTTGATGAAAATGGGTACTCCCCCCTCCTTTTGTGGTTCGGTCCAAGTTTTGGGGCCGGAAAGCATGATATGAGGTAAAACCTGATAGTGCTGGGGTGCTCTCAGGAGCCTTGAACCAGGTTTCAGTCACTGCACAGACATCGATGTTCTCCATACTGAGGAGGGCTTCGAAGGCGTGCATCTTGAGGTTTAGACTTCTGGCATTGAGCAGCATTACCCTTAGTTTTTTCCACTTGTGTTTTCTAGGGAGGTAGGTTTGTCATTTGAGCCTTGCCTAAAAAAGGCACTATGGGGGTGGCAAGAGCCTTGGCCAATATCCAGAAGCCCAGGGGTGACAGGTGCAAGCCATCCCTTGTCAAGCAGCATGGCTTGTCAAGCATGTCATCCCAAGCAGACAGACACTGGATCCCCTTAGAATGACATCAGTAATTAAGCCAATTGTTAAAACTGATCATTTTGTCTTTGTACTGTGGCATCATTCTTGGTGAGGGTAAGATGCTGCTCAGGGTCAGGGTCATACCGGCCTGGGCTACATAATCAGAGAGCTCCTCTATGTCTCTTTTCATGCAGTCCAGGGAGGTACATCTCAGGTCGTTCACACCGGCATGTACAATGACTGAGTCATATTTGTACTTGCTGTGGAGTGACCTGAGTGCTTGTGTTATGTGGCGGATTCTAGCTCCCGACAGGCAACTTGACCCTCTCCTTGTTCAGTCTGGTGAGCGGGACGTCAGTGTGCCTGACTATGGAGTCACCTATTACAAGTGTGTCTGACATGTTGTTTGGCCTTAAGGGCTGTGACTGTTTAGCACACTGACTTTGTGAGCTATGTGTTGCATGTGCTATGTCTTGAGGTGGTGGTTGCTTGGGTGTCTGCTTTGGAGGCCTCTGTTGTTTTGGTAGATTTTTAATCAGCCTCAGTATGTTTTTGTGTGTTTATGTGTTTGGTTTGCAGTTGTGATAGTTCTATGTGAGACTGGGTTTGTGGTGTGCATGGTTACCTTCTCCTCCTGACTGGTCTTGCCAGTACTGAATTGAGAGAGCTCAGCCTCCAGTTTGGCTATATAGTTGCATCTCTCGCATATATTTGTATTTGTTGGGAGGAGGAGAGGGTTGTCTGTGTACATGAGGCAATTCGGCCACATATACTAGACTTTCAGATCCATCTCTCAAGCTTTTTCCTCTACCCCTAATACCCTAGTTAGCTAAGAATACCTCAGGTCTCGTTTGTAGACATCTTGCACAGAAGTTGATCCCCCTCAGAGCACTACATTGGATAGTGTTTTGGCATTTTTTCAGTTTTTTGTGAATAGTTATCTTAGGCACACAGTTTTCTAGCTCCCTCCAGGACCTTTTCTAGAAACCAAAAAGGCAGTAAGAAACTGTGGTTTAGGAAGTCCCAAAGGTTTTCTCAGGATTCCTATGGAAATTGGTCCTCCAGAGGTGGGGGGAGGGGGTATTCTAATTGTAGTCTTTGCCCTGTGGCAGAAGAGGCCCCCAGAATCAAGGCTTCAGGTGTCCTTTCTCTGAGAGACTTTTTAGGACTCCTGAATAGTTGCCAGGTTTCTGCACTTTGGAGGCATTAATGGTGGTGGTGGTGGTGGGGTGCTTGTCTCTACACCTAAAAGCCTGGACATCCATCACAAAACATGCCTGGCAATAATTTCCAGAGGCTATTTCATTCCCTTTCTCTGTCCCCCCCCCCCCGCAAAATAAACTTCCCAACATACCACCCTCTCAAAGAAAAGCAGCAGTATTAGAAGTAAAAAAGCTGCTAGACAAATGAGTCACCCAAGAGGGGCCCACCAGACCAGCAAGGGTTCAGAACTTATTCCAGATTCCTTTTAGTGCCAAAAAAGAATGGGGATCTAAGGCCAGTAATGGACCTTCAGTCACTTGAATCAGTATAACAGACACAAAGTTCATGATGGTCACAGTACAGCCTGTTCTCCTCTTTCTGAGGAAAGATGACTGGATGTGCCCTATGGACCTTCAGATTGGGTTCTGCCACATCAAAATGTTCAGATGCTCCAGGAGGTTCCTGTGCTTACAGCTGGGAGAATCATTTTCTGTTCAGACCCCTGCCCTTTTATCTCACGACAGCCCCCCGACTGTACACCAAATGTATGGCAGTGGTTGCAGCTCACCTCTGACTGCAAGGGTTCCGGATGTTCCCTTGTCTAGCCGATTGGCTTCTTACCACACTTTCCAGGTCTCTGCTAGAAACTGTTGGCTTCAGCTGTGCTCCAACCTGGGAATTACAGTTAACCAGGACATCTCATCCCCCCAGTACAGGTCCTGAAGTTCAAAGGTGTCCATTTAGACACGACCACTCAAATTGCAAGGTTGCCAGAGAACAGGTTACTCAGTCTGAGAAATCAGGCTCAGCAACTTCTTTCCTATCAGATGCCATCTGCTAGATTAGTCCTTCAACTTCTTGGATAGGTGGCGGCCATTATCACTTTGGTCCCCCTGGCAGGGTATTTTATGAAAGTGTTACAGTGGACTCTAGCAGTCCAGTGGTCCCTCAGATCTCAACCCATGACTTTTACAGTATGATTAAAAAGAATCTGCAGAAATCTTGCAACTTGGTGGATTCTGTCTCCAGAGGTGTTTTGGGGCCATCCCTTTGCCCCTGTCTCTTCCAAAGCCACAGTGGTAACAGATGCTTCCCAGTTGGGGGTTGGTGCTTAGCTGGAAAGGATGATCCAAGGCATGTGGTTCCCATCAGAGGTCAGTATTCACATCAGTGTCTTGGAGAATAAGGGCAGTCCTCTTAGCATTGCAGGCCTTTCAGGATGTCCTTCCTCTAGGATTCATCTCCTTCCAGACTGACAGCATGTCAGTAGACTGATACCTCAACAAACAAGGGTAAATATGCTCCTACCCCTTGTGTCAAGAAGTGTTGAGAGTATGACAGTGGGTGAGATCCTCCATCCACTTTCTGACAGCTGCACACATACCAGGGAAGGCCAGCATTCTAATGGACAGGTTGAGAAGATCTGTTCTGCTGTCTCATGAGTGGTCTCTCAATCCGATAATGGTGACACATGTCTTTCATCACTGGGGCCAACCTGCTGCAGTCTTTTTGCTTCTCCTGTTCAATTCCAAATGCAGCAAGTTCTTTGCTCTGATCTCTCCAGAGGGGGGAATCCTTGAGAGCTGCTTGATCCATGAGTGGCCCTTTGGTTTCCTATATGCCTTCCCATCAACTCCCCTAATTCCAAATTTCCTAAAGAAAGTATTATAACAGAAGATCGCAGTCATCTTCATTGCCTCTTTTTGGCCTTGATAGGTATGGTTTCCCTTCCTTTGGTCTCATGTAGTACACCATCCCTTGGGTGCTGGATCCAAGTTTAGATCTCCTGTCTCATCCATCTGAAATGCCTCATCCGGTCATATGAACCCTAAAACTAACCCCATGTTTTTTTCACTTTCAGTGATGGCTAGTCACTCTAGACTTTCATCTCAAGTGGTCTTGTATTCTTACTTCAAAGAAACCACCCACTTGGAAAGTTTACAAAAATAAAGGGAAAAGATTTTCCATTTGGGCTTCACAGAGAAGTTTAGACCCATTTTCAGCTCCTATATCGGCAGTATTAGATTTCCTTGTCTCCATTTTTCATAATGGTGCTAGTTTTTCAACTGTCAAAGTTCAGCTAGCAGCGATCTCAAACTTTCATATTGAAGATAACCACACTTCATTAGCTTCACTTAAGTTGTACACAGCTTTCCTGAGAGGTAATTTTCTTAGACAACCAGTCAGGGATCCCCCCCCCCCCCCCCCATTGGGACATGACAGTCTTGCTACAAGGCTTAACCCAAGCTCTTTTTGAACCTGCGACCAAGGTGGACTTAACATTTCTAACTTGCAAAACCCTTTTCCTGGTAGTGTTTACATCAGCTGGAAGGATGTCATAGGTCCAAGCATTGTGTTGCCAACCTCCAACCTCCAGATATGATCTTCCACAAGGGCAGGGTTTCTTTAGGTGCTAACCCCTCTTTTTGCCTAAAGTAGCTTCACTCACTCCACTCAAAATATTAATCTACCAGTCTTCTTCCCAAATTTTTTGAATAAAGGAGAATGCATGCTGCATTTATTGGACATGCACATTTCTACTGTCATTGAATCGAACCTTTTAGAAAGTCAGATCGGCTGTTTTCAGTGTTCTAACGCCAGAATGGTACAAGGCATTTCAAAGGTCACCATAGCAAGATGGTTGACTGTCTGTTATCTACTATGTATATAATCAAAAGGTTTGGACTTGCCTATACCAGCAAAATCTTATTCAACAAGAGCTGTTTCCACATCTTCATCCTTCCTTTATAGGTCTTCAATTGAAGACATTTGATTTGTGGTGCTGCCATCTGGTTTAATGTTCAAGTCTCTGTGTCCCATTACAAATTGAATCTGCTTTCCAGAGACAGGGCAGCTTTCGGTTCTGCCATCCTCCGAAACCTCCTTTCACGAGACCATCCATGGAACTACGTAGCTGGGGATCATCACTTGAGGAATGGAAGGAAAAGATAGTACCAGATACAAAAATTGCTCACTTAACATAATGATAGATTTGTATTTTGTCCTTCCTCAACTCCCCTCCCTCCTTCCCCCTTCTCATCTTATGGAAAGTTTTTATTCCTCTGGCTTCTGGTATGACTGTATGGGCTGCCGTTGATAAAACATTACATTGCACCTCCAGTGCAGATTTGCTTTGATTCTGTCATGTCTTCTT
The DNA here is from genome assembly GCF_019279795.1 of Protopterus annectens. Lineage (NCBI taxonomy): Eukaryota > Metazoa > Chordata > Ceratodontiformes > Protopteridae > Protopterus > Protopterus annectens. The sequence continues at coordinate 50,613,733 of NC_056740.1, read as the reverse complement.
GTAGTACATATTTATAATTTAGGTAATGGTTCTTGCTAGATTCAAAGGCAAACTCAATTTGAGATATTGTAGGGGATAGAAGAGGGTTACGGATAGTATCAGTAGCCTGAACTGTGTATCTTAAGTCTGAAAAATCATCAGAATTTGGATCCAAGACCCATTAGTTGAGGAAGGACAGAGAGGTAAAACAAGTCTATCATTATGGTAAATACATATCTTTCAATGTTATGTTGTCCTCATCTCGCCACCATTCTTGCTGGTTAGGTTCGGAGCCGATCCTCGGCTCCAACCCGGCCATGTACTATAGCTCGAGAGCTTTTTACTGGCTCAAGGCTAGCCCCTATCCCAACATGCCTAGTGGTGGTTACCCAGGTCTCATTTGCCACTTGCAGCGTCGAGATTGCTCATACTGGCTCAGGCCAAGTGTTTTCTTCTTCTTGTGATTTTTCCAAAACTTTTTTGCATTTAGATAGTTAAATTCTGTTAGTTTAGTGTTAGTGTGTTCACCTTAGGCTAGTGCTTTTCTGACCTTTCCGCTGCTGCCTTTTTGTTGTTGTTGTGGCCGTTGTTTTCCTTTAGGTCTATCTTGTTCCCTTGAACCCATTTGGCTTAGTGGGTTCCCTGTTCCCTTTCTCTCAGCCTCGTCTTTGTTTAAGTGCCTTTTTTTCTTTTCATTTCCCTTTCTTTTTCCTTATAGGCGCAGCTGTTTAAGTTAGAGGCTCCCCTGGGTTGGGGGAGTCGCCATTTAACTTAGAGGCTTTTCCCTTTCCCTTCTCCTTTCTCTTTCCTGTTAAAAAAAAAAAAAAAAAGTTTTAAGTTCTTTTTAGTTGTTGTTGCTGTTGTTGGTCTTTCTCTTTGGTACTGTTGTACTACTGCTGACATGTCCAAAGATCCTAAAGAGTCAAAACCTTCAGGTTTTAAAAAGTGTGACTCATGCTGCCAGAAGATGTCCCTTAAGGATGGGCACTCGAGCTGTCTATTGCTTAGGGGCTGTAAATCTGCAGGACTCCTGTTCTATATGTCATACTTTTAGTTCTCAGATCCTGCAGGAGAGAAAAAATAAGTTGATTTTGCGAGGCTTACTAAAGAGCCCCTTTGATGTGGCTATTGAGAGTTCTCAGCCAGCAAAAAAACAGGAAAAGTCTCCTAAGCCATCATCTTCGTCAACTCGGACATCAGATCATCTAAATCTAAGGACAAACCTGTGAGTTTTTCAGATACGAGTGTCTGTTTTGAAAAAGCTCTTTCTCCGGCGGCTCCATCAGTGGTTTTGGAGCCCGTCAGGACTCATAAGAGAACTAAGTCACCCTCTCTGGAGCCAGTGCTGTCTGTTCCACAGTCCCTGCTGTTGCAATCTAGGGCAGGCAGTTATCGGTCTTCCTCTCATTCCTCTCGATCATCCAGGCTTTTGAATCATGATGTGGAGAGGGTGGTGAAGAGGCTTCTCAAGACACAAGCATTAGCTTAATTTATTATTGAGCCCAGCTCCGATGGCCCAACCCGCACCATTATTGATTCCTCCTCCGACTCCTTTGAGTTTTGAGCCAGAGTGCATGGAAGGTGTGGTGAATCAGTCTGCTCTGATTACCACTAGTCTATCAGTTCCGACTACCTCTCTGATCTCTTTGTTGTCTCAGTCTATCGAGAGATCTGGGGGCCAGTACTCTCTCGTCGGCTGTAAGGGGAGGAGTAGCATCGGACCCTTGTATGATCCCGCTCTCCCTCTCGGGGCTTCGGCACAGGTAAGCTCAGCTCCTGTATTGGCCTCGGAGCCATCGCCCTTGGTTCGGAAGAGTTCTCTGGGCTCTTCGGCGCCAGGGACTCTTTCGGGCTGGGACCGTGGTGCTTTCAAGGTGATGAAGGGCATGCTGTCCTCTGAGACCGCTCCACCCTCGGCTCCATTGGCTCCTACTCTTTTGGTGCCTGAGTCTGCCTCGATCCCCCCCCAAGCATAGGGAACCCATGCTCCAGGGCGCCCCATTGGGTGACCCCACCTCTTCCGAAACCTCTCCTGAGCACCCCTTGGAGGAGGTCCCTCAGAAGAGAAAATGCAAGAGGAAGCATTCGGACTCCCTTGAGTCTCTCACTTCAGACACATTCTTGGAGGACTCCGAAGGGTCCCCACAGTCCTCCTCTGAGGAAGTTTCCTTTTCAGACATCCTTGAAATCCTTAGACACAGGGGTGACTGGAAATCCCTTGCCCCTTCTGAGGATGAGTCTGCGTACCTGGATGCATGTGGTTCCCAACCCTCCACCACTTAGGTGTCTCTGCCTTTCGATCCTCTACTGGCTTTAGTGAGTCGGAAGGGGTGGAGCTCCCCAGAGACTATGGAACCAGTTTCAAGGAGGCCCAATAAATTCATAACTGCTCCAGAGGATAGTTCCTTTCTGTCTAAGGGTGTGCCTGTTGATGCTGTGGTGGTGGCGGAAGCCAAGAAAGAATTAGTGGAGACAACTTCTGTTCATCTGCCGAACATAGATTCTTGTACGATGGACAGGTATGGGAAGGATATGTTTGCTTCAGCGGCCTTTACTCTCAGGTCACTGAATTATTTGTCCCACTATACATGCCTTCAAAGGGATCTTCTAAAGGAACTAGGAGATACCCTACAGGATCCTACAGCTGAAGGACCTGCGAGCAAGGCGGCTTCACAACTTGCGACCTTGACATCTAGAGTTAACTCCTTCATGCTGCTGATCTTTTACGCAGCAGATGGACCGAGTGGGGTAGCAGGCACAGGAGTTGCTTTGTGTAGACACTCCTGGATGCTACTTTGTCAATTTGCAGAGGCCTTCAAGTCCTCCTTTACCAACACCCCCTTTGACGTCTCGTCTCTGTTCGGGCCTCAGGTCAGAGGGACTCTTACCAGGTGTGAACGGGATGGCAAAACCCTCTCTGCTGTGGGAGTACGTTTTTCCGCTCCCTCTCGATCTTACCCCAAGCGTCAGAAAAGCAGGAAGATGTGGTTCAGAAAGTCCCAGGGAGTTTAGCCTGACACACATGGAGACTTTTCCCTTAGGGGCAGAGGGGGAAATAACGGGAGACATCGATCCCGCAGTGGGGGGGGGGGTGTGACCATAGCCAAAGTGACCACAGATGCTTCCCAGATAGTGTGGGGTGGGTATTATCTGGGGCAGACTGTTCAAGGGACTTGGCAAGAACACGAGTACCACTTGCACATCAGTGTCCTAGAGACGATAGCGATGCTTCTGTCGTTGCAAGCACTTCAAGATTCTCTACCTACGGGGACTATAGCAATTCAGACCGGCAATATGTCGGTAGTATGGTACATCAACAAACCGAGCAGAGCCAGGTCTTTTCCCTTGTGCCAAGAGACTGTACGAGTATGGCAATGGGCAATGTCTTCCCAACGCTTTCTGTCGCAACGCACATTCTGGGTAAATTCAACATGATAGCGGACAAGCTCAGCAGGGCTATTCTGATCCCTCACGAGTGGTCCCTGAAACAGGAAGTTGCAGAGCTGATTTTTCACAAATGGGGCCAGCCATGCTGCGATCTTTTCGCCACTCCCCTCAACAACAAATGCAGCAGCTACTTTACCCTAGTCCCGTGACCAGGACAGTCACCCAGGGACGCAGTGGTTCATGATTGGCCCCCGGGACTGCTTTATGCCTTCCCACTGTTCCCCCTGATCCCCAAGGTTCTTCAGAAAGCACAGTCCTTGGGTTGCAAGTTAATCCTCATTGCTCCTTGCTGGCCTGAACAGATTTGGTTCCCATTCCTCTGGCCTCATCTGCAATGGGAGCCTTGGATACTGGACCCAGTTCCAGATCTCCTGGCACATCAGTCAGGTGCTCTCCACCCTTCTGTCCATACTCTCAAGCTGACGACTTGGTTTCTCCACTTCCGGCCTTAGCCAGGCTCCCAGAAGCTTCCCTGGCAGTTCAACACATTTTGATTTCATTCCATAAATCCACTACAAGAAAACTTTATGATAGTAAATGGAAGAGGTTCTCTTGTTGGGCAAAATAGAACAACAGTGATCCTTTTACTGCCCCCATTTCTAAGATTCTGGATTTCCTTGCTGAAACATTTGAACAAAGAGCATTGGCAGCTACTATCAGAGTTCAGCTAGCTGCCATTTCTAATTTTCCTGTAGGAGCAATGGGATCAAACATCATGTCCCACAAGCTATGTAAAGCATTCCTAAGAGGTACTACCCTCTTAATATTTCCAATAAGGGACCCCCCCCCCCAGGATTTAAATCTAGTTTTAGAGATGCTCATTCTCCCCCACTTTGAGCCAGCGTTTTCTTGTCCTTTGAAATGTTTGACATGGAAGACCTTTTTCTTAACCGCCATTACTTCAGCTAGGAGGGTGTCAGAGTTACAGACATGATCTATTCATTCCCCGTACTTGATTTTCCACAAAGATAGAGTTTCTCTCAGAACCAATCCTTCCTTCTTACCTATGGTGTGTTCAGAGCACAATTTAAATAAATCCATAGAGCTTCCTGTATTCTTCCCCAGTTATGGCAGCGAAGCAGAGTATAAGCGCCATCAGTTGGACGTTCATAGACAGTTACGTTTTTATTTACACAGGACTAAGGATTTCAGAAAATCTGACCAATTGTTTTTATCCTTTGCAGACAAGAAAGGTTGTCCAGTCTCTAAAGTGACCTTATCAAAGTGGCTTTCAGACGCTATCATACATGTCTACACTTTGCGGAACAAATAACTTCCAGGAAAAATTAAAGGATACTCAACTAGGGCCTTGGCTACTTCTACTGCGTTTCAAGCCAAACTGCCTTTAGATTCAATCTGTGTGGCAGCTACATGGGCTAATCCTCATACCTTTGTCTCTCATTACAAAGTAGATGTGGCCTTCCGGAACAGGGCATCCTTTGGTTCCACGGTCCTGAAGAGTCTTTTCCAGTGAGCCACCCAAGATATAGGTGCTGGGTACACTGTCCCAACCAGCAAGAACGGAGGCAAGAGGGGGACAACATAACATAAAGAAGTTATATACTCGCCATAATGTTCCATGTTTGTTGTCCTTTCTCACGCCTTCCTTCTTGTGCCCCACCCTCCTTCCCCCTCCTGGAGGGTCGAGAGGAGATTTTCTTCCCTTTTGTTTGGCTACACTGGCTGAGTTCCCTTTTGCTTACCAGTTGGTTAGACCTAGTCTTTCCTTCCTTTCTCTTTGCTGATGTTTACACACTCATCTGCAGGTCCTTTTCTCATAAGTTTAGTAAAATTTGGACCTATTTAGTCTGGTGGGTTATAAATGAAATCTGGGTAACTACCGCTAGGCATGTTGGGGTAGGAGCTAGCCTCAAGCCAGTAAAAAGCTCTCAAGCTATAGTGTACAGCCGAGTGCTCCGAACCCAATCAGCAAGAAGAAAGGCGAGATGAAGGACAGCAAACATGGAACGTTATGGTAAGTACAGAACTTCTTTATTTATTTATTTATTTATTTTAATTCAAAAGGAATAAAGAATTTGGGGAAAAGTTTAAAAGTAAATATAGATGGGAAGGGTTTAAATGTATAAAAATGAATATGATATTATTTGGAAAATATAATGAAGTAAAGAAATGTGATAATTATAAGTAAAGTGCTGTTTGTGACTGTGTACAGTGGGAAAAAGATTTGAGAATTTCTTGCAACAAAAAATGGAAGAGGATAATGTATTAGCTGAAATAAAGAAGGTGGTTGTTGAAGAAAGGGTGGGGGTAGAAGGTAAATAGTTATGTTTCATTTTTTTAATTTTTTTTAATAATTTTAAGTATGGATGTTAAAAAAATGCTGTGTGTAAATGATTTAGAAAAATGATGTGTGTAAATGATTTAGATTTCTTTATATGATATAAAGTGAATGTAATTGTTTTTAATGAATACATATGTTAATAAAGCACTCCTACTCATTTTGATAGGTACCATGCCATCTTTTACATCCAGCTGAGCTGACACCAACTCAGGCAGATGGGTGCTCTATTTAATGTCTTATCCGAAGGGCAGCACACTCAAGACTGCACACCTCCCTTGTGCTGTACTGCAGTGGCAGCAATCACTCTACCTAGTGTGAGAATAGAACTTACACCTTTCCACAGTAAAGGTTTGCGTGCTACCTGCTGAGCCACTGGCATTGACTAAATGTTTTGTTTAAAGGTACACCAACATATTCTGAGGCTGCATGACTGCCATTAAAGGGGATGCCAGTTACATGCTTTATTGTTTTTTCTCCATGCCCTAGTCTTTCCTTTAGTTTCCTTTGCCAACTTGTCTTTCATATTGATGAATCGTCCACTTGGGTGGAGTATCTGTTTTGAATATTGCTTAAACCCCTTACATTTTCCTTTAAACCTTTGAATTTTGGCTAGGATGGCCTCTAATGATACCTTTACAACCTCCCTTTTTTAATAAAATTTGCTTTCTTCACTTCACTATTCTACTGTGTAACACTTTCAAAATGTAAGCAGTCCTGAATCCCATCATTTCTTTTAATAAATTTATGGTGATTGTTGCCAACTAACCATAAATCCTCTGTGCTGCATCTGGCTCATTTACTCCTCAGCTGGTGAGAGCTGCTGTATCCTATTCATTCCCACAGGGTGAGAACTGATCACAGTTGCCATCACTTGGGCATCCATTAGGAATTTGTTATGCCATGACCACAGCCCCACATGTATCAGAGAGTCCAAGGGGGGAAGGCATGCAGTGGCCTTTAAGTGTAATTGTCTGTGCCTCTGCATATGACTTAACCAGAGCCCTGCTATTCATACAGGCAACATGCCCACGTGATCCCAGTCAGTTGCAGTGGTTCATCCATGGACATGCATCTGAGCATGTGCTGCACTTCAGTCTCTCCCCATGGTTTGGGTAAGCTGCATAGTCCTATGCCCTCCTTACCCTCTTTCTTCAGTGCTCCAGTCACTAATCAAACTCTGGTCACTCTGATCACAGTTAGGGATCCATCCTTTTATGCTACAAGGCCAGGCCAAGCCCCATTGTTTGCATTTTTTGCTGTCTCCTACTTTTACCATGTGCGCCAAGCAAACACCCACATAAATCATGTTTTGCTTGTTTTTTGTTTTAGCTTCCATGAACAAAAATGTCTACTCCTAGCCAATTTGCAGAAATCCTTTTTGGGAGCAACCAGAAAAGAAGCATTTCTTCTTGAACCACTGCAATATTTCCCTTCTTTCCCATTTTCTGGAGAGGCATGCAGGCAATATGTTTTCAAGAAATCATGCTTTCCTGATACAGTCCCTGAGCTGCCTGTGCACACTGAGCATATCTTGTTCTTTTTTGGCTTTTTCCTGTCTTGACCATTTACTCTCTTTCTGAAACACTCTATTGATTGTTATTTTCCTCCAGACAAGAGCTTTTCAGCCAAATAATTTCCATCATGGAGGGAATTGATCTGTGAGAGTGTTGCCATCATTCTTGGTGGTCTGCAGTGGGTATAGAACAGGTCTGTTGCTCATTTACAAAAGCAACGTAGTGCAGGTACCCGTACCTCTCTGGAGGAAGCACCTTATGTACTTTTCTCTGGTTTTTATTAGGGAAATGTGTGCCCGAGACATGAGCCCTTAATACCTTTACCTAGCTGTCTTCAAAAGGGTTGGAGCAGTAACTGAACCTAGTCAGCTTGTTTACAGTTTGGACTTTCTCCCTCTACTTCATAAAGCCTGCACTTTATTCTAGTAATTAAGTTAAAAGAATAGTCATTTTTCAGATTGATTCAAAGATATTGCTTAAGCACTTTTGGAATGAAGAAAAGATTGTTCATGCTTGAAGGCTTTTTACTTCTGAGATTCCTCTCCCAGGAGTAACAGCCACGAAAAAATGCTTTCTCTGTTAGGAACTTCATATTTATGTGTTGTGTCTTTTGGTTCAAAACCAGACAAAGCTAACTTTTCCAACATAACTCCTTGGGGCTTGGGGGAGAAAGGGATATATCTTCTTAGAGGTCTCATTTGTAGAATATCATTTAGGAAAACCTTATCCGTTAGATTTGCCACTGCACATGGATAGGTTGGAACACGAGCAGAAAATGCAAAAATGTTTACCTCAACTGACAAGATAAAAAAGTTCATCTTCAACAAGTGATTTAGCTAGTCAAATACTCCTGGAATAGGAAAGTTCAAGGTTTCTAGTCCTTGTGTTAAAGTCCAACAGATGAACCCTTTCCATTTTTATAGGTAGGATTTCCTTGTATTAGGACTTCTAAGTTCTTTTAGGATAATTAGGACTTGAGTGGAGAAAGAATCACTGATTGGAATTAAAATTTTGTCCTACAAACCGAGTCTAGTGCCTTCAAATTGTAATGGAATATGTTGCCTTACTGCTGTGTCAAGTAAGGGTTTGTGTAAAGGCAAGAGGTATGGAGACAGAGTGGTCAGATTATTTGAAAGAAAAAAAACGTCACTTTAGTCAAAAGGGGTTTTGTAACACAAGAGTGGCTTTGTCTTGCTTTAATTTAAGTGGAACTGTCTGAATAAGAGAAAAGGGTGGCAAGCATCCAGTAAGGCTTGAAACCATGGAGAAGAGAAAGAAAAGGTGTTTATCCATAAACTCTGAAGCTTGGATTGAAGGAGCAGGTCTGCAAGCTGGTTCTTTAAACCTGGCAGATATACTGCTGAACAGAGAGCCATAGCTGGTTTATCTAATGCCCAGTGCTGGTCCTTAATCTGGCACCCAGAACCACCAAGGTCTGATGAAATCCCTTGCAGTTGGGGGAAGAAAGCGCTTAACTTGTGAAATATTGTTTTACCTGTGGTTTTTGAACTATTAAAATGGTGTATTTCTACATTGTGCCTGCTTGTTCTATTTGCTGGTTTGGTTTTCCACTGTCGAGACCCCTTTGAAGTCTAACAAGACACAACCAGCACGTCTCTTCCAACCAGTCTAATGGCTGCTAAACTGTGAAAGGAGAGCCAAGGCTGCTTATTTCAGATGGACCTGATGGTATTCCTTAGATTGATTAATCTAATCAGATACTCCTTAGAAAAGAAAACAGGAAATTTAATTATGTCACCCATTCCTGTTTACCCCTTCCCTTAGGGGATCCTCAACAGGAGTAGTTTAACTTTTCATAGGGAGCTTTTAAAACCTGTATGTCCTTGCAACCTTCTCAGTTTCGTTTTTCCAGTAATTCTAATCTCTAACAAAGGAAGATGGACTCCCCTTAAGAAGAACAATCTCCCAGGTGCATTTTCCCTGGTTTTGAGTCTGAAACTGATGATACTCTGTTTCCTGACTGTCTTCAGGAAGAGCTTTCTTTTGCCTTCTCAACATTTTAATTGAAAAGGGAAATAAGTTTCTGAGTCACTGAAGTACATACAGCCTTCTTCACGTGGATATTTCCCAAAACCCTATGTTATTTCTGCTGTGTTAGAGCTTAGGAAGATGCACTTCTGTGTTCTTGGCTTCAGAATCACATACTTCTGCTTCTATGAAACCAGGCAGGTATAAAGTTACTTGTATTTGCATTTGTACAAGAACCCTTTTTCTGACCCAACTACTATTTCAGTCAAGTTAGATAAAGCTTCTACGCGTCTTCCACTTCCAGTCCCTTACCAAATGATAAGGTTAGCAGGCCCATGTTAAGTAATTGAAATAATGTATATACTTCTGCCACCTTAATTTTCCATATCATTAACAACCAAACATGATTAGATATTTATTTTTAACAGTATGTCTAAATTAATGCCAGACCTACCTGACATTGAATTTAAACCCTCAATACAAAACATGATCAGTTCTTCACAGAGGTGGTAAAATATTCCATCTAGTGTAGATATGATGATGGTGATATTTCTGGTTTTACCTTCAATCTTTACCTGAAGATGCCAGGGTTAGACTTTTAGATGCTCCTTGAGATAAGGACAACTTGTTTGCATCCTTTTGAGATATTTAACAAATGGGGGGGGGGGTGTAAGATAATGCAAGGTTTCATGCAGCTTTTTTCTATCCCCTTTCCCAAAGTTTCAGAAGAATTAGTTCTTTAAATCAGGCCCCTTGTAACAGAAAGGTAAGAAATATTACAAGAAAACAGAGCAAGAGAATGTTAATCTGATTTCAAAAGGCCAAAAGAATCCTTCTTGGACAGAATTTCTGACTAGCTCCCATTTTCCCTAACATACGGACCTCTCAGCTTTTCAGGCAGACTTTCTCTTTGCTTTCCCTTTGCAGAACAGTGAGACATGAATTTGGAAACTGTGACATGAATATAAACAGAGATGAGAATCTGCGGTTGCATGTAAGATCAGTCTGTCAGATATTAATGTATGCATGTAAGCTGCAAGTTGGCAGCATATGTTTAAAAAACTGCCATGTAGAATGTGAAAGTAATAGCAGTGGTATGTCATAAAGATTGTCTTAGTCATATAATGGAATGTGAATGGCACAAGACGCAAAGAGAGATTGAAGTGGAGAGAGACAAATGAGCATGCAAATGTGACAAAGGATTTCAGAATTGTTATTCAGCAGAGTCTCAGGGACAAAGGAGAAATTGGGCGGTAATACTAATTGCAAGAGGGGCTCCAGTATTGACAGAGGAAGACAAGAAAAACAAGGGAAGATATGTAGTAAAAAAGGGGTTATTGGTAGAGGAGGAGGATTACATTGGCATTTATTTAGAGTCCACCTAAAACTACTATTAAGGAGCTAAAAAGAATTATGACAATGTGCTTCCAGCAGTGAATATTATTCATGGTTTATAGGTTCATAGGTGTGTACTAGGCTAATGGCCCTGGAGCCTTTACAAGTCTAGCCCATAGGATTACCCTGGCATCATGCCACCCATCCTTAGTTTACAGTGCCTCTGTCGAGTAGAGCCACTGGAGTGATCCTTGGGGTGAATTTTCTATTTCCCATCCACTCATCAAGATTTCTTTGGAAGAGGGCCTGTGAGGTGCTCTGTTTGACATGTATGGGAAGTGTATTGCATAGCATGGGTAGTCTCTGGGTTATGAACCTGTCCCTCAGCACATTCTGTTGATTGTGGTAATGAGGTTGAGGTCTCTGGAGCATGTGGTGCAGAGGGATTGGGATTTCTTTAGATGTAGCATTTCTAACTGAGCTGGGTCAGACATGGCTTTGTAAGTCAAGCAGAGATTGCCTCTAAGTAGGCGATATGAGACAGAGAACAGTTGGGAGTTTTTTGAGTCTGTCTATATAAGACAAGCATTTAAGGCCTAGGATCCTCTTTGCAAGGTACTTTTGCAGCCTCTCCAGTTGTTGCAGGTGTCTTGTTAGGTACATGCTAAATGGAGCATTGTACTCGATGATTGGCCTAATGAGGGAAGAGTAGAGAGAGACAATGACCTCTTTCTTCCTGGATGCAAAACCCTTAGTAATGAGATGTGCCACATTGAAGGACTTTCTGACCACCCACAGTGGCAGTTTGGTGATCAAAAGAGAGGTTGCTGTCAACCTGTGTGCCCAGGTCTCTTATAATGCCTTCTGTGTTCAGTGGACTGCTATCGATGTGGTAGTTCATAGGAACTGGGTTTTTCCCAAAGGGGGTGACACATTTTTTGGCATTGAGCTTAAGGCCATGGTTCTGACACCAGTCATTGGTCTCAGTGAGGCCTTTCTGTAGGACATCAACATCACTTGGGGAGTTAATAATGGCTCCCAACTTGCAATAGTCTGCAAACTTTGTCAGCCAGAGTCCCTTCGTGTTGGCCTGGACTTCTGTAAAAGAGATACCAAACAGGAGAGGACACAGGACTGATCCCTGTGGGACTCCACTCGTGACTGGTCAGCAGTCTGACTTGGAGTCAGCTTCTTTCACACTGTGGGTTCTGTCTGTTTGCCAGTTTGCAACCCACCTAGTGATATAGGGGTTGATGCCTAGCTTAGTGAGTTTTTCTATGATTCCTGAGTGGGAATGGTATCGGAGGCCTTGGCCAGATCAAGGTAGGCTGTATGAACCACCTTGCCTTCATCCACAGCTCTGGTGACTGACTCAAAGAAATCGACCAAGCTGAGCAGGCATGATCTACCCTTCACAAAACCAAACCGTGTGGGATCCACAGTTTGGAGATTCCCTATATCCTTGTTTATTAGGACCAGGATGATGCGTTCCATAGCTTTGCATATCAGACTTGTCAGGCTAATGGGGCGATAGTTCCCAGGGTCTGTAGTTGCTCCTCCTTTGTGGAGAGGAATGATAGCAGTGCGCCGTTCTGTAGGGACAAAGCCTGAGGTGAGGCTGTGATTGGACAAGACACATAGGTGAAGTGCCAGTTCACTCTGTAGTTCATGTAGAACACAGCCAGGGATATTGTCAGGTACCATAGAAGCTGTGTTCTTCACCTTGGACAGTGCTGATGTTCTTCATGTTTCACTGTTGCAGTCATTACATTTGGGTTGTCTGCCTGCAGGTAGCCCTCAGCTGCCTGAATATCAAAATCTTGGGTCCTGCATTGAGTGCTGTCTTTTCTTCCATGACGTCAGGGGTGTAAAGCATGCAGCCAACGCCATTACATCAGTCTTTCTTGCCATGCGGTGCCCGAAGCAGAAGCAGTTCGCAAGTGCTGGCTGGCTGACTCCTGAAATTTTCGTTTGAGTTTCAGAACCGAAGTCTTCAAAAAAGCCAAGTACCCCATTGGGGATCCTTTTTCTTGCTCTAAACAGATTTCACTTAAAGTTAACAATTGTATTACCTGTGGAAAGCAAATACCTCATAAAGATTTTCATTCGTACTGAATTCCTTGCTTACGCCCAGACCCACGATCCCCTCACTGTCAGTTTTGTGCCTTATTCAATCCTTGAACTATTCGTCATCTGTTTATTTTTGTATCAAACTATTTCGGTACTTGGTTTAATTATCCAGAAATGGCTTCGGTAAGCCATCCGACTACCGACATTCCGAAAAAATGTAAGAGACAGACCGCATAGATCCAAAGCTGCCGACGACGCTTCCGTTAAGCTAGTAGCCAGTTCGCCACTACTCATTGAGGTGCTTTCGCAGCCCCTGATATCTTCTACTTCAGATTCATAGGCCTCTACTGAGACCCATTCGGAGTCCGGTATGCCACGAGATGCTTCTTCAACCATGGAACCTGCGGATGTCTCTAGCTTGGATGAGTCTGGAGCCACTGTGCAGGCACCGGCTTCTGAGGGTGTATTCAGGCCTACTGACTTGCATTTCAAACCGACGCCATTTTCTTCAAGGCCTAAAACTCGACCCACTCCTAGAAAACTGACGTCCAAACCACATGGTCAGACCCATATGCCTAAAAAAACAAATGATAAGAATGGCTGAAGACCTTATTATTTTAATTGGAAGAAGCCAGACTTCACTCTCTAAGAGATCAAGAACTGATTTTCCTTCTGATTCTTCTGATTAGGATTCTGAAATTTCTGTTTCTTCTGATTACCAGGGTTTGCCCTTATCTACCTATGAGGATTCTGATGCAGAGGAGTCCATTCCCTCTGCTTCCCCTCCAGAAGATTTTTCTTTTGGTGAAACCTTGCACACTCTTAGGGAGCATTTCCACTGGGGAAGCCAGGATTACTGTGACTCCAAAAAGAGGCTTAGGGAATTCATACTCCTACCTCAACACAGGCCTTTAGCTATCCCTCCTGTCTTGGACATTGTAGATGATGCCTTCTTGGAATCTAGCCTGGCCCCAAACACTTTACCTCTGGCTGCCAGGAAACCTGACAGGTATTACAGAGTACCTGACTCTCACAAGTTCCTCTTCAAGAATCCTACTGCGGACCCAGAGACCATTTCCCAGGGACCTAAAGGTATTAAGGCTACTACTGCCAAAAACCCTACCCCCTCAGATAGAAATTCCAGGGCCTTGGACAGATAGGGTAAGAAGGTATACGCTTCTGCTACTTTGGCCATTAGGGCCTTAAATTGTCAGTTTCATATGTTAAAGTATCAGCAGCATGTTATAGGACTACTTAAACAGAAAATGATGTTGATTCCTGACTGTGCTGAAAATAACGTATTACAGGATTTAATGCATTTTGCTGAAAAAGTTGGTAAACATAATTTGCAATGTGGTTTTGACTCTTTAGAAGCAGCTTGCAGGGCTGCTGTCACTGGGTCTGTTCTAAGAAGGCATGCTTGGCTTAAGAAGCAAAATTTGCCAGACCATATTAAAGCTAAATTACAGGATGCTCCCTTAAACCTTGACCGCCTGTTTGGCAGCAGAGCAGAAGAAGTTTTTAAAAAGACGGAGGAAAAAGCGAAATCTTTGCAAACTGTTAGATTTCCTGCAAGTACAGCCTCCCAGATTTAGTAGGCATTGGCCTTCTAAGAATTGGTCCTTTCCAGTCTCTTCCAGGCCTTCTCAGTCCAAACATAGGAACAGCAGACCACCTAGGCTACAGTCTCAAGGTACTCACAGACCTAAGCAGTGGGGGGCTTCCACTTCCAAAGCTGGAAGTAGTAAGACACCCCCCCCTAGGGAAAACTGTCACAATGACTTAACCTTAAACCTTCCAAGCACTGCTCAACTGCCTGCTCCCTTAGGGGGAAAGATTGCCCTGGATGCAAAAAACTGGGAACTCATTGCCCAGGACAAATGGGTTTTAAATATAGTTTCCCAAGGATACAGATTCCACTTCCACACCTTACCAACTCCAAACAGTTGGCCAGACCTACTCCCAAATCAGTGGGCAGAGGCTCAACAGCAGGTTCTCTCTTCTAAGTATCAGAGCTATTCAGCTTTTCCCAGCAGAAGAAAGGGGACAAGGTTTTTACTCAAGACTCTTGCTGGTACCCAGAAAAGACAGTTCCTGGTGTCCTATCCTGGACCTCTCTATTCTAAACACCTTTTTGATAATCCTAAAATTGAAAATGCTAACACTTCATCAGCTGCTTCCTATGCTAGGCAAAGATGCCTGGTTGGCAACCTTAGACTTAGAAGCTTACTTGCACGTTCCAGTAAGGGAATCTTGCAAGAAATACCTACGCTTCAGAGCAGGCTACATGCACTATCAGTTCTCTGTAGTTCCCTTTGGCTTATCTACTGCTCCCAGGGTATTCACAAAGTGCCTAGCTCCAGTCATTGCATTTTGCAGGCAAAGAAATACCCAAATATACCCATACCTGGACGATTGTTTAATTCAGGTAGAAAGCCAGGACATGCTACTAAATCATCTGGCATTCACTGAGGTACACCATAAATGAAAAGAAATCTCATCTAGTACCCTGCCAACAAATTGTATTCCTGGGAGCAAGCTTGAACACAACTTCCCAGATGGCTTACCTCACGCCAGAGAAGCAAGTTTGTTTGACAGCCTATTTCAAACTACTGGCCACAAAGACCCAGCTATCTGCAAGGAAAATCCTGCAAGCCTTGGGGTTCATGGCCTCTTGCATTCTACTAATTCCATTTGCAAGACTGCATATAAGGCAACTACAATGGTATCTAAAAAGCCTATGGTGTCAACATTCTCAGGACCTGGAATCAATGATTCCTATCATTCCTTGTATAAAGAC
The DNA here is from genome assembly GCF_019279795.1 of Protopterus annectens. Classification (NCBI taxonomy): domain Eukaryota; kingdom Metazoa; phylum Chordata; order Ceratodontiformes; family Protopteridae; genus Protopterus; species Protopterus annectens. Next base: position 50,598,297 of record NC_056740.1, on the reverse strand, counting down.
AGAGTTCCTTTGGTGGGCAGAGGCCTGCTACCACAACAAGGTTCTGCCATTCACTCTACCCCCTGCCGCCCAGTCCCTAACAGACACATCAGGCTATGCATGTGGGGCTCACTTGGCAGGGCAGTGCTTTCAGGGTAAATGGAACCCGAGTCAGATGCACCTGCATATCAATCAAAAAGAAATGTTAGCTGTACAGAATTCCCTGACAGCCTTCAAGGACCACATTCTTCCAGGACAATTATTGGTAAAGACAGACAACACCACTGCTATGTGGTACATGAACAAGCAGGGGGGGAACCCACTCGTATCCTCTCTGCAGACTAGCTATGGCTCTGTGGAACACAGCCTTGAGCTGCCAAGCCTACCTACAAGCTCAATTCCTGCCAGGCAAGCTAAATTTACTGGCAGACCTAAGCAGAAATCTCATGGACCCACACGAGTGTAAACTGGAACCAAAGATATTCAACATTTTGAGAAACAAATGGGGGAAACCAGAGATAGACCTGTTTGCCTCCCCTCAGAACTACCAATTGGACAAATTCTGTGCAAGGACTTCCCACAGTCAAGCTTGGAAAGTGGATGCCCTGTCCTTCACCTGGGAAAGCCTTTCAGTCTATGCCTTTCCCCCTTTGCCTCTCCTCTCGGAAGTTCTGCTAAAGATCAAACAGGACAAACCAAGGACAATACTGATTGCACCAGACTGGCCACGCCAGCACTGGTACCCCCTCTTGCGCAGTATGTCACTGCTGGAACCATGGCACCTGCCTCCGACCCCTTCGCTGCTGTCCCAGCAGGAGGGCCAGATTCTGCACCCCCAGCTTCAAACCCTGAACCTTACAGCCTGGCTAATTCCATGAGCACTTCAATAGCATCCCTCAGTAAGCAGATGCTAGATGTCATTCTGGAGGCAAGGAGGCCTAGTACTAGAAAATCCTATGCTGAAAAGTGGAAAAGATACTGTTCCTGGAGCCAGACACCGGGGATGGGCACAACAGTGCCCAGCTTACTGCATATTCTTTAGTATGTAACAGAGATGCTCCACAAGGGCCTTTCCTTCTCATCAATTAAAATTCATGCCTCAGCACATTATAATACTGAGCCAACCCCTCTTCTCTCACCCCCTGCTAAAACAATTCCTCAGAGGGGCCAGAAATTTAAGACCACCCAGGAGAGCCCCACCTCCAGCCTGGGACCTTAACGTTGTATTGGAAAAGCTCACTCTACCTCCTTTTGAGCCAGCTGCAACTGCAGAGTTGAAATTCCTTTCTTGGAAAACAGCCTTCCTTCTAGCCATCACTTCAGCAAGAAGAGTGTCTGAATTACAGGCTGTCATGGCAGTCGAGCCCTTCATCATCATCCATGCTGACAGGGTGTCCCTCAGGACCAATCCTTCCTTTGTGCCCAAGGTGATATCCAGTGTGGTCCTTAATCAGTCCATTCATTTGCCAACCTTTTTTTTCCTAATCCACAGAACAAAGGAGAACGAATACTGCACTCTTTGGACGTGCACAGACAACTTAGATTTTATTTGGACAGGACTAATACTCTCAGAAAAACTGGACAGCTGCTAGTTGCCTTTGCTGCAGGGGCAGAGGGGAAAGACATTTCAAAGTAAACTGTTTCTAAATGGATAGGCCATTGCATTCATTTCTGCTATAAGCACCATGGAAAACCTACCCCACAGGGGATAAGATCATATTCCACCAGGGCTGCATCTACCTCTACAGCCTTTCTCAGAAGTGTCCCTACCAGGGGCATCCTAGAAGCTGCTACCTGGAGCTCTGTATATACCTTCACCAAGCATTACCACTTGCCTATTTTTTCTAAATCCAGAGCTGGTTTTACCACTGCAGTCTTGCAGGGTTTAATAACTGGTCCTAATGCTTTCTAACTTCCTTAGCTTGTGGAATCTATCCAAATGTAATGACTGCAACAGTGAAAAACGAAGAACATAGTACAGTTGCATGTTTAGTTCAGCGGCCTTTGCTCTCTTCAATCGCTGAACTATCGCACACATTTTACTAGACTACAAATAGATCTCCTAAAAGAGCTGGGAGATGCTCTACAGGATTCAGTAGCTGTGGGGGTATCAGGTAAAGTAACTTCCCAATTTGCTACCCTCAATTCCCTTGTAAACTCTTCAATGCGTCTGGTCTCGTACGCAGCTGATGGAACGAGCAGGGCAGCAGGTACAGGAATTGCTCTTGAGACATTCCTGGATGCACTTAAGTTCCTTTGCGGAACCCTTTAAGTCATCCTTTGTTAACACCCCTTTTGATGGCTCGTCCCTTTTTGGACCCAAAGTGAAGGAAATGCTGAGCAGGATGGAAAGACTCTGTCTGCTGTCAGAGTCTGTTTTTCCATCCCTACCAGACCTTACTGCAAAGGTCAGAAGAGAGGGAAGATGTGGTTCCGTAAAACTCAAGGAGCTTTCCAGGACACTTGTGGTGAAACCTCCCCTTCTAGAGGCAGAGGAGGGGGTAATAATGGAAGATGCCATCCACGCAGCAGAGGGGGTCCGCAGAATCAGGGTGACAGAGATCAGTTCTTTGGAAAGCCCTATCAGCGCTCCTGAAAGGAGGCCTGCCTGTCCATCTCTGGAGGCAGTTGGGGGACATTTGTCTTTGTACCCAGGCGTCTAGCAAAAAATAAAAGATCGCTGGGTACAAAGCATCATATCCAGAGGAACTCCATTCCCTTTGCCACCCTACCCCCTCTTGTAAGGAAAATCCCAGACGTTCCACCCAGTCACAGGGAACACGCAACCATAGAGATTCAAAGATTGCTAGAAAAAAAGAGTCATCAAACCAGTCATGGCAGACCAGAGAGGATCCTGAACTTACTCAAGGTTCATTTTAGTTCCAAAGAAAACTGGGACTGCAGACCCATTTTGGATCTCAGCAGACTAAACAAATCTGTCAAAAAGACAACGTTCCGGATGGTCACTCTACAGTCGATACATCCCTTTCTCGGGAAAGACATCAAAATGGCGAGACCATCCAGAGATCATCTGCGCTTTCGGCTGGGAGCCAGTCACTACCAGTTTTGAGCTCTGCCCTTTGGTCTCACTACAGCCCCCCAGAGTGTTCATGAAATGCATGGCATTAGTCACAGCTCACCTGAGATGTTTAGGATTACAGGGGTTTCCATACCTAGATGACTGGCTCCTCACCGCTACCATGAGGCATCATCTCATACAAGCAAGGGACACAACCTTAATCTCTGTAGTCAGTTGGGGATTACCATAAATTCAGAAAAATCTGCCTTGTCACCATCCAAACATACCGTTTTTGTCGGAGCAGATATAGATACCATTTCCATGACCGTAAAACTTCCACCAGAAAGGGTTTGTGTTCTTCGAGAACAGGTCCTGAATCTTCTATCAAAAGAAAAAGCCTCTGCTTCCGTGGTGCTCAAATTATTTGGGACAATGGCGGCAGCAATCATTGTGATTCCTTTAGGTCAAATGCGTATACTGCAATGGCTTCTGTTCACTCAGTGGTCCTTTCAAGAACTTCCAATGTCGCATCGAATTATGATAATGAACACATGCAAGAACGACCTTCGCTGGTGGCTGACATCTCAACAAGTGACAATAGGTCACCCCTTTGTTCTACCCACTCCCATTGCTACTGTGACCATGGACGCCTCTCTGATAGGGTGGGGGGGGGGGCATTATCAATGAAGAACAGCCCAAGGCACGTGGAAGGAACATGAGGCTCACCCTGCATATTAGTGTCCTAGAGATGAGAGCGGTACTTTTAGCATTGCAGTCCTTTCAACATTCCCTTCCTCTAGGGACTATTGCGATCCAGATGGACAACATGTCAGTGGTCTGGTACATAAACAAGGAGGAACCAGATCTTACACCTATGTTGAGAGGTCCTGAGGGTATGGCAGTGGGCAACTTCCACCCAGTGCTTTCTAATAGCAACGCACATCCCAAGGAAGTCCAGTGTGATAGCAGACAAATTGAGCAGAGCAATTCTTTTGCCTCACGAGTGGTCCCTGAAACAAGAAGTGGTGGAAAGGATATTCCGCAGATGGGGCCAGCCTTGCTGCGACCCCTTTGCAATTCCAATGAACATGATATGCAGCAGATATTTTGCCTTAATCCCCCCTATGGGAGATTTCCCAAGGGACACGCTTGTACACAGTTAGCCCCCCTTGTCTCCTCTATGCCTTTCCACTGATAAAGTTGTATGGAAAGCAAAGACTCTGGGAAGGACCATCATTCTAATAGCCCCTTACTGGCCTCGTCAGATTTTTGTTCCCCTTTCTTTAGCCTCATCTATTGGAAGAACCTTAGATCCTGGACCCAGTCCCAGATCTTCTGATTCATTCATCAGGGGCCCTTCATCCTGCCCTCCATGCCCTCAAATTGACAGCTTGGCTGCTCCAATTCCAAGAATAGCCAGGTTTCAAAACCTCTCAGTTGCAGCTCCAGCACATTCTAACATCCTCTCATAAAGCGTCTACCAGGAAGTTATACCTTAGTAAATGGAAAAGGTTTTCGACATGGGTGTTTCAAAACAATATTGACCCCTATCAGTTTTCAGTTTCATCCATTTTAGAGTTTTTGACCAAAAGGGGCAGCTGTAGCAACCATTAAGGTTCGATTGGCAGCAATTTCTAACTTTCATCTGGGTGATCAGGGGTCTAGTGTCATGTCTCACGGGCTCTTTAAAGCATTTCTTAAGGGTACTGTTCATTTGAGACCACCCATTAAATCCCCGGCTACACCATGGAATCTAAATTTTGTTCTTTCACAAATCACCCTACCCCCATTTGAACCAGCCTCATCTTGTGACCTGAAATATCTGTCATGGAAAACCATTTTTCTAGTAGCTATTACTTCTGCTCGGAGAGTTTCAGAGTTACAGGCCTTGTCCGTAAAACCCCCATATTTGATTTTCCATAATGACAGAGTTTCACTTAGGACAAACCTGTCATTTTTACCTAAGGTTTGTTCAGAGACCAATCTCAGTCAGACTATAGAATTACCTGTTTTTTTCCCAAAATATACTAATAAGATGGAACATATGCTGCACAAGCTTTGTGTCCACAGGCAGCTTCGATTTTATCTACACAGGACCAAGGACTTTATAAAATCAGAACAGCTCTTTGTTTCATTCTCAGATTCAAAGAAAGGTGCTCCAGTGGTAAAAACCACAGTGTTCTTCGTGTTTCACTGTTGCAGTCATTACAGGTTGCCCTCAGTCTGCCTGATTAACAAAGTCTTGGGTCCTGCATCGGTTGCTGTCCCTTCTTCCATGACGTCGGGTCGTCAGGGGAATAAAACATGCAGCCGATGCCATTACATCAGTCTTTCTTGCCGTGCGGTGCCCGAAGCAGCAGCCGTTCGCAAGTGCTGGTCGGCCGACTCCTGAAATTTTCGTTTTCAAGTTTCAGAACCAAAGTCTTCAACTAAAAGCTAAGTACCCCGTTGGGGAAACTTTTTCTGGCTCTCAACCAATGTCAGTAAAAGTTCATAATTGCATTACTTGTGGAAAGCAAATAAGTCACAAAGATTTTCATTCATACTGTATTCCTTGCCTAGGCCCTAATCACGACGTACCTCGCTGTCGGTTTTATGCCTTATTTAAACCACGAACTATCTGTTGTCGGTATATTTACACTTCTAAATATTTTGGTGCTCTGTTCAATTATCCTGATATGTTTTCAGTCAGCCGTCCAACTACCAGGTTGCAGGTTGCAACATTCCGAAAAAACGCACCGCTTATGTCCAAAACTGCCGACGACGTTCTCCTAAGTCAGTTGCCAGTTCACCGGTACTCAGTGAGGTGCTTTCACAGCCCCTGATACCCGCTACATCTGATTCGCAAGCCTCTACTGAGACCCATTCGGAGTCTGGCATGCCACGAGATGCTTCAACTGTGGAACCTGCGGATGTTTCTACCTTGGATGGGTCTGGAGCCGCTGTGCAGGCACCGGCTTCTGAGGGTGTATTCAGGCCTACTGACTTGAATATTAAACCAACGCCATCTTCTTCTTCAAGGCCTAAATCTCAAACCATGCCTAAAAAACTGCAGCCCAGACTGCATGGTCAGGCCTCTATGCCTGAAAAACAGATAAGAATGGCTGAAGACCTTATTACTCTAATCAGGGGAAGTCAGCCTTCCCCCTCTGAGACCTAGGACTGAGTTTGTTTATGATACTTCTGACCAGGATTCTGAAATTTCTGTTTCCTCTGATGACCAGGATTTACCCTTATCTACCTATGAGGATTCTGATGATGAGGACTCCATTCCCTCTGCCCCCCCCCCCCACACACACACACACACAGAGGATTTCTCTTTTGCTAAAACCTTGCATACTCTCAGGGAGCATTTCCGTTGGGTAAGTCAGGATTTCTCTGATTCTAAAAAGAGGCTTAGGGATTTCTTACTCTTGCCCTAGCACAGGCCTTTAGCCATACCTCCTGTACTAGACATTGTTGATGATGCATTTGCAGAATCTGGCTTGGCCCCTGACTCTTTACCTCCTGCTCCCAGGAAACCTGATAGATATTACAGGGTCCCTGACTCTCACAAGTTCCTTTTCAAAAATTCTACTGCAGATCCTGAGACCATTTCACAGGGGCCCAATGGCATTAAAGCTACTACTGCCAAAAATCCTACCTCCTCTGATAGAGACTCCAGGGCGCTGGATAGATGGGGTAAGAAGGTATATACTTCTGCAACTTTGGCCATTAGGGCCTTAAACTGCCAGTTTCATATGTTGAAGTATCAACAGCATATTACTGGAGTACTAAAATGGAAAATGATGTTGTTTCCTGATTGTGCTGAAAATAAGGATTTACAGGATTTATTGCATTCAGCTGAACAGGTTGGAAAACATACTTTGCAATGTGGTTTTGACTCTCTAGAGGCATTTTGCAAGGCTGCTGTAACTGGGTCTGTACTTAGAAGGCATGCTTGGCTTAAGGAGCAATCCCTACCAGATCATGTTAAAGCAAAATTACTCCATGCTCCCCAAAACCAGGACCGCCTGTTTGGCAACAAGGTAGAAGTTCTTAAAAAGATGGAAGAAAAGGCTAAATCTATGCAAACTGTTAAAGATTTTTTTACAAGTACAACCTCCAAGATTTAGTAGGCATTGGCCTTCCAAGAACTGGTCCTTTCCTGCCTCTTCCAGACCTTCTCAGTCCAAACCCAGATCCAGCAGAGCTCCCAGGCTGCAGTCCCAGGGTACTCACAGGACTAAGCAGTGAGGGGCCTCCACTTCCAAATCTGGGAGTAATAAGACTCCCCCCTATGGTAAACTGTCTCAATGACTTCCTTTTAAAATTTCCAAGCACTTATCAACTGACTGCCACTTTGGGGGGAAAGATTTCTCTTCATGCAAAGAACTGGGAACTCATTACCCAGGACAAATTGGTTTTAAATATAGTGTCCCAGGGATAAAGATTTCACTTCCACACATTGCCAATACCAAGCGGGTGGCCAGACCTATCCCCAGATCAGTGGGCAGTGGCCCAAAACTAAATACTTTCTCTCTTAAGCATGGGGGCTATTCAGTTGGTACCAGAAGAGGAAAAGAGGCAAGGCTTCTATTCGAGACTTTTCTTGGTACCCAGAAAAGACAATCCATGGCTTCCTATCCTGGACCTGTCTTCTCTAAACACCTTTTTGGAGATTCCAAAATTCGAAATGCTGACTCTTCACCAGTTGCTTCCTATGCTAGGCAAAGATGCCTGGATGGCAACACTAGATTTAAAAGAAGCATACCTGCACATCCCAATCAGGGAATCTTGCAGAAGATACCTATGATTCAAAGCAGGCTACGCACACCATCAGTTCTCTGCACTGCCCTTTGGCTTATCTACTGTGCCCAGGGTATTCATGAAGTGCCTAGCTCCAGTTATTGCATTTTGCAGGCAAAGAAATATTCAAATATACCCATACCTGGATGATTGTCTAATTCAGGCAGAAAGCCAGGATATACTTTTGAATCATCTGGCCTTTGTACAAAGGGTTCTAACTTGTCTGGGGTACACCATAAACAAAAAGAATTCACACCTGGTACCCTGTCAACAAGTTGTATTCCTGGGCGCAAGCTTGAATACAACTTCCCAGATGGCTTTCCTCACGCCAGAGAAACAAATTCATTTAACAACCTACTTCAAATAAGTGGCCACAAAAACAAGTGGCCACAAAAACCCTGCTATCTGCGAGACAAATACTGCAAGCCTTGGGGTTCATGGCCTCCTGCATTCTTCTAATTCCATATGCAAGACTGCATATGAGGGAACTACAGTGGTGTCTAAAAAGCCTATGGTGTCAACATTCTCAGGATCTAGAAGCAATGATTCCTATCATACCTTGCCTACGTCTAGAGTTCCTTTGGTGGGCAGAGGCCTGCCACCAAACCAAGGGACTACCTTTCACACCAAACCCTGCCACCCAAACCCTAACAACAGACACATCAGACTATGCATGGGGGCTCACCTGGCAGGGAAGTGCATTCAGGGCAAATGGAACCCAAGTCAAATGCACCTGCATATCAATAGGTTCATAGGTTCCTACTAGGCTATCTGCCCTGGGGCAATTATAAGCCTAGCCCGATTCTGTATGGCTTACGCCACCCCTTGATTTGAGTATACTGTGCCCTTTTTAAGGTTTAGTTTACTGCCCTCTGTCTAATAGTGACACAGGAGTAATCCCTGGGACAAACCTACGATCCCCCATCCACTTATCGAGATTCTTCTTGAAGAGATTCAATGAGGTGCTCTGCCTCACGTGAACTGGAATTCTATTCCAGAGTGAAGGGAGCCTCTGGGTTATGAACCTGTCCCTCCAGCAAGTTCTATTTATTTCTGTGCTGAGGTTCAAGTCCCTCGAGCATGTGGCTCTAAGGGATTTAGATTTACTGAGGTGGAGCATGTCCATTAATTCTGGATTTGACATAGCTTTGTATGTCAGGCATAGATCACCTCGAAGTAGGCGGTATGCAACTGAGTAGAGCTGGAGTTTTTTTAACCGAGCAGCATATGGCATCTGTTTGAGACCCTTGATCCTCTTGGTGAGATACTTTGGGGTCTTTTTAATTGCTGCAGGTGTCGGGTAAGGTACATCCCAAAAGGCATTGTATTCTATGATGGGCCTGATGAGGGATGAATAAAGGGGCACGATTACCTCTCTTGATCTAGATGTGAAACCCTTTGTGATGAGGTGGGCTATGTAGAAGGTCTTTCTAACCACTTTGGCAATGTGGTTTTCAAAGGAGAGATTGCTATCAACTTGGGTCCCCAGGTCCCTAATAACTTTCTCTGTACTTAATGGGTTTTCGCCTATGTGGTAATTTGTGGGCACATTGTTTTTGCCAAAGGGTATGACTATACATTTTTTGGCATTTAGCTTTAAACCATGGTGCTGGCACCAGTTATCTGTCTCTGTGAGACCTTTTTGAAGGATGTTTAAGAAATGTTAGCTGCACAGAATGCTCTGACAGCCTTCATGAACCACATTCTTCCAGGACAACTAATGATAAAGACTGACAACACCACTGTTTATGTGGTACATAAACAAGCAGGGGGGTACACATTCTTACCCCCTCTGCAGACTAGCCATGGCATTGTGGAACACAGCCTTGAGCTACCAAGTGCACCTACAAGCGCCATTCCTGCCCGGAAAATTAAATACACTGGCAGACAGACTAAGCAGAAACCTCATGGAACCACATGGCTGGAAACTGGAACCAAGGATTTTCAACATGTTGACAAGTAAATGGGGGGAGCCCAGATGTAGACCCGTTTGCCTCTCCCCAGAACTACTTGTTGGACAAATTTTGCACAAGGGCTCCCCACAAACAAGACTGGAAAGTGGATGCTCTGTCCTTCAGCTGGAAAAAAAACATCAGTCTATGCCTTCCCCCCTCTGCCTCTGCTCTCCAAAGTACTACTAAAAATCAAACAGGACAAACCAAGGATGATTTGATTGCACCAGACTGGCCACGCCAACACTGGTACCTCCTCCTGCGCAGTGTGTCATGGTTCTCCCTGTGGCACCTGCCTCAGACTCCTTCCCTGTTGTCTTAGCAGGAGAACCAGATTCTGCACCCTCAGCTTCTAACACTGAACCTAGCAGCCTGGCTAATTACATAATCTCTCCTTTACCATCCCTCAGTAAACCTGTGATGGATATCATTTTAGAGGCAAGGAGGCCTAGTACTAGAAAATCTTATGATCAAAAATGGAAAAGATTCTGTGCTTGGAACCAATCTCAAGGGATGAGCACAGCAGTGCCCAATTTACCTCAGATTTTACAATACTTAACTGAGATGCTTCACAAGGGCCTGTCTTTTTCCTCCATCAAAATTCACTCCTCAGCCATTTCAGCTCATTATAACACAGAACCTCCTCTCTTCACTCATCCACTGCTCAAGCAGTTCCTCAGAGGGGCCAAAATTTTGAGACCACCCAGGAGAGCTCCAATCCCAGCCTGGGACCTTAGCTTTGTTTTGGAGAAACTCAGTCTACCTCCTTTCGAGCCAGCTGCTACTGCAGACTTAAAATTTCTTTCTTGGAAAACAACCTTCCTTTTAGCAATCACTTCAGCAAGAAGGGTATCTGAATTACAGGCCCTTATGGCAGTGAAACCTTTCATAGGTTCATAGGTTTATACTAGGCTATCTGCCCTAAGGCATTTATAAGCCTAGCCCAAAGTTTTGTGGCTTACGCCACCCCCTATATGAAAAAATACTGTGCCCATTAGTTTGTTGTACCTCTGTCCAGCAGTGACACAGAGATGATTCCCGGGGTAAACCTACAATCTCCCATCCACAGGTCAAGATTTCTCTTGAACAGAGCCAGCGAGGTGCTCTGCCTCACATGGACCGGGATTCTATTCCACAGCATAGGGAGTCTCTGAGTGATAAATCTATCCCTCCAGCATGTCCTATTTATATCCATGCTAAGGTTTAAGTTGCTTGCTCTAGTGGTTTTGGTGGAGTTGGATTTTTTGAGGTGGAGCATGTCCATTAATTCCGGGTTGGACATGGCCTTGTATGTCAGGCACATGTCACCTCTGAGCAGACGGTATGCGACTGAATAGAGCTGGAGTTTCTTCAATCTGGCAGCATATGACAGATTTTGGAGTCCCTTTATCCTTTTGGTGAGGAACTTTTGGGGTCTCTCCAATTGCTGCAGATGTCGGGTGAGATACATCCCGAATGTGGCATTGTACTCGATCATTGGTCTGATAAGTGAAGAGTACAGGGGAACAATGACCTCACTAGATCTGGATGTGAATCCCTTCATGATCAGGTGGGCAATGTAGAAGGTCTTTCTAACCACTTTAGCAATGTGAGTGTCAAAAGAAAGGCCACTGTCAACCTGGGTCCCCAGGTCCATGATAACCTCTTCTGTGCTTAGTGGATTGCCGCCTATATGGTAGCTTGGGGTTACCTTGTTTTTCCCGAAGGGTATGACTATACATTTTTTGGCGTTTAACTTCAGGCCATGGCTCTGGCACCAGCTATCTGTTTCCGTGAGTCCCTTCTGAAGGATATTCGTGTCCGATGCACTTTCCACTATGGCACCCAGTTTGCAGTCGTCTGCAAACTTTGTCAGCCAAAGTCCTCCCATGTTGGCCTGTACTTCTGAGAAGTAGATGCCGAACAATAGGGGGCCAAGGACCGAGCCCTGTGGGACACCACTTGTGATCGGCTTGGAGTCTGACATAGCGCCAGCAACTCTAACCCTGTGGGTTCTGTCCTTAAGCCAGTTTGCAACCCATCTTGTGACATATGGGTTTACATTTAAGCTGGTAAGTTTTTCTACAATACCCGAGTGGGGTATTGTGTAAAGCCTTTGCAAGGTCAAGGTAGGCTGTATGGACTGCCTTTCCCTCATCAATGGCCTTGGTGACTGTTTCGAAGAAGTCGACCAAGTTCAAAAGGCATGATCTGCCCTTGACGAAGCCAAACTGGGTCGGGTCCAATGTCTGCAAGTCCCCTATATCTTTGTTTATGAGCTCCATTATGATCCTCTCCATAGCTTTGCAGACTAGACTTGTTAAGCTTATGGGGCGGTAATTACCAGGGTCCGTAGAGGCACCGCCTTTGTGGAGTGGGACCACAGTTGCCGTACGCCACTCCTTGGGCACGTATCCTATGGTAAGGCTGAGATTAAACAGCTGCCTTGTGTCTGGGTTTAATTCCTCATTTAGCTCGTGTAGCACACAGACGGGGACACCATCCGGTCCCATTGATGCTGTGTTTTTAGCTTTAGAGAGAGCAGCTTTCACCTGCGCATTTGAGATGTCTGGGAGGCTACACTCCGCTGGGATAGTTATCTCTCCTTTAGGGGGGGAGAGGGGGGTGAAGTTTGCACTGAACCTGTCTGCCAGTATGTTGGCAATGTCTGTGGGTTCAGTGATTTTTGTATCATTTTGGACTAATTCTGAGCATGTCTGGGAGTTTCCACCCAGGTTCCTAACATAGCTGAAAAAGGACTTATGATTGTCCTTTGAATCCATGGCAATTTTTCTCTCGAAATTGGCCTTAGTTGATTTTATGAGTGCTCGTATTTTTTTACTAATAATGATCAGGGTTGACTTCCCTTTTATGGATTTTGTTCCATCATGTAATAGCTTTCTCCTCTTATTGTAAAGTTTGTTAATGGCTGGGGTCCACCAGACTGGACGTTTGCCCTTTGTGGAAAGAGTCTTGGTTTTATTTGGGATTGCCTGATCCATGCAGTCCTGGAGGTGTTCATAGAAGGCATTTGTAAGGGCTTCCGCAGCTTGGGTTGTGGATTCCACTGGCTCAGGGGCCTTGAAGGATACCACACCAGTCTTGAGTAGTGTGAAGTTTGCTTTAGAGAAGATGTTCTTCATCTCACATTGCTGCAGTCCTTACATATGGGTAGTCCGCTGTCCTCGGTCGGCCCGAATATCAAAGTATTAGGCTGACGTCGGTCAAGGCGCTTAAGACTGACATCAGGACGTCAGGGTACAAATGCGCATGACCGACGTCATATCCTCAGTCTTTTTTGCCGCATGGTCCGATGCAGAAGCAGCGTTGCAAGTGCCGTTCCGCGTTCTGGAATTTTTCGAATTCGGAGTTTCAGACCGAGTCAAAGTTGGCTAAGTACCCCGTTGGGGAATATTTTAGTTTTTTCTTGCCTCAGTGGTTTACCGGATGTCAGAAAAAGTGAATAACTATATTTCTTGTGGGAAGCAAATACCGCATAGGGATTATCATTCTTTGTGTATTCCTTGTTTGGGGCCTGAGCACGACGTTGTTGGGTGTCGCTTTTGTGCTAGGTTCAATAAGCGCACTATTAAGCGAAGGTTAGATTGTGCTAGGCTGGTCTTTGGGAAGCGGTGCAATTATAATATGCTGTCGGATTCTCCGGCGCCCGCTTCTTCGAAGAAGCGCAAAGACAAAGCAGCTAAACCCAGGCAAGAAGAGTCGTCCGCATCGACGCCGGTTCTTTAGAGGCATCAGTGGAACCGGTGGTTCCGACGGAGGCTTCTCTGGAGTCCCAGGGGGAGACTTTGATATTGCAGGATGTGGCCTCTCAGGAGGCAGCCCAGGCTGAAGGGGCTTCTCAGGTTACTGTACTCCCCTCCCTTCCTAGGGTGGTTAGGCCCTCTCCTTCTGTTTCCAAGGCTTCTCCCAGAGGCAGGCCAGGTTTAGCTTCTGTTGGTGTCACTCCTAGTTCAGCAGGGTCTGTGCCCAAGAAGCACATGCTTAAAATGGCAGAAGATTTAATAACTTTGATTAGAGGTTCTTTACCCCCTCCTGATAAGAGGCCTAGGGTGGAGCCAGAGTTGGGGAGTTTTGAGCAGGCTTCGGATGTTTCAGAGTCTTCGGCTGAAGACTTGCAGGAGTACTCTCCTTATTCTGATTCTGATGCAGATGATTCGACTCCTTCTGCTTCTCCTCCAGAGGATTTCTCTTTTTCAGAGACTCTTCATTCCATGAGGGAGCATTTTAAGTGGGAAGGTCAGGACTTCTCTGATTCCAGGAAAAGGCTTAGGGAATTTTTGCTTTTGCCCCAGCATAGGCCCTTGGCTATACCACCTGTTCTGGATGTTGTGGAAGATGTGTTTGCAGAGGCTTCACTTAATCCTGATTCTTTGCCTCCTGCTCCTGTTAAACCGGATAGGTATTACAGGGTGCCTGAGGCTCATAAATATCTTTATAAGAGTCCTAGGGCGGACCCAGAAACTGTTAGTCAGGGACCTAAGGGTGTCAAGGCCTCTGTTGTAAAAAAATCCGGTTCCTCCAGATAAAGAGGCCAGAGCTTTGGATAGATGGGGAAAGAAAGTCTATACTTCTTCCACCTTAGCTATGAGGGCTTTGAATTGCCAGTTTCACATGTTGAAATATCAAAACTATCTTCTTTCTCAATTAAAGTCTAAGGTAGATGCTCTGGCGGAAGGCATTGAGTGTAAAGAATTGCAAGATTTGGTGCATGTCTCTGAACAAGTGGGTAAGCATTCTTTACAATGTGGTTTTGATGCTGTACAGGCCTCGTCTAGGGTGGCTGCCACTGGTTCAGTTCTTTGCAGGCACGCCTGGCTGAGGGATCAGAATTTATCTGACCATGTTAAGACAAGGATTTTGGATGCTCCTTTACAGTCTGATGTGTTGTTTGGTTCACCTGTGGAGTCAGTCTTGAAGAAAATGGAAGACAAGGCTAAGTCTATGCAGGCTGTTAAAGATTTTTTGCAAGTTCAGCCTCCGAAGTTCAGTAGGAATTGGCCTGCTAAGGGGTGGACGTATCCTTCTTATGATTCTCAGTCTAGGGGTAGATCTAGACGTGGTAGGGGTAGAGCTCAGAGTTCCTTCAGACCTAGAACAGGGAGTTCACCTGCACAATCTTGGGGTGAGGGCAGGGGCCAGTCCTTTCGTAAACAGGCCCAATGACCTACCTTTTCAGCTGCCAGATCCTTCTTGCCTGGCAGCACCTTTGGGAGGAAGGTTGGCACTCTTCAAGGAAATTTGGAGTTTGATTACCCAAGACAGATGGGTATTGGATATCATACACCAAGGTTACAAGTTTTATTTCCATACCTTGCCTCCTTTCAAAGGCATGCCGGACGTTCCTCCTCAGCAAAGACTAGAGGCTCACAAACAAATTTCTCTGCTACTTCAAATAGGGGCCATACAACCGGTCCCTCTGCCAGAAGTGGGCCTAGGATTTTATTCTCGCCTGTTCCTAGTACCAAAGAAGGGGAACACGTGGAGACCAATTTTGGATTTATCTATCCTCAACACATATCTGGACATTCCCAAGTTCAAAATGTTGACGTTACAACAGCTTTTACCTCTGCTGGGCAAAGATCACTGGATGGTGACTCTGGATCTCAAGGAGGCTTAACTTCATGTTCCTATCAGGCTCAGTTGCAGGAAGTATCTGCGTTTGGCTGGGACTTCTCATTATCAGTTCTCTGCATTGCCCTTTGGCTTATCTACTGCGCCCAGAGTGTTCACGAAGGTTCTGGCTCCAGTGATAGCTTTCTTCAGGCTAAGAGGAATACAGATCTATCCTTATTTGGACGATTGCCTGATTCTGTCCCAAGAAAAGGACGAACTTCTTCATCATTTACAGTATGTGATAGCAGTGCTAAGATGCCTGGGGTATTCTGTGAACGAAATAAAATCCAGTCTAGTACCCTCTCAGGACATGTGCTTTCTGGGTGTGAGACTGAATACAGCATCCCAGATGGCCTTTTTGACCCCGGACAAACAAAAGAATCTTTCTCTATACTTCCATCAATTGTCTCATCAGTCCAGGCTGACTGCAAGGACAGTCCTTCAAGCCTTGGGGTTCATGGCATCTTGTATTCTAGTGCTTCCCAATGCCAAACTGCATATGAGGAAGCTACAATGGTATCTCAAAAATGTATGGACACAGCACTGCCAAGATATGGACACTGTCATTCAGATAATACCTTGCATTCAAAAGGAATTTTTGTGGTGGGCTCAGGAATGTCACCTAAACAAGGGACTCTCTGTGACCCGCCAGAGGCGAGTCAGATTCTAATGACAGATGCCTCAGACAAAGCTTGGGAGCTCATCTAAATGGAAAGTGGGTACAAGACACGTGGCCTGCCAGACTTCAACATCTACATATCAACTTGAAGGAGATGTTAGCAGTCCAATTTGCATTAGTAGCTTTCAAGGATTTACTTCTTCCAGGGCAGGTGTTGGTTCTAACAGACAACACAACTGTCATGTGGTACATCAACAAGCAAGGGGAACGATTCTTATCCTCTATGCAGACAAGCAATGATTTTGTGGGAGACTGCTCTGTTTACAGCTAAATCTTCAGGCAAGGTTTCTGCCGGGAGCACAGAACTCCTTAGCAGATGTGTTGAGCAGACAAATTATGGATCCCCACGAGTGGAAATTGGATCCTCATGTATTTCAGAAATTGACAGTGTTATGGGGAACTCCAGACATAGATCTGTTCGCTTCTCCACTAAACTACCAGCTGCCAAAGTTTTGCACAAAAGGTTTCATCCCACAGCTTGGAAAGTGGATGCTCTCTCATTCAATTGGAGCAATCTTCATGTGTATGCCTTTCCACCTCTGCCTCTCCTCCCAAAGGTACTCCTGAAGGTCAGACAGGACAAGCCAAAGATGATTTTAATAGCTCCAGATTGGCCTCGACAGCACTGGTACCCATTACTGAGAAGTCTGATACGGGAGCCTCCATGGCCTTTGCCTTCGATTCCACACCTGCTGTCTCAGGAGAACAGTCATTTACTCAATGTCAAACTTCACTCTCTACATCTAACAGCCTGGCATATTCTGTTTTAAACCCTGGAGGGTCTCAGCTTCCACAGCAAGTTTTGAATGTTATTTTGGAGGCCAGAAGGCCTAGTACAAGGAAAGTGTACGCAGATAAATGGAGGAGATTTTTATTTTGGAGTACAGCAAAGGAATTTGATGTTTCTAAGCCTAATTTAAGTGTGGCTCTTCAATATCTTACTGAGTTACTGGACAAAGGTTTGTCCTTCTCCTCTATTAAGGTTCATGCTGCAGCAATTTCTGCTCACTATGACTGTGACCCACCATTGTTTTCTCATCCTTTGTTTAAGCAATTCCTTAGAGGGCAAAGAATATAAGACCCCCGTAGAGCTCCTACTCCTGCTTGGGATCTCAATTTTATGTTGGAGAAACTCACTCTACAACCTTTTGAGCCTGCAGCTACTGCCGAGTTGAAATATTTATCATGGAAGACTGCTTTTGTTGGCCATTACCTCTGCGAGAAGGGTTTCTGAATTACAGGCCCTTATGGCGGTTGAGCCTTTCTTAATTTTCCATAAGGATAGGGTATCTTTGCGTACTAATCCTTCCTTTATGCCTAAAGTGGTTTCTAGTGTGGCTTTAAACCAAACTATTCATTTGCCTACTTTTTATGCAAACCCCTAAAATAAAGGGGAAAAGATTTTGCACACTTTGGATATACACAGGCAGTTGCGATATTATTTGAGCAGAACTAAAGGGTTCAGACAGTCTCAGCAGTTATTTGTTTCATTTGCTTTGGGTTCTCAGGGCAAGCCTGTTTCTAAACAAACTATTTCTAAGTGGATTGGGTTTTGTATTGCTTTCTGTTATTCCCATCATGGTAAGGAGATTCCAGCTGGGATTAGGCCTCATTCCACTAGGGCTACTGCCACTTCTACAGCTTTTAAGGGGGTGGCAACTAAAGATATTTTGGAGGCAGCTACTTGGAGTTCAGTGCATACTTTCTCTAAGCATTACCACCTTCCACTTTACTCTAAATCTAGGGCTGGTTTTGCCACTGCAATTTTACAGGGCATTTTGGCAGCTCCTAATGCTTTCTAGTTTTGCCATCCTCCCTTACCTCTGCTTTGGGATTCTACCCATATGTAAGGACTGCAGCAATGTGAGATGAAGAACATAGTACAGTTTTGTACCTACCATAAATGTAGATGTTCAAGATCCACATTGCTGCAGTCCAATTTACCTCCCTCCTTCCCTCTGTAGTTAGAGGCGGTTGTGTGGTTTGGGTTGTGAATATTGTGGATATTGTATATATTGTACATATGATTAGTGCAAGGGTGGTTGGTTGTTTTTTGCTGTCTTTTGGTTTTGGCCTTTCTTTTTAGGGTCTTCTGACATCTGGGGCAAGAAAAGACTGAGGATATGACGTCGGTCATGCGCATTTGTACCCTGACATCCTGATGTCAGTCTTAAGCGCCTTGACCGACGTCAGCCTAATACTTTGATGTTCGGGCCGACCGAGGACAGCGGACTACCCATATGTAAGGACTGCAGCAATGTGGATCTTCGAACATCTACATTTATGGTAGGTACAAAATTGTACTTTCTTCACTGTGGTCTTTTTTGTTTGGGGTGGGGGCGGGATGTGGATTTCCAGTGAGATTAGTTTATGATCAGATCTCACCAATGAGGGATATACTTACGGTGTGGAGCATTTTGTCCCCATGTTTGTGATAATGAGATCTAGTATATTTTCTCCTCTCGTGGGAACAGTGACTAGCTGTTCCATGGCATTTGAATTTATGAACTCCAGGAACCGTTGGGCTAGAAAGTTAGGGCTTGAGTAATGTTCCCAGTCTATATTCGGGTAGTTGAAGTCACCCAATATGATGGTGTTTGGAGATGCATTTATACCCTCCAGTGTCTTCAGGAAGGCTGTGTGGGGTTCCTGAGTTTGAGAGGGTGGCCTGTAGCATGCTACAATTTGTAGAGCAGTTTTGCCTATGGTTAGTTGCACCTGGATGGTTTCCAAAGCTTCGTGCGTTGCCACCAACCTGGAGGTGTGGGTATTCTTTATGAATATGGATACACCCCCTCCTTTTGTGGTGTGGTCTGGGTTTTGGGGCCGGAACGCATGATATGAGGTAAAACCTAATAGTGCCGGGGTGCTCTCAGGAGCCTTGAGCATCTGTACTATCTTTCATGCAGACAGGGTGTCCCTCAGAACCAAGGTGGTATCCAATGTGGCTCTTAATCAGTCCATTCATTTGCCAACCTTCTTTCCCAGTTCACAGAACAAAGGGGAATGGATACTGCATTCCTTGGATCTGCACAGACAACTTATATTCTACTTGGACAGGACTAAACGTCAAAGGAAATCTGAACAACTGCTGGTGGCATTTGCTGCAGGGGCAGAGGGGAAGGCTATTTCAAAACAAGCCATTTGTAAATGGATAGGCCATTGCATTCATTTCTGCTATAAGCGCCATGGAAAACCTATCCCTCAGGGGATCAGACCTCACTCCACCAGGGCTGCATCTACCTCTACAGCCTTTCTTCAGAGGCGTCCCTACTAGGGACATCCTAGAAGCTGCTACTTGGAGTTCTGTACATACTTTCACCAAGCATTATCTTTTGCCAATTTTCTCTAAATCCAGAGCTGGCTTTGCCACTGCAGTCTTGCAGGGCCTTATAGCTGTCCTAATGCTATCTAAATTCCTCCTCCCAACCACAGCTTTGGGAATCTACCCAAATGTAATGACTGCAATAGTGAAACACGAAGAACATAGTACAGTTGTGTACACTTCCCATAAATGTAGATGTTCGAGTGTATTCACTGTTGCAGTCCTGGTTACCCTTCCTCCAGCCCCCTAACTTCTTTTGGCTATACCTCTACTTTCCTTTACTATGCATAAAAGCTTTTTGGTGTATTTTCTTTTTTTGTTTGAGGTATACCATTGTATTTTTACATTTAATTGCTTCCCGTTAGGGGGCACCTGACATCTGGGGCAAGAAAAACTGATGTAATGGCGTCGGCTGCATGTTTTATACCCCTGACGACCTGACGTCATGGAAGAAGGGAAAGCAAACAATGCAAGACCCAAGACTTTGTTAATCAGGCCGACTGAGGGCTACCTGCAAGCAGATAACCCAAATGTAATGACTGCAACAGTGAATACACTCGAACATCTACATTTATGGTAAGTGTATACAACTGTACTTTGTCAAAATGGCTATCAGACTGTATCTCCATTACATATAGTTCTGTTCACACGCCATTACATCAAAAAGTAAAAGCCCACTGATCTAGAGCTATCTCCACATCTTCAGCCTTTTTGGCCAAGCTACCAATAGATTCCATTTGTGCAGCAGCCACATGGTCTAGGCCTCATACCTTCATCACTTATTACAAGGTGGATAAGGCTTCCAGGGACAGGGCCTCCATTGGTTCAACTGTTCTGAGGAACATACTCCCGTGATGCACCTGGGAAGGATGGTGCTTGGGACGCTAACTCATCAGTAAGAATGAAGGCGAGATTGAACAACTTCACATAAAGAAGTTATGTACAAACCATAGCGTTCCATGTGAGTTGTTCATCTTGCCTTCATTCTTACGTCCCACCCTCCTTAACCCCCTTCCATTTTTTATTGACGGATAGAGAAGTTGGGCAACTCATGGCGGTGTTGGTCTTTGTCTGGTTTAGTCTTGGTATAACTATTACAAATTTTTGTGAGTTATCCTTGCGTTAGTTGGCAGCAAACAAAATCTGATGAAAGCACCAGTGCATCATGGGATAGGGATAGGCTATGAGCTGGTTGAAAATCTCGAGCTTTTGCATTTTGGCCGAGTCGGAGCAGAGGATAGTCTCCGAACCCATCAGTAAAAATGAAGGCGAGTTGAACAACTCACATGGAACGTTATGTTGAGTACATAACTTATTTTTCATAGTTGTATGGTTGCTTAATTGAAAGTTTTGCATCACATCCAATAACTGTTTCAGACCATGTGCCAATAAAGTCTGTCATAAAGATGTAGAGTAATAGAATAAAAATTAAGCACTGGTGCTTTCTTACTCATCATCATAATCAACCCCCTTTTTCCCATTTTTATAAGGGGTTGGCATGTCCTGTTTAACTGTCCCCATCTTTCTTAATTCAGTGCCACATTTCTGCCTTCGACACTCACTCCTGACCATTGCAGATCTTCTCTCACACAGTCCATCCACCTCTTTGTTGGATGCCCTTGTTTCCTCTTACCTTCTTCCTGTCTGTCCCAGATCTTTTTCACCAGATTGTCTTATCCTTTTCTACACATGCGCCCAAACCACCGTAATCAGTTCTCCTTGATCTTTTCTGTAATTGGACCTACTTTGGCTTCTGTTCTTATGTCCTTGTTTCTTTGTCCACAATGTGCATCCTACTACCATTCTCAAGCACTTAATTTCCCTCACTTCTAGCTTCCTATATACTCTGCCTTTACTGCCCAAGTTTCTGTACCATACAGTAGTACTGGTTGCACCACTGTTGTACACCTTACTTTTCAGCTTCTTTGGCATTCTTCTGTCATACACTGCACTTGACACTCCATGCCGGTTGGCCGTCTGATTCTACTTTTGACCTCTTCATTCAGACTTCCCTTTACCTCAACAATCCCTCCCTGATATTTGAAGCTGTTAACTTGTTTCACTTTCTTCCCTTCTATGTCAGTTCTCAGCTTTTGATTTCTCTATTTTGCTGCCATTGCCACTGTCTTATCTGTACTTACTTCCATCCCATGTGCCTTCAGTTTTGCACTCCATTTCCCCTAGCCTTTGCTGAAGTTCTTCCTCAGAGTTTGCCTGTAATGCCACATTGTTTGCTTACAGCAGCTTTGTTGATTTGTCCACTCTGACCTGTTTGCTAATGTAATCCACCTCCAGTATGAACAGCAGTGGACTCAGAACTGAAACCTAATGCACATCCATTCCCACTGGGAGCATCTCTGTTAGACCGAAAACTGTACTTGAGTCATCGGCTCTTTGTACATAGCCTGCAGTAATTTTACCAGTGTTTTTGGGACTTCAGACCACCATAGGACTGCCCAAATTAGCTTTCTTTGGACCTTGTCATATGCTTCCTCCAAATCTAGGAATGCCAAATTAAACTCTTTCCTCATCTCTAGCTTCTTCTCAACTGTCTGTCTCACTGCAAACATCGGGTCAGTTGTTCTGCATCGTGATCTGAATCCAAGCTTCTTATCTTCCATTGTACTTTCTACCACTCTGTGTATCTGTTTATCAGGCACCCTGTCCAAAACTTCCATGCAGTGTAACAGGAGTTTGATACCTCTGTACTGCCAATAGTAGTGGAAGTCCCCTTTGTTCTTGTACATTGGCACAAGTATGCTTATTCTTCAGTTATCTGGGATATGCATTTCTC
This sequence comes from Protopterus annectens, assembly GCF_019279795.1. Lineage (NCBI taxonomy): Eukaryota > Metazoa > Chordata > Ceratodontiformes > Protopteridae > Protopterus > Protopterus annectens. The sequence goes on along the minus strand of NC_056740.1, from coordinate 50,576,148 downwards.
TCCAGACTGCTGTGAGTACCCTCAGGAGCTATTTCTCCTCCATCTCACTCAGCATCTTTATAATACTTGCTGTGACCTCATCTTTTCCTGTTGCTTTCTCTGGATTCATTTTCCTTAGGTGCTGTTCTCGCTTCTTCTAGGGTGGGCTTCTCCTTTTCTCTCACCATAGGCTGTCTGAGGCAGTACAGCTTCTGTGGGGTTTTCTTCATTCAGAAGCTGCTGGAAGTACTCCTTCCATCTGCCTTTGATGTCCTGTGGACTAGTGAGCAAGTTATTTCTGGCATCCCTTATGAAGGGTGTCTGACTACCTTCTTTATCTTTCTGTCTTTGCCTTGTAACCTGATATAGTTTCTTTATTCCACCTACTGAGTCACTTTCCAGAATCTGGTAGAGTGCCTCTGATGCCCTCCCGTTTGCTGTTGCAACTCCTTTCTTAGCCAACCAGTATTCCTTCCTAGCCTGGTCTGTCTTTTCTATCTCCCACATTTTCGTGCACTCCTCCTTTCTTGTGATGACTTCCTGGACTTCTTATGTACCTTATTTTCATACATGGCATGCTCACATGTTTGTAATCTAGTCCTCACACACCCCATTTTGAGGAGCTACCATTCTTTAACTCCATCTATTTCCTCCTCTTTTTGGGGTGCTCGAGGCCAGATTAATTCTTTGAACTGCTGTACTTTCTCTCCAGTCAACTTCTAGGTCTTCAGCCTGGTGTCTGTTGACCTTAGAGCCTTCTCTGACCACTGATTGCAGCTGATTGTGGCCTATGCTGTGGGTTGATTGTTTCACTGGGAATGACTTTGACATCACTTATTCTACCCCAGTGTCCATTCTTTTCTAGGATGAAGTCTACCAGAGTTGGATGTTGGCCACTGTTGTATGCGATTTTTGTGACTTTTGCTCTTTCTGAACCATGTGTTGGCTACTGTCAAGCCATTTGCTAGACAGAAGTCTAGAATGGCCTCTCCTTCTTTATTCCTGTTACCCCACCCATGTGCACCCAGGCAGTCCTCATATCCTGTTCTTTCTGTCCTAATATGTGCATTTAGGTCACCCATTATCAACACCAATTCCTGTTGCCCTGCTTTATCTAGTGTTGTCCTAATGTACTTTCTCTTCAGTATCACAGCCCTGCTGTGGGGCATAGGTTGAGATTATGAATACTGTCCTATCATTAGGCTGGAGTCTGATTGCTGTGAGTCTGTCATTAATTTTGATGAAATCCCTCACTGCCTTCTGAAGCCTCTCTCTCACCACAATTCTGGCACCATATGTAGCCTATCATCCTTCTGAGTAGTAGACTCTGAATCCCAAGCCAAGTGGCTTTGTTTCACTGCCCTTCCACATTGTCTCTTGGATACATGTTCATCCTCCACCATACCATCATGTCATCCACTTCCAAGTTCAGTCCTGTTAGTGAACCTACACTGAGTGTAGCATTTCTTAGTTCAAGTTTGGCATGTTGATTTGTTTTACATCCAGCTTTCGCTCAACAGTTATACTAGGTAACCTGTGCTGGACAACTGGACACCAGCTGGCCAGTGGCTTATTGACCCAGGCCTGCTAAGCTTTATGGTGGGTACACACTGGCCAGTAGGGGGTACATGCACCCCTCCCACCGTTAGCATCATTCCCTGGTGTAGGTCGGAGTAGCCTGGATGTTCATAGTGTTTCACTGTTGCAGTCATCACCGTAGGGTTCTTCCTGCCGGTAGGCAGCCCTCGGTCGGCCAGTATCCCAAAGTCTGGGTCCGGTGTCGGCTGTGTACTCACCCTCCCTGACGTCAGAGTGCCAGGGGTACAAAGCTCCCAGCCGACGCCATGTTCTCCAGTCTTTCTTGCCGTGCGGTGGAAGCAGTCCGCAAGTGCCGGTCGGCTGACTCCTGTTATTTTTGGTGCTTCATACCGAAGACGTTCTTCTTTTCAAAGCTAAGTACCCCATTGGGGAAACTTTTTTCTTGCTCCAGACTGATGTCGGAAAAAGTTAATAATTGTATTTCATGTGGGAAACAAATACCTCATAAGGATTTTCACTCTTACTGTATTCCTTGTCTAGGCCCTGACCACGACATAGCTAGTTGTCGGTTTTGTGCTAGATTTAATCAACATACTATTAAACGGAGATGAGATTTTGCCTTTCATTACTTTGGGAGGCGATTTAAATATAACATGTCGTCGGACACGCTTCTGACTACCGGAGTTCATAAAAGGCGCAAGGATAAGGATAGGCTTCCGAGGTCTAAATCAGACGACAGTTTACAATCAGAGCCAGCTGCTGGTTCGGCCGTCGTCAGTGAGGCGCTTTCGCAGCCCCTGTCGTCGGCCATTACAGAACAGCTTGCCGAAACTGACTCCCACGAGGAGCCAACTAGAGCTTTGAATACTTCAGGTGCAGGACCTTCGGATAATGCTCCCTCGGATGGATCCGGAGCCGCTGTGCAGGTACCGGCTTCCGAGGGGGATTTCAGGCCTATGCAGCTTCAGGTAAAGGCAAAGGCAAAGACTCCTTCTAAAACAAAGACTCAAGCCCAGGCCTCCTCTGATCCGGGAACTAAATCTCAAAAACAAATGCTTAAAATGGCGGAGGACTTGCTAACTATGATTAGGGGTTCACACCCCCCTCCTGACAAAATGCCAAGACAAGAATTGGATTATGAATCCTCTGATCAGGCATCTATCTCTTCAGTGTCTTCCTCTGAACAGGATTATACTTTCCCTCCTTATGAGGATTCTGATGCTGAGGAGTCCATTCCTTCAGCTTCTCCTCCTGAGGATTATTCTTTTGGGGAAACTTTACATGACATGAGGGAACATTTTCACTGGGAAGGACAGGAGTACTCTGAATCTAAGAGAAGGCTTAGGGATTTCCTTCTTCCCCAACACAGGCCCCTGGCTATTCCTCCTTGTCTTTTCTGAGTCTAATTTAACTCCTGACTCCTTTCCTCCGGCCACTGCTAAGCCTGATGCATATTACAGAGTCCCTGACTCCCACCAGTTTCTTTATAAAAATCCTACTGCTGATCCAGAAACCATTTCTCAGGGTCCTAAGGGTGTTAAGGCCGCCACTGCTAAGAACCCTATTCCGTCAGATAAGGATTCTAGAGCTTTGGAGAGATGGGGCAAAAAAGTGTACATTTCTGCTACTTTATCTATTAGGGCTTTAAATTGTCAATTTCATATGTTGAAATATCAGCAATACCTTTTGTCTGTTATGAAACAAAAACTGGGTACCATTTCTGCATGTGCAGACAATAAGGAATTACATGATTTGATGCATGCTACTGAGCGCGTGGGAAAACATACCTTACACTGTGGTTTTGATGCTTTGGAGGCCTCTTGCAGGGCAGCTGCCACTGGCACGGTCATTAGAAGGCATGCTTGGTTAAAGGAACAAAATTTGTCTGATCAAGTGAAATCAAAGTTACTGGATGCTCCTGTTCAACATAATGTTTTGTTTGGGTCTAAGGCCGAAGAGGTTATAAAGAAAATGGAGGATAAGGCAAAATCCATGCAAACAGTTAAGGATTTCTTACAAGTTCAGCCTCCTAGATTTAGCAGAAATTGTTCAGCTAAAAATTGGTCCTTTCCCAGCTCGGACAGGCCTCAGAGGGGTAGATATAGGCGCCCCAGAGGGAGGGCCCAAGCACAGACTTCTTATAGACCTAGACAGTGGAGTGCTTCCACCCCCAGGGGTGGAGAAGATAGGTCTCAACCTTACAGGAAACGGGCTCAATGACTCCCCCTGCATGGCTCCAGGAACTTATCTCCTGGAAGCTCCTCTGGGAGGAAAACTTTCTCTTTTTCACCGAAATTGGACTTGCATAACCCAAGACAAGTGGGTACTGGATGTAGTTTTAAGAGGTTACAAATTCCACTTTCACACCTTACCATAACCAAATGTATGGCCAAACCTATCAAAAACTCAATGGGCAGAGGCATTAAAACAGGTGAGATCCCTCATGGCTATGAGGGCCATAGAAATGGTTCCAAATTCAGAGACGGGACAAGGCTTTTATTCAAGACTCTTTCTAGTTCCCAGAAAGCAAAATACTTGGAGACCCATCCTGGATCTGTCAGTCTTAAATACTTTCCTGGAGATACCAAAGTTCATGATGCTTACTCTGCAGCAGCTCCTGCCAATGTTGAGCAAAAATGCATGGATGGTGACATTGGATTTAAAGGAGGCTTACCTACACATTCCTATCAGACAGGAGTGCAGAAGATACCTCAGGTTCAAGGCAGGCTCGAAACATTACCAATTCTCTGCGCTGCCCTTTGGCTTGTCTACTGCACCCAGGGTCTTTACCAAGTGCCTGGCACCAGTAGTAGCTTACTGCAGACTCAAGGGAATTCAAATTTACCCTTATCTGGACGACTGCCTTATTCAAGCAGACAGCAAGGACATTTTACTCCAGCACCTGGAATTTGTTCAGAATCTACTCAAGTACCTGGGATCCACTGTGAACGTAAAAAAGTCAAATTTGACACCCACTCAACAGATAACTTTCCTGGGTGCTCTTTTAAACACAACAACCCAGATGACATTCCTGACATCAGAAAAACAACTACAGCTGGCTTTAACTTTCAAAAGCCTGGCGTTAATATCTCAGCTAACTGCAAGGAAATTCCTGCAGGCTTTGGGTTACATGGCTTCCTGCATCCTACTCATACCATATGCAAGACTGCATATGAGGAAGATACAATGGTACCTAAAAAGTGTATGGTCCCAGCATTGTCACAGTCTGGAAACAGTGATTGCCGTCTCGCCTTGCCTGCAAAAGGAATTTCATTGGTGGGCCATGGCATGTCTTCAAAACAAAGGGAAAGCCTTCAGTCTACCTCCAGCCTACCAAGTGATAACCACGGACGCCTCGGATTATGCATGGGGAGTCCACTTGCAGGGGAAAGGCCTGCAAGGTTTTTGGACAAAGGATCAGAAGCATCTACATATCAATTTAAAAGAGATGTTAGCTGTGCAGAATGCCCTCTTGGCTTTCAGGGATCATTTACAGCCAGGGCAGCTACTGATACGGACAGACAACACCACAGTTATGTGGTACATAAACAAGCAAGGTGGTTCACACTCCTACCCCCTTTGCAGACTAGCCATGACTCTATGGAACACAGCAGTAGCTTGCAAAGTGGATCTACATGCTCAGTTCCTAACAGGGAAACAAAACACTCTGGCAGACAGCCTGAGCAGGAAACCTGTCAGACCCACACGAGTGGATGCTAGACACCCAAATATTCAAGATGATTACAGAAGCCTGGGGCTGCCCGGACATAGATCTATTTGCATCTCCCCACAACTACCAGTTACAGACTTTTTGCACAAGGACATATCACAAGCTAGCATGGAAAGTGGATGCTCTCTCATTCAGTTGGAGGAACCTCTCGGGGTATGCCTTTCCACCACTACCTCTTCTACCAAGGGTGTTATTAAAAATAAAACAGGACAAATCAAAGCTGATCTTACTAGCCCCGAATTGGCCTCGACAATTTTGGTACTCAACACTGATAAATCTATCCCAGGAACCTCCTTGGATTCTACCTCGGATTCCAAATCTTTTGTCTCAACATCAGGGCCAGGTCCTGCACTGTCATATCAAAACTCTCAGCCTGGCAGCCTGGCGTATTCAGGGCCTATGATTAATCCTACCCTTTCCAAACATGTCATGGATGTTATCTTAGAAGCCAGAAGGCCTAGCACTAGGAAATCTTATGAAGGTAAATGGAAGAGATTTTGCACCTGGATGCATGCTCCGGAATCAGATCCTCACATTCCAAATATTCCATTGATTCTACATTACCTAACAGATATGTTGCATAAGGGTTTATCTTTTTCCTCCATAAAAATACATGCTTGAGCTATCTCTGCACATTATAATACAGATCCTCCAATTTTTTCACATCCACTTCTGAAACAATATCTCAGAGGAGCAAAGAATTTAAGGCCCCCTAGGACACCACCCATTCCTGCCTGGGACCTCGATTATGTCCTAGAAAAACTTACTCTGCCTCCTTTTAAGCCTGCTGCCACATCTGATATAAAGTATTTATCATGGAAGACTGTTATCCTTCTGGCTTTAACTTCAGCCAGGAGAGTCTCGGAGTTACAAGCGCTCATGGCTGTGGAACCTTACATTATTTTTCATCAAGACAGGGTTTCTTTGAGGACTAACCCTACTTTCATGCCTAAAGTGGTTTCTAAAGTGGCTTTAAACCAAACTATTCACCTGCCAACTTTTTTCCCTAATCCACAAAATAAGGGGGAGAGGATCTTGCATTCTTTGGACGTGCACAGGCAGCTTCGCTTTTACCTGGGCAGAACCAAGGATATCAGGAAAACAGAACAACTGTTTGTTTCTTGTGCAGCAAATTCCCAAGGCAAAGCTATTTCAAAACAGACCATTTCCAAATGGATTGCTCATGGAATCAGATTTTGTTACTCTCATCATGGAAAGCAAATCCCAGGAAAAAACAGGACTCACTCTACCAGAGCTGCTGCTACTTCAGCTGCCTTTCTCAGGGGAGTACCTACCAAAGATATTTTGGAAGCTGCAACTTGGAGTTCAGTGGATACTTTCTCTAAGCACTATAATCTCCCTCTTTATTCTAAGTCTGGGGCAGGCTTTGCTTCTGCAGTCTTGCAAGGCCTTCTAGCCGCCCCTTCTACTCAATAACCACTACCCTTTATCTCAGCTTTGGGATTCAAACCTACAGTGATGACTGCAACAGTGAAACATGATGAACATAGTACAGTTGTGTACACTTACCATAAATCTAGATGTTCGAGTGTCTTCACTGTTGCAGTCTGGGATACCCACCCTCCTGTCCCCTCTTATACTTTTATTGGTGTGGTTCCCTACTTCACCCTTCTTCTGAGGTGTATTTACTACAGGGTATGGGGTTTGTTGTATGTTACATTTTTGTTTTACTTTTAGCCTTCACTTTTGGGCACTTGACATCTGGGGCAAGAAAAATTGGAGAACATGGCGTCAGCTGGGAGCTTTGTACCCCTGGCGCTCTGACGTCAGGGAGGGTGAGTACACAGCCGACGCCGGACCCAGACTTTGGGAATCTGGCCGACCGAGGGCTGCCTGCCGGCAGGAAGAACCCTACAGTGATGACTGCAACAGTGAAGACACTCGAACATCTACATTTATGGTAAGTGTACACAACTGTACTGTCCTCCAACCATTTATCACTGGCAAATATCCTTGCCCATTTGGCAACATTAGTCAACATAACTGAATTACCTAGAGCCATATCTTACACCTTGTGGTTAGTCCTGCCATAACGCTCAGTGTGTGATCTGTGTTCTCCTGTCTTGAGGATACTGCTCACCACAGTAGATGCCCAAAGCGGTTGGCCTTCATGACTCTTACCAGGTAGAGTCTGTGCTCCTGCCCACAGCTCTGTTTGGTGAGTTTGAGTTGCAAGCACTCGGCATGTATTTGAAGGTTTGAGAAACCCCACAGAGACTCAAGGAGAACATCCAAACTCCAAACTGGCATTGGCTGGAGGTCAGGATTGAACCTTGTACCTTGTGCATGGGAGGTGAAGACCTTAACCATTACACCAACTAGTCAGAAAAGTTTTAAAAAAAGACTTTAAGGAATAGGGTAGTAGAAATCATTCAAGAGTTCCTGGGTAATGTATACTTTCTTCAGAAAAGATAGATAATAAGTGGGATAAAATTAAAATGGAATTTAAAAATATGGCAAAAAATGAGAGAAAGAGGTATGGGAAATAAGTATTTGGAAGGATTATCAAAGATTAAAATATTGCAGATTAAGGGGAATCTTACTGAACAAGAAGAGGAGCAATTGACTGTTAAATTGAAAATAAGGGAGTATTTGGATAATATGCATGAGTTTAGAAAAGGTTGCTGTTATGCAAGTATTTTTGATAACCACCCCGACGCACACAAACTTGTTAGCACAGTGGCTTAGGCATCAGAAAATAGAAAGGGGTGTTGCCAGACTTTAGTCGGAAATAACCAGAGACTCTATAGAGGTATTGGAGATTTCAGAAATTCTATGATAGTCTGTGAGAACAACAGAATGGAGGAACCAAGAAAAGACAAATGGAAATATTTGTGGAAGACTTAAATATGCAGAAGCTAAAGAAAGACAAGGCTAAAGAAATAATAGCCGAGATGGGAGACTGTAAAATAAAAATGGTGATTTATAATCAATCAGCAGGGAAAATCTTGAGGAACAAGGTTTTGTTTAACAGTATTTTAAAAGGAGGGGCAGTACCAGCATCATAGAAGAAAGCTGTGGTGGCCATACTACTCAGAGTAAACTTCATACAGACTACGAACAACCACCACCAGAGCTTTAACACAAGTAGATCCAAGTATAAATACGAACACACCCAAACCAAGATGAAAATCAGGAAGGCAACAGGATAAAATTGATTTAAAATCCAAGTATTAGGCCAAAGGAAACGTAAGCGCTTTCACGGCAATAAAAAAACGCTTCTTCAGACGTCTGTATCTTGCTAGGCTGCTTGAAAGTAGAACTGTATGTATTTTTTGCAGTGTGAAGCTCTTAATGCACTATTTGAATTTGCTACTGACAAAATTTATAGGCTGAGTAATGATTACAAAGTTTGTCAACAGTTGCTAGTGTCTTGGAACTCAGCTGTGGAGTAGGATAATTATTGCATTATAGCATTGTATATGGTATATGCAAGCATTTATTTGAAATACCAGCTTAAAGGTGCTAAGCTGACAACACTGGCAAAGATTAATGCATTCTAAAAAGACTAGCCCAAAGAAAAGTTTGCACAACAGTTAGAATTATTGCAGAGTGCAAGTGTTTTTAACATTTCTGCTGACATAGTATATTATATGTACAACTCTGTATTCTAAGGATTTCCTTGCTTGATGTCTGTGATGTAATGAATTCCAAATGCTTATGACCTTATTTTATGTATTTATGAAAAAGTACGGTTATATTCGTTTGATAAACCATGTCCACTAGACTATGGCCGTCTCATGACAAAGTGTACATGTTAACGTTGTAGTCTGTACTTTACCTACTCTTCTTCGCCTTGGTCCATATCTGTATACTAAAGTATAAAACCAAACCACTCTCCAGTTCTGCCCACCCTTCCACTCTTCATGAACTCCTTCCATATGCATTCCATACAACTGCCAAAGGGTGTCAGTGGAACAGTGGTACTTAAGTGATATATAGTGCACTGTTTCCCCTGGAGTGTAAAATAATCCACCCATTATGCAAGTGTCAATTATATTGCTACCTCGTTTTGTATATACTAAACTGCTGTCTGTTTTATCTTCCAGGCTTTAACCAGTTTTAAACATCTGCAAAGTACGAGTGGAACTCCCACTCTTCCTGAAGTTAACTGAAAATAAAACATTGCTGGCAAAAATAATTAACAGCAATCTGGAGCCCCTAAAGAACTGCATACAAAATATACTCAATATATTTATCTGTTTTGCAGTAGTCTATAAGAGTGTCTTATCCTCTGCTTAACTCGTTTTTTTTGCAGTGTGCACATTTTCTAATTCCAACCCCTACAGTAATACCTCCCACTCTCCAGACTGTTTTATTAAAACCATCCCGAGTATACTCACTATTCCTGTCCCCTGTGTAGTCTGTACATGACCAGCCCAGTGCTTAGTATGACAGACTGAGCAAAGTTTTTCTCTACTTATTTAATCCCACATTTTCATGTAAATAAATAGTCATTCCATCACATTTATTTTTCTCAAAAATAAATATATAGTAACATTCCACTTATACCACATAGGAATTCTCTCTCTGCAAACATGACTCCAGAGGCTGCACAGTGTCTTCTCCTTAGCTGCATTAAGCTGTAGATTACCAATAGTTTTTGAAGCTGCAATTTCTTTTACTGTAGATTTCAGCCTGTACTGTTCCTTTACCACACCCCCATTTCTCACCCACCCCCACTGCATCTACTTTTATACCCAACCCACAACACCCTTTTGCCAGTCTCTCCCCAGTAAAACCTCACCCATAATTGCAGCCTGCATTCCTACCCTCCTATCTCTAAATAAATCTCCAAAGCTTTTACCACTATCCACATTGAAAAATTCATACCACTATTCTAGCCAAACTCTAAAATCCTCCTCCACCCCATACTAGTACTTGCCAATTACATCCTATCTTAACAACTAATAAATACAGTACTAGAGTAATCCAACAACAGTTAATTTCTTCTTCCAAAATGCCTTCTTCACATGTACCCACCATAGCTCTCCTTGTTGCATTTGCTCACATCACAAACTTCCAAACCCATGTAATAGCTGAAGAACTAGTCTTCCACAAACCTGCACTTCCACAAATCCTTTGCACTTTCTAATTTTTCATCTGTATCTCATGAACTTTATCCACATTCAGTATTAAACATGCATACCTTCAAACATATAAAAACAAATAAGTCATTACACCTTTCCTATCCACATGTACAAACAAAACCTAAGTACTGCTACTCACATCAAAACAAAACAAAAGCCACCAAGCTATTCTTAATTGACAACATTCACCCAAATCCAGGACCCATCACCCATCTGTAAACCACCATTTTCTCAACCACCTACACCTCTGTTCCCCAAATCTCTCAACAGGACATGTCCTCCTACTACTGAACATAAACTTTTAAAGCAGCTGTAAGAAAACTCAGTACTCCATGCATTCCTGTCATTCTACTGCCTTGATATAGTTGTCATAACAGAAACCAGGGAAAAACAGAAATACCTGACAGCGCAGTTCTGCTCAATATCAGACTAGACCGATTACAAAAATAAGGAAGTGGAATAGCGTTTATTTTCAAAAAAATATAACTAACCCCATATCCTTATAAAGTCCCACAATTTCATTATGCAGAGATTTTAGCCACCCATCTAAAACCCAACAATAGCAAAACCATCTGCCTAATAGGCCTTTACATACCCCATGGAAATGATCTAGCCACACCAGAAGAAATCCTGCACTTGAATACACAGTAACATAAATAAATACTAATCTTAGGTGATGTAAACACTGATTGGAATCAATCACCACTCCCAAATGTATTTGGTTTCTGTCAAATAATAAATGATACCACCAGAATACATAAAACCTCAGGCAAGGGGAACAGCACTACACTGGGCCCTTACAAATAAACCCAATAATATTAATGCTAACGGTACCTTTCTTGTCATACCACTTGCCTACTTGGATAATTAAGCAGTGGCTTAACATTCATCAGCAAGTGACCTGCAAATAAATCTGTAACCAAAGAAATAACCCTAAATTCTTTCTTTGCATTAAAGAAACATAATTGGAGCTCCCTAAAAACTCTACCACAAGATGAGGCAGTCACTTATTTTAACCAAATTTTCACATATACACTTAACAGTCTGGCCCCACTGAAAACTGAAAGTTAGATCAATACCTGCACCTTGGCTAAGAAAAGTGCATCAAACAACTCTTAATAAAAAGAAGTCATGCATGGAAATCATAGCAAAAAAAACTGTCATCCCTATAGAACTGTAGATATCTAAGGAATCTAGGTAAAAGTATTTACTTAATAACAAAAAGGCATATTTTGAAGGTTTACAAAACGCAAATCAAAACAATCCTAAACTCTTCTGGCAGTCCATAAAACTACTACTCATACCAGGGCAAACCTTGCCCCCCACTACAATTCAACTCCCACGTTATAAACTCAGTCTGGTCTCTCATCAAATAAAATGTCTCCACAATTGTCACTATTCCAGAACCCCAGTTTAACAGCACATAGTTATAATCAACAGTATCCCCATCTCAACAATAAAAATTATTTCCAAACACTGAAACCTGCCACCTTGGCTGCCAACATTTGCCACCCAAGTATCTAAATATAGCAGCGGAAGTCAGAGCATTCCCTGTCTCCATTCTTGTCAACAGATTGGTATAAGAAAACTGTGGCTCTAATATCTAGAAAATATCATACATCATACCTCTCCATAAACGTGACAACTCTACTGACCTATCGACCAATTGCCATTCTGCCACCACTGTGCAAGATCCTAGGAAATCATGTACACTACCATCCAGTCAAATACCTCACTGACCAGCAAGGTTCTCCTCTCTCCCATTTAACATGGCTTCTAACCTTCTAGTACTACAACTGACCTCCCGAGCTTTACCAGCACCTTCACCGCATCCGGAAACAATGGCAAACTAGTCTCAACCTTCTTCCTTTACCTGTCAAAAGCATTTGATAAAGTTGCACACCAAAAACTTTATGAACATGGCTTCCCTCAATGTTCAAAAACATGGATTCACAGCTACCTTTCTAATAGGAAACGAGTAGTTATATGGCACCAAGACTACTACCATTTCCTACAAGTCTCAGTCGGTGTCCACCAAGGATCAATTTTTGGGCTCTTTCTCTTTAATATCTTTATTAATGATCTACATTTCACTTCCAAACATGTGAACATAATACAATATGCAGATGATGCAATACTCATCTGTTCTGCTTAGATGCTATCCTCCCTGCAAAATATCACCCAACAATCCTTTTTATCCAGCGAATCCTAGTCAGATAACTCAGACCTACTCGTAAAAGCCAAAAAGACAATGTTAATGCTGTTTACCACTGAAAACTACCTGGAATAAAAACATTCAATCCATATTCTATCTAATAACACAAAAAGAGTATGTTTTTCTGAAACCAAACTCCTCGGGCAGGGTGAGCAGTCCTGTGGGCATCTCCTGTGACAGTCCCTGCTGGTGGCTGGGAACAGTACTGCTAGGTGGCGTGATCCAAAGGAGGGAAGGGTAGAGGTATGGCTGCACTGCTTTATAGGTGGAAGCAGTATGCTGCATGTTTCCAATGTACATGTACCCTTGGATATAAGTATGGGTTCCATGCGGGAGGAGGGAAAGTGAAACAAGGGTACACAAAAAAGTGCAAAATCCACTAGCTTGAAGATGGACAGCAGTAATATCCTAGGATGCCCTTGATATTCTTGCTGGGCCCTGCACACATTCAGGCATTGGACCAGGGGTTGACTGGAGTGCTGGTAGACCGAGAGAAAGACCTGGGGCAGTAAGACAGTGGTCAGAGTGACTGAAGGGAAGAAAAAGAATTTAAAAAAAAATCAACGCTCCCCCTGGCTTTTAGCACCTAAGCAACAATGTGGGGAGAGGCTAGAAATTGTCTTTGAATGCTTAACAGAACATTCTGATTACTTGCTTTGCACTGCAGGTTTGAGTTACAGCACACAAGGCTTTTCAGCAGCTCAAGTCTTGGTAACCAAGTGAAAATAACAGTTAGAAGCCAGTGATTCACATTGTGGTTATCGTATGTAAATGGAGAGAAAAAGAAAGCATGCACACACGTATGCCTAAGTTGTGATATGTTCTATAATGAGGCAGAATGGTTACGATGCCTTAATACAGCTCATCATCTCAAGATATAATGAAATATTTGTATTTTTTTAGATTTGGAGTAGAGTTTTCCTTTAGTCAATTTTGCTGCAGAAGGAGACAAAGCAAGTTACATGATGCTTGCAGAGAACAAAGCATGTCTTGACTCAGGCTGTCTAGCAGTAATCTGTTCTTTAGTAGCTTGTATTGGTGAACCATAGAGCTTCTCTTTCTGTGTTGCTAAAACTAAAGAAATCAGCCTGTCCTTTGGGAGATGGTGATTACACATTGAATGCATAATAAGGTTTGAATGACATCAGATTACTTTTATGGCAGCTTGGTTTTCCTTCCAGTAACATCAGAAAGAGACAGCACATTTGAATGCAGTGAGTTGTACTTGAGCAACTAGTCTCTTATATTGATATTGTTTCTTTGAAAGTATTGGATGTAGTTTCTGCACTGTGATCTTTTCACTAATGTTTCTTCACCTCTTTTTGCAGGCCATCTTGAAAGCAGGTCAAGTGTGAAACGTGTGTTAGCAATTACAACAGTGTTGTCTCTCCTTTACTCAATAATCCAGGTAAGAATGTGTTCTGTTTCTGTCACTGCTGTTTTCCTACCTTAAAGATGTGTTTATTTGCTGCTTATTGTGTAAACAAAACCCCTGGTTTCTCCTTACCATATTGTTTTAGATATAGTGCTGCATTTTGCTATACAGTGAGATATAGTATACTGCAGTAATTAAATCTTAATGCCTAATATGGAATGAAGCAGGCTTTTTTGTGTGCAGTCATTTGAGCATCAGCGAAAATAGGGTTGCATAAGAATGTAGCAAAAGTATCTGGTGTAAAGTCTGACTTTTAGTTGCAGGGATAGGTCTGGGAATGGTCATACTTGCGTAGAACTCCTTATCCCTTCACCAAAACAGTAAAATTCGCCAGTGGAAATTTGAGTGTAGTGGTGATCACTGCAGTGATATGGCTGAGGAAATGGCATTGTAGAAGGCATTTAAGTTATATTGCTGTGATACCAACATCAGACTTTCCTGTGAAACTTTAATGCTTATGTACATATTGTTTGGAAAACTGCTTTGGTGAGGTTTTCTTTTCTGGAGCATAGTTTCACCCCACCCCCACCCCCCGAACAAAAGAGAAAGGTCAACTTATTGGTCACGCTCGTTCTCATGTGGCCTGTTAACATTCAGTTTAGAGCCAAAATGGATTAATTTGAGCCTTTGCACTAGGTTGCCATTTTGGTGTCCTATCCAAAAAGTATTCTAAAGTCACTAACTGTACATTGACTGTTGCTTCCAAAGTACTGAGTAGGGCTTCTGTGGATAAGAAAGTGTTCCTCTGACACTGAACTGTCAACAGCTGGACTTGAAATTCATCCTGGGATTTCTGAAGATATTTTAGAATGTTGTTGGGCTAATTCACTACTTATGAAACTACTCAGGCCTCCTGTTTACTGGATTAATCATCCCTAGAAATAGCCAGTACATCTGATTAGTGTTGAAGTACAACAGTTACAGTTTGTACCAGTGTACTTAAAACTGGTGTAGGATCGGTAAAATGGTTAAAGTGTTTATCTCTCAGACAGCAAGGTACAGTGTTTGATTCTAGGCTAGGTTTAAAATGACCTACACTGTCAGCCTGGCTAGTACTTGCCTATAAACCTATTGTATAATTCTTAGAGCCATTCAAAGCCTTCCTTTAGAGAGAGAGAATTCACTGCACAGTATTTATTACTTGTGCTTTGAGTTTCCTTTTACTTGATAAAGTCATTGACCGCAAAAGCATTTTTTTGGACATTTCATTGAATCTGATAAAACTGTTGCTGTTTCTTTGAGCTGTTATTGATATTTTGGAAATGATCAGTCTAGCTGACTTGGTGCATCAGACTTTGAATGAAAAAAGTAATCGAGTGTAAAAAGATAGTCCAAAGTCTTGGGCATCTTTATTTTTGAAGTTTTCACATTATTTAAATGATACGAAAAATGATATATGTATTTTTCTCCTTTAGTTCATTGCTGTGCTGTTTGTTTGTTTTATCTTTCCAGGGAACTTTAGAAATTCTTTATCCCGACAAACACTTGTCAGCAGATGATTTCAATATTTATGGTCACGGAGGAAGGCATTTCTGGCTTGTCAGTTCTTTGATCTTCTTCATGGTAGGTACATTATCACATCACTGCATACCTCTTTTTATTTTACAGATTACTTGATGTGCATGTGCTTTTTATGTGGATCGTGATGTTTTGTTATATTAATTGTCTTCTGTACTCTAAATTCAATTGACTGGTCACACTGCCAGCACTGTTTCTGTATTTCCTGCAACACTATAAAGGTATCAGACAAAGGGGTACAAGTTATTGATTTTATTCCTGACAGTGGTGCTACTGGCTTTAACAGTCAAACCTTAGCTGATTTTGGTTACTACAGCAGAAGAAGAAGATGGGTTTTATGAGAGGGTACACTTCCTTACTATATACTTTGTTTCAGATGTATAAGCTGTCCTGTTTCCCATTACAACAAAATTTCTGTATCATCCCGTAACTGTGTTCCAGATTTGGGAATGGAATCAGTATGTTAAAGATCCAGCTTAGAATGGATACTGCAAACATTCTTTTCATCATTTTACTTACAAAAAGAATATTGGAAACAGATCGAACATAATATAAGGCTGAAATAAAACATCAGACCTATAAAAGATCAAAAAAGTAAAACAAGTTCACGTTTGTGTTCACTAATAATCAAAGAATTAGAAAAAAGGCTGTATCGTTTCAAAGAGGAAATCCGGTTTCTGAACCATATAAAAACAACGGCTTCCTGTCTGGTGAAAGCGGCGCGTCATCGTGGGAAGAAGATGATAGAGAACTTTCCTGAATTGCCAGGAGCCGCGAATTCGGAAGGCTTTCAGAAGACATTCTCGAATTTCAATGGACATTATACGAACTCCAGGAAAAGGGGCTGGAACAACTCAGAACTCCAAAGAGACTCGGGCGATGGACATTTTAAAAGAGGTAGATGGGCTTGAATTTAATAATGAGACTATAGTTAACAATTATGTGATTAATTTATCCAATTATGTTTTAGATAGTGTTGAAATGGACATTTTGGAAAAGGGGTTAAAATTTGTTCCTACCTGTTTTCCTAAAAAATACGAATTAAAAACAGAACTATTTCAGCTATTTCGTAAAATGAATCTTAGAGAATATTTCTTTAGGTGCACCCCTTGTCCTACCACTAATATTAATAGTTCTACTGTGGAAATGCTAAATAGTGATGTAGAGAGAGATGAGAGTTTTTACTCTTGTACATCAGATAATGAAGATATAAGTAATGCATATAGTACATTTGATACGAGTATGCTAAAATCTAATAGCTCTTTTTTACCTCCTTATAAGAATGCAACGATACAAAAATTTGAATGTGTGCTAAATTTAATGTTAGATAAAGAACTAGAATGTTTTTTGAAACAAACACATCACTATAATTTAACTAAAACAGAATGGAATAAATTACGAGCACTTAGTAAAAATGACAACATAGTTTTCAAGCCCTCAGACAAAGGGGGAAAACTGGTTATATTAAATGCTTGTGATTATTATGAGATGTGTATGAAACATCTTGACAACAAAGATGTATATCTTGAGATTAATGTAGCTTATATGAAGAAAGCAGAAATTGACTTTAACAATTTACTACAGAAAGGTATTAGACTACACTATTTTACAAAGTCTGATGTTGACCAAAAGATAATTATTAAAAATAATCAAATGGCAAGATTTTTTTGTCTGCCGAAGGTACACAAGAATTTGGATAGCCCTCCAGGCCGTCCTATTGTGTCAGCTCATGGCTTTTTTACATATAACATTTGTACCTTATTACATGAAATATTAATTGAAAAAGTGTTGACACTGCCTTCTTATATTAAAGACTCCTACGACTTCCTTCAAAATATTAAGAATATATGTTGGAAGGAAGGAATGTATTTTGTTACTGTTGATGTAGAGAGTCTATATACAAATATCTTCCATTTTTGGGGATTAGAAGCTATTAAGTTTTTTTTGGGTGATTGTCCTAAAACCCATTATATATTAGAAATGGTGGAATTCTGTTTAAAGAATAACATTTTTGAATTTAATGGTAAATTATACAAACAGTTAACCGGAACAGCGATGGGAGCAGCTTTTGCTCCAGCTTATGCTAATTTATTTATGGGGATGTTTGAAAATGAATTCTTGTATAAGTTACATTTCTTTAATACATATGTTGTAAAATATTATAGATTTATTGACGATCTTATTTTTATTTGTAAAGATGGTTATGAAATTTCTGGTCAATTTATTCATGAATTAAATATTAATCAGTATGGTATAAAATTTAGTGATGTACAGATAGGTTCTGAAATTAATTACTTGGATATTTCTCTAAAAGGTGTTAATAATCATTTCATACATACTAGTATTTATAGAAAATTTGATGAAATTAGTTGGAAAATGTGTGGAAGTAGTTGCCATCCGACACATACTTTAAGAGCTATTCCCTATGGAGAATTTACTAGAATAAAAAGACTTAACTCTGATGTTAATCTAGCTTATGATGAGTCTCTGAGAGTGGCTAAATTATTTATTAATAGGGGATATGATGTCACTGCAACTAAAAATAGTCTTATAAAAGTGTTTAAAGAGAGTTTTAATATAAAAATAAATGATAGAGAATATAATAAATATAGATATAATAAACATATAGTAAATGAAGAAAAAATATTTTTTGTGACAAAATATACAAATTTCTCTGGCATTATGAATGAATTAATTAAACAATATTGGAATGTTATCAAGAATGAAATTGATTCCTTAAAAAACACTAAATTGATTATTTCATATAAAAAAGCTAAAAGTATTAGGGATTTTTTAGTCCATAGCATCTTTAAACAACCTAAAATCCTTATAGTTAATAATATAAAAGATGTAGGAACTTTCCCGTGTGGTAGTTGTTCAGTGTGTAAATATATAGTAACTGAAGTAGAAAAAATTAATGGTAAAAATTTCACTGTTAGGGCCAAATACTCCTGTAGAAGTAAGGGATTAATTTATGTTATTTTTTGTACATGCAATAAATATTATATTGGTGAAACAAAGAGAATGTTGGCAGACAGAATAAAAGAACATGTTAGGGATGTGAAGAACAAAAAACTAACTAGTCCCGTTGCAGAACATTTTAATTTATGTCATGGTGGGGATAGTAGTTGTATGAAAGTAACAGTTTTAGAACATGTACCACTTCATTTTAATAATGTTGATTATCAGAAAAATATACTAAGACAGAAGGAATCTGTTCTAATCATGAAATATGGCACTTTGGCCCCGTATGGTTTAAATAGGGAATGTAACTGGCAAAGCCTTATTTAAGGCTATTTCTTTAAATATTTATTTTGCCATGCTTCAATTGAATAATAGTTTAATTGAATTCAACCAAATGTTTTATAAGTATATATAAAGTGGTCTTTTAGTGATTGTTAATTTTTTACTCTGAAAAGGCTGTTGGCCGAGGCGCTAAGAGATTGAGAATTGTTTTTGTAAATATACTGAACTGTATTTAATAAATTTATCCAGACTTTGAAAGTAGAGCTGGGACTCACTTATTGTTCTTGTTGTTGGCAATACATGTTAAAAATCCAGCTTAGAATGGATACTGCAAACATTCTTTTCATCATTTTACTTACAAAAAGAATGTTGGAAACAGATCGAACATAATATAAGGCTGAAATAAAACATCAGACCTATAAAAGATCAAAAAAGTAAAACAAGTTCCTTTCTTGATCTTTACACTAAACTGCCAACACTAGTCCCCAAGTTCTCTGAATAGTTATGATTCCTTGACCCCTGCCCACCTCAGTAATGCGTGCTAACCCTAACCCTATCCCCACTCCTTCTTGTAACACTGCCACTACACAACACACACTGTAAACATGAAATATAACCCCCTTACCTAACCATAACCCTAACTGTAAAATAGTCACACTCACCTTACCCAACCCTTACCCTAGCACCTAAACACACACACACGACACACACTTAACAGATGAGTGGAGTTTGGGAGGGGGTCATGAAGAAACGGCACATCAAGATATTGTATGTTCGACTGTTGGGATATTCAACGGTCTCAACCACCCCTAGTATTCATCAACCAAATCAACTTTCCATAAAATGCACAGTAACCATATATACCCAATCGAAAGAACAGAATGCCAGCATCCAGGAGATCAACTTCAAAATGCCTGTCAAACAAATATCAACTTCTGTGCATGTTTTGGGAATTACTCTGGAACAAACTAAACCGAAGTAAAGTATTTTTGTGGGGGGGGGGGGGGCAAGCCCAGTACACCCCCACACTCCCTGTTAATTTTATATATATATATATATATATATATATGTGTGTGTGTGTATATATATATATATATATATATATATATATATATATATATATATATATATATCTTAACTAGTTATGTATAACTTCTAGATCTTAACAATCCCCAGGGAAAGGCAGTATTCCCCCTATCTGGGGATTGTCGATCTCTCACACCTGTCGACCAGCGAGATGAAATAGTTTTCAGTAAAAGTGGGTGATTCCATTTAAAAATGCATTGGTAACACTGAGTGAGGATAGTACTTAAAACAAGAATAAATGTTTATATGGAAAAGAATGTGATATAATCGAAATGTGAGCTGCAATTTGAATGGTACTTTAAAACATTAAAATCTGTAAGTACTAGATGGATAATGTTTGATTATAAAATGTAATAATGTATGAATTATATTTTAACTATTACTTAAAGAAAGTTTATGCTTAACTGAAGGGGTGCTATATTGCATACTGTCTAAAAGTCCCATTTGTTCTCAAACTGTAAACTGTGTTATGTTGCTTTTACTAAAGGATTTTTAACAGTAGGGAATGTATAGGAAAAAGTGAATGATGAACGAAAAGGAAAACTGGTGCATGTGATGGAAACCAATAGGCAGTGTTGTATAAAATTAGTTCTGGTAATATATGTACTACTTCTGGTAATGATTACAAAGTTAATGAAGCAAGTATGTTTACTAAAAGGCTTTCTAAGCAAGATTCACAAAAATAATGTACTGGAAATACTGACTGGTGAAAGAATGCAGTAAAGTATACACATGGCCAAGAATGTTTGGTATAATTACAATAAAGATGAAGAAAAAATACATTTCATTTTGTATGTTTGGTTAAAATCACATTGAAGATTCTTAGTCTGCAGACTAATTTACCTCCAGTCATGTTGGAATGCAATTTATCTTCCTTCATAAGCTGTGCTTGATTGCAAGAGAATGGAATCATTGTGTCTATATAGTTAATTTTGACCTTTTGAAAATAGCTGCAGCTTTTGAACTATATAATGAAAGTTAAATGGGGAAGGATTAAAATGAGCAGTGGCTGTAAGAATGGGGAAGGATTAAAATGAGCAGTGGCTGTAAGAATGAACAACGTGTAGAAATAAAAACAGAAAACAAAAGAATGTTGATATTCTTGTTATTTAGCAACACAAGGATAGAGAGGAACAGCTTTAGAAATAAAATGCTACAGACAAGAAAGAGAAATAGAATAATGCAAACAAATGAAATAAATTATTTATAATAAGTGATGTCCTTCCATTTCACTGTTGTAGTATTCTTAACATGAGGGATCCCCTGCCAAGGGTGGCTTGACATCCAGCCATTATACCAAAGCCTTTAAGTTGTCACCGATACGCTGTATGTCACATGTATGCTCCCCGAGCAAGGTGTACAGCTAAAGATAATATCCAGCTGTATCATCCTCAGAACTTCTTTGCTGCCAGTCTGAATGCCATCTTTGATCGTTGGTCTGATTGCCTGAGTTGTTTCTGGTTACCTAGCTGTTCAGATAAGTGGTTCTTTGGGGTTTGTGTTGTTGTGGGGTTTCATGTCCTCCAGAAGGGGTAAATGTCAGTGTGTGAAATAGATTCTCCATAAAGACTGTCGTGAGCATTGCTTGTTGTTTAGTAGCTTATCATGACCATCACGTCCTGTACTGTTTGTCAAGCTTTTGTTCCAAAGACTTTAGATAGTCATCTTTCATCCCTCACCGTTTGTCTTGAACACCAGCATCTAAAGCTTTTAGCGAGACATTATGGAAGGTACTTCCCAGACTGTGGATCAGCTGTCTTCAAAGAAGGCAGCTAGAAAACTCAGATTCTTTGGCTCTGCCTCCTCCACTGGATGCCTCTGTTGAGGCTGGTGAAAGAGTGGAGAATCATCCAGTTTCTAGGCTGGATCCCAGCACTGGAATTGGTTCAGAGGCCAGCATGGATCTGGCTTCTTGCATGTCCTCTGAGGCCTTGCAGATTTCCGCTTCAGACGCACAGGAGAAACCATGGCTGATTATCACTGAAAGGCCTAGGGGGTTCCTCAGATATTGGTTAGGGAGGAGGTCCTGACTACAGTTATTGAGTGTAGGCCAGCAATGGAGCCTTCTACTTTTCATAAGGTGGACATCCCTTTAAAAAGTATGCAAAAGACAAAATATATTTTTACTGCTCCTAAGGACCCTCAGTGTGAATGGCAGAATTTTACACAGGGTTTGTTCAATGCTCTTATGGCCTTGAATCC
Source organism: Protopterus annectens (assembly GCF_019279795.1). NCBI lineage: Eukaryota > Metazoa > Chordata > Ceratodontiformes > Protopteridae > Protopterus > Protopterus annectens. Next base: position 50,554,087 of record NC_056740.1, on the reverse strand, counting down.
TCCTCGGGGGGGGGGGTCTGTGTCCCTGCTCTTCCTTGGTGGTCTTCTCCACCTCTCAAAAGGTCTAGGGATCAGTATTCCTCTGAAGACAAAAAGGGTTCTGATGAGAAATCCCTGGCCTTTTCTATCCAGATTCCTTCCCCTTTGGATTATGATTCTGAGGAAGAGGAGTCTGCTAGTCCTGAATCTCTTTTTGAGGAGGTTTCCTTTTCGGATACTGTTGCCAGGATGATGGAATTCATTAAATGGGATTGTTCCAAGTGTTTGAACTGCAGAGGAGATTATATGAGCTCCTTCAAATGGAATCTTCTAGATCCTCTGCTGTTTCTCCTGTTTTGGCTGCTTTGTTGTATTTTTTTTCTTCTGCATCTCAGGCCCCAGATTCTCATCCCCCTTCTCCTAAAAAAAGGATGGGTTTTATAAAGTGCCTGATGAGTGCAAATTCCTTTGTAAGTGTCCATCTGATGACCCTTTGGTGATTTCTGTGGCATCTGACAATCCTTCTAAATTACTGCCTTCTACCAGACTTCTTCCTTCTGATAAAGACAGCAGGACTATGGAAAGACTAAGTAAAAAGGTTTATACTTCAGCCATCCTATCCTTTCGGGCTTTTAATTATCAGACTCGTATAACCAGATACATTCTGGCTTTCCTTTCCCAGGCTTGTTAAGTTATTTCTGACTTCCTGATTCTGAAGGAAAGACTTCTGCCTTGTCTCTGTTAAGTGCTTCTTCCCAGGTAGCTCACCTTTTCATTAATTGTAGTTATGATGCAGCAGATGCTTCTTGGGCTGCTGCACTGGCTCTTTGTTGAGATATTCTCAGCTACACCCTCAACCTCTGCCTGATGATATTAAGGCTAAGTTGATGGATACTCCTCAGGACAACATATGTTTGTGCTGCTGCAGCTGATTTGTTCAAGTCCCTGCAGGATAAAGGCAAGGAGTTACAGGACTTGAAACATATTTTTGTTTCCCCCTGTGCCAAAGTTCCAGATAAACTATCCTAATAAATAATTTGCCACAAACATCCTAATAAATCAGCCTTTGTTAGAAGGCAGTCTCGTCCTTCTTCTAAAGACAAGAAGAGTGGTAGGAGGTGTGAAGAATTTAGACACTGTCAACTGTGCTACCATGTCTGGCTGAAGTTTTGTACATAATTTCAGATTAACCTGTGTAACATATGACAGCATGACTAGCTATGATATTGTAAATAAGTTTTCACATGGTGATTAATACTCTGTTTGTAAAAGATGTTTAAAGAGTTGAACAGTGTTTTTATATGTCTGTGTATGTTTGTGAAGGAGCTTCTAAAATAGACTGTCTCAGAGTCAGCTGATCTACAGGTGGTGTCATCGTAATGTTTCCAGTTGCTCTGTGTTTACTGTCAGAGACTGAAAGACAGGAAGGAACTTTAATAAACAGCTGTTTGTTGATTTTCAAGAAAGTGAAATGAAAGTACGAATTAGAACAGTTGATACAGATAACCTAGCTTATAAAAGAGACTGCTGAAGACAGTTTGTTCAGTTAACAGTAGTTGAGCTCATAGTTGAGTCGAGTTCACTGAGTTACAGAGTAGTGGCCTGCCTTTGCCCTGTTGTAAAACTTAGTTTAGATCAGGGACAGTGTTCTTCAGTTAGATAGGAAATTATAGCTAATTAGTCAGAGTTTTTCTAATTGTTGGATTTCTATCTTTCAGTATTAATTTCATTTTCCTGGTGATTGAATTCTGTTTTCTTTATTGAAATGACTGTTTTACATTTTTAATCATTTTGCTCATTATTAAATATTTTTATTATCTTACATTGTGGCTGGTCAATGTGTATTCTTTAGTGGTTTGAGTGCTTATACCTGCTTTGATAATTCCTGGGCCACTCCGAAAGCCTAACTGTTTTGGGTTATATGCTGCCATTTGTTTTGATACTTAATTTTAATAATTAAACACCTATTTGAAAGGGCGTGTAGACGCTGTGATTTACTGTATCATTTGGGGAAAGGGACACAGCTGGAAATCTGTGTCAGGCTTTCTCAGAATTGTTTGAATGTATGAGATTCAATTTAAGTGAGAGTGTATCAGATGTCTTAAATTGGGACCGATTGCTCTGGAGGTTGTAATAAGGAGTTACATTAGGGGTGGACAGAAGTATACGGTCCAGTCCCAGGTTATAGAGCATGTTTCTGTTGTGCACTTAAGGAAAATTTTTAAATATTACTCCTGTTTGTGCCAGTCTCACATTGGTGTCAATACCAAGGTTTGAATTTCCTTTGTTACTGTCCCAGGAGAGTATGGGATGTCACATATTCATGGCAGTTTGGTGGAATATTGACCGGACATCACAGAAGAGGTCCCCCAGCTAAGTCTAAACAGACCCCTCCTGCTCAGAAACCTTCCTTTCCTGATAAACCAGGTGCTATCTTACTACCAGATTCTTTCCAGTCATATTCCTGCATCACATCATCTTTCTGTGTCTCTTCTTGTCTGGTTAAGCGTAACCAAGGATTCCTGGGTTCTTTACATCATTTGCCAGGAGTATTTCATTGTTTGGAAATCTCTTCTCTCTTTATGGGCATTCCTCAGCCACTTCAAGCCCAGTTGAGCTGTTTTCCATAGGTGCTTCAGGCTCTTTTGATTCAGGGAACTCTTCAAGAGGTTCCAGCTGCTCAGAGGTGTAAGGGCTTCTATTCCAGAATGTTTTTAGTCCCCATGAAAGAGGGGACCCAGAGAGCCATTCTAGATCTTTCTCACCTGAATACATCTTTGAAGGTTCCTTCCTTTTGAATGTTATCCCTTCAGAATTTTTTTCCCTCTTGGGCTTCCTCATGCTTTTATGGTTTCTCTGGATCTCAGGGATGCTTATCTCCAGATCCCTATTCATCCCATTTTCAGGAAGTGTTTACTTTTCTCTGTTGCTTCCTGGCATTTCAGTTTTCTGCTTTGCCCTTTATCCTGTATACTGTCCCAAGAGTATTCACCAAATGTCTAGCTCCTGTGATTGCTTTTTGCAAGCTCAGTGGCATTCAGGTCTTTCCCTATTTAGATGACCTACTTATTCAAGCTTCCTCTCCAGAGATTCTTTTACAGTACCTTTAGTGGGTCATCGCTCTGTTGCAAAACCTGGGGGTTCACTGTAAATTTTCAAAAATCCATCCTTTCCCCATCATGGGAACATGTTTTTCTGAGATGCAGGATCCAGACAGTTCTTATGCTAGCATTCCTGCCTCCTCCCAAGGCTTTGACTCTCTCTTTCTTTCAGTCCTTTCTTCCTCTGGCTTTGATTTCAGCCAGGGAATTTCTGAGGGCTCTGGGATTCATGGCATCCACCATTCCTATGGTTCCCTTTGCCAGATTGCACATGAGAAAGCTTCAGTAGTATCTAAAGTCAGTTTGGCTTTAGCATGCTCATCCTCTAGAGTGTCCATTCTCTCTTTCCATGTCTCAGATTGGAATTTCATTGGTGGGTTTACCAACTGATTTTGAAGCCAGGCCTTCTCTTTCATCCCGGCTTCCCTCTCAGGAGCTGTTCACAGATGCATCAGACAGTGGTTGGGGAGTTCCTTCAGAAACTTAAAGGTGCAAGGCCTGTAATCTCTTCAGCAACAGAAAGAGCACATCAGTGTCAAGGAGATGAGAGCTCTTCTGTTAGCCTTCACTGCTTTTCATCCTCAGTTTTCTTCAGGGCCCCTAAAGGTCTTTACAGACAAAACCACAGTGATGTGGTATGTCAACAATCAAGAGAGGACAAGGTCCTATCTGCTTGGCAGATTGGCACCCTAGGTTTGGGAGTTAGCGATTCAGTACCAAGTCACATTTCAGGCAGCGTACATTCCTTCAAGTCAGAATTTTGTGGCAGACTTCCCTGAGCAGGTCCATAACACAATCTTATGAGTGGATGTTTCACAGGGATGTGTTTCTAAAGCAATAACCGATGACGTGGTGTGGTATGTTGAAGATTTACCCATGGTTGGTGTGGTTTAATCACGAGGGCGAAGCCCGAGTGATTAAATAAAGCCAACTGTGGGTAAATTTCAATATACCACAACCATGGAGTCGGTTATTGCTATTATACAATGACATTATTTAAGAAAAAAAATACTTTTCTTAAATAATGTCTTTGTATGACAGCACATTACTGTTCTTCTGCTGGTTGTGGTACATTGCTTCCTTGTTTTGATGTACTGAGCATGCGTATGGGACTTGCATCCCACACATACCCAGTACATCAATGCTTTGAAACGGAACCAGCGGAGAAAAGAAAGTCTCCTTTGCTCTGTTTTTTTCTTTCTTTCTTTTTTTTTTTTTTAATTGTTTAAAAAAAATGTTTTGAGGACTTTATACCAACAGAAAAAGTCCGGTCGACCGGACCTTTTTCCGTTGATATATTGTGGGATTTACAATGGGCATGCTGGCCAATCAGTGTGAACATTTTGGAATATTAATGGGGGGTCATTGTATAATAGACATTATCCACCAGTGGGGTATTCCTTAAGTAGATCTGTTTGCCTCCCCTCTGAACAGACAGCTTCCTCAATTTTGTGCCAGGACTCCATGTCCTCTGGCCTTGGAAGGTGGATGTCCTATCTTTTTCACAGAAGGGGATGTTTCTTTATGCCTTGCTTCCCTTCATCTTGTTCCAAAAGTCTTGTGCAAGATAAAACATGATACTTACAAAGTCTTGCTGGTGACTCCCTTTTAGCCCAAACTACGTTGGTTCCCTCTTCTTCTGCACTTAACCAAGGGCAATCATCACAAGTTACCTCACAGAGTGGATCTTCTTGCTGAAGACAAGGGATCTCTCATCCATCCCTACCTGTCCACTCTTCAACTGACACTGTGGGTGGTAGGATTTTAATTCCCTACTGGCACCTTTTTTCTGAGGACGTGCTTCGAGTTCTGCAGTAGGGAAGGAAACCCACTACTAGGAAATCCTAATTGTCCAAATGGAAGAGGTTTCTGTTTGGTATTTTCCTCGTAACCTGGACCCACTTACTATGGATGTTCCTTTGTTTTTTTTTTTGTGTGTGAATTGCTCAGTGCTGAGTTGACATATTATTCTGTTAAAGCCCACCTCTCAGCTATTTCTGCTGGTCTATCTTTAACTCCCCTTTTGACCTCAAGGTTCGAGGCCGAACAGTTTCTTAAAGGCATCCTTCACATTAGAACTCCCAGGAAGCCTGTTCCTCCTTCCTGGGAATCTTAATTTTTGTTGGAGAAATTGACTCTGGCTTCTTTTGAGCCTGCAGCTTCAGCTTTGTTACAGCATTATTCTTGTAAGACTATTCTTTTGTTGGCCCTTACTTCTGCCAAACTGGTGTCTGAGCTGCAACCCCTTTTGGCTGTTCCTCCTTTTTTAGTTTTTCATAGAGTGCCCATTCGTACCAATTCTTCTTTTATGCCTAAGGTGGTGAATGAGTTGCCTTTTAAACAGTTTATACATTCGCCCACTTTTTCCGTTCTCCAAAATCAGTTAGTGAGAAGCTGTTGTACACTTCGGATGTGCATAGACGGCGCAGATTTTATTTGGACAAAACTAAAGATTTTAGAAAATCTGATCAGTTTTATGTTTCTTTTCATCCTAGACATGGTGGTTTCCAAGCAGACTGTTTCCCCTTAGATTTCTAAAGCCATTTTTTGTTGTTATTCTTATCACGGTAAGAGCCTTCCTTCTGTGGTTAAGACACACTCTCTACTAGGCTGTGGCTTCTTCTGGCGTTTTTTTCAAGGGTTTGGATACTTATTCTGTCCTTGAGGCAGCTACCTGGTCTTTACCAAGCATTACAAGTTGGATGTCATATCCAGGGGTAGAGCTGGTTTTGCTAGGACCATTCTTCATGGGTTCCTAGAAGGCTGTATTGGCCCTTCCTCTACCCTGTCTTCTAACTGAGGTTTTGCACTGTCCCTCATGTTAAGAATACTGCAACAGTGAAAAGAAGGACATAGTACAGTTGTGTAAAATCTTGTCTTAACTGTAGATGACCTTTTCTTCACTGTTGCAGTATTTGCTCCCTCCCTCCTCCCCTTGGTCTTGTGTCCCTCTGGATGTGTTATGTTACCTACTGCTATCCTAGGGCTGGGTACCTGCTGGAGCTCTGAGTTCAGAAGATGATGCATCTGGACATCACCTTTATGCCCTACACCTTGCTGGGGAGCATACGTGTGACATTATGCATATCAATGATAACTTAAAGGCTTTGGTATACTGGCCAGATGTCGGACTGCCCTTGGCAGAGGATCCCTTGTGTTAAAAATACTACAGCAGTGAAGAGAAGGGCATCTACCATTATGGTAAGATTTTGCACAACTGTACTTTCTCTAGCCCAAAGGAGTAATGCGAGGTTTGAGTCTTTTTAGAGAGGACTGGGAAAACCTTTACACTGCTGTTTATGCAGGGTGTCCTCTAGATTGCATTGAGAAAAAAATCTCATTAAGGCATATGTGGTGTGGCATGTCATACCCCTTCTGAAGAATTAACTTAAAAAGCATAGGTTAAGCATGTAAATGTTTTGTGAACAATAAAAGCTATTAAAACTGTGCAAATAACACTGTTATCAGTAAGATGTATTCTTTATAGTGATACTAGTCGGTGCATTCCTAGTCTTTCTATAAATACTATGTTATAATGTAAACAAACCCAGAGTTATATTTTTATAAACTTTCACATCATGGAAACTGTATAACCTAGACATGTCTTGTTAGAACACTTACATTAACTAGACATAAGCTTTCACTTGACATTTAGAAATTCCTCTGAGTGCATATTTATTAATATATAGAAAGAAATATGAAAAACATATGCTTAATTGTATAATAGAAATAATACTGAATATCTTTCAAGATGTACAATGTACAGTAAAAATATCAAAGACAGTTTTCTTCAGCAACATCTAAGGTTTCACTTGATGCCATGCAATAATTTGTAAGCAACTATCTGAAGTTGTTAATCTTCTTCCATTCCTCACTGATGGGTATGGTTCTGAACCCTCGGAACCGACGAATCAGCCAAATGCCAAGCTAGCGTACACCAAACTCTTGAGGCATGCTACTACCCACAATGCCCTTCATCCCATACCTCAGATCTCGTTTGATGAGCAGCCATATAGCAGCGTTTTCACCGAGCTCTCCAGCTAAGTAGTTTTGAATTATTCAAACTTGTATTTCTTCCAAAAATTTTTCTTATAGTGTCTTCTTATAGTCTAGCTCTACCCACAGGTATTACTTTTCTTACCATTGTTGGTATTTTCTTGCCCTTTTCTTTACTTTTACCACCCTCGTGGTAACTCTTCATACCATTGCTGGTAGTCTGGCTCTTTTTCTCCTTCCTTTCTCTGAGCGAGTGTTAGTATGTCAGAGAAAAAGGGTACGTCAGGTTTTAAACATTGCACATCGTGCAGTGGTAAATTACCCAAAAGTGACTTGTATTTTAAATGCGTTTATTGTTTGGGCTGGGCGTCTTGCATCTTTCTGCGACTCCCCCATGTGATATTTATGCTAGTTTTAGTCAACTGATGTTGAATGAACGTAACAACAAGTTGATTTTGAAAGGATTGCTTTCCTTTCCTTTCTGTGAGGCTATTTCTGCGGAGGTCTCAACCCCTCCAGGCAAGGATAAAAAGTGCCCTCGCTCAGACCCTTCTTCACCGGCTGGTGATAGGGGCAAAAATCATCGATCTAAGACTGGTAGATCTTCCTCCGAGCATCGACCCGCTGTCTCAGTGCCACTGATTTCGGCACCTAGCACAGTTTCTGGGAAGTCTGAATTGTCTGTGCCGGGCTCGGCACTGACGACTACTGAACCGATGGTTTCTTCGGTTCCAACCAGTCTGGTTTCAGACACTTCAGCACCGACCTCACCTTTACAAGCTCCGGCTCCGACAACGTCTGATCCAATCTTGACTATTATCCCGATTGTGACTTCAGCTCCGGGTTCCCTCTTGGTGCTGACTTTACCGTTTACGCAATTCAAATCAGAATCCTCGGCTCTATTGAGTTCATCACCACAGACCAGATATTCGTCTTCTGTGGACGCATTGCATTTTCCGGGCAACCCTACAGTCCTTTTCTAGACCGGCCTGAATCCCCTTCCGTGATATCGATTAGGTCTGCCAGGAGCGTTTTTCGAAATAGACATTGTTCGTCTCGTGGATCAGGTATTGACTGAAAGAGGAATCTCCAGACCCTATTCCACTCCGGGTGTTGGGATTTTTCCTCCTTCAACTCCTTCCTATTCTCCTGAGGGGGGTCTTTTGGTCCCAAGGCCCCCTTGCCCATTGCTTTCAGTGGGACCCCTTCCTTCAGCACCGACTGCTTTGATGCCGGAAGCATCTAAGTCCTGGTGGGCTTCAGTTCTGACGACAGCTCATTTTACTCAACCCCTTGCTTCGGGGGTGGAATATTCGGTTCCGGCCCCGGCACCAACTGCCTTCTCAGTTCCCATCTCGGATCCGAGAGTTATTTCCGCACTGAAGCCTCCTCTAACGTCAGTCTTGGAGGTGGGCCATTTGGAGCGGGGTGTGACCCCTGTTCCGATTCAGTCCTTTTCAGTTCCGGGCTCCCATCCCTCTTTGGGTGGGCCCGCCTTCCGAATTATGGAGAGGGCACTGGCGGCTAACTATCCTCCTCCTCCAGCTTCGTCTTTGGTTCCCCCTCTTACTCAGCCATCGTCAGCCCTTTGCAGGGGACCACTAATCCAAAGCACCCCCCTTTCCGAGGCTTCTTCGGACATTCCCACCAAAGAGCCCCCTCGGAAGAGGGTGTGCAAAAGAAAACACATGGACTCACTGAAGAGTCCCTTACTGAGGATACGGATTACGATGATGGGGAGGGTTCCCCTAGATCACCCCCTGACGATGTTTCCTTTGGGGACATCTTGGAGATTTTGAGTCAACGGGGTGACTGGAAATCTTCCACCCCTTCTCCGGAGGAATCTGTATTCTTACAAGCTTTCCGTTCCTAGCCCACTATGTCCTGGGTGACCCCTCCTGCGAATGAGTTGGTCAAATTCATTGTGCAGCGAGCGTGAAAGAGTCCGGATTAAGTAGAAGCTATCCCCAGGAGATCAAACAAAGTACTTTCTCCTCCAGAAGATCAACCCCATTGGTCGAAAGGCTTGCCAGTAGATGCTGTGGTGGTGATGGCCACAAAGAAGGACTTGGCAGAAGAGAGTCCGGCTGTTCATCCACCCAACAGGGAGTCCTGGGCGGTGGACAGGCTAGGGAAGCAAGTTTTTGCTGCAGTAACCTTTGCCGTCCATTCGCTGAATTTCTTGGCACACTTTACAAGACTCCAGAGAGGCCTTATTTCCGAACTCTCTGGTAGCCTCGCGGGTCAAGTGTTTCTACCAAGCATTTCTGACCTACCAGATTCCTTCAAGTCTTCCTTTTTGAACGCCCCTATTGAGCCCTCCACGCTCTTTGGTTCTAAGGTCAAGGATACTTGTGCCAGGTGCGAGCAGGATGGAAAGACTTTGTCTGCCGTGGGCCTGCGTGTCTCCAAACCTCAGCATTCCTTCTCCAGGAATCAGAGGAGTGGAAAGTTGTGGCACAAGAAGTCGCAAGGTTTCTTTCATGATGCACGTGGCGAGGAGTCCTCCAGAGGCAGAGGAGGGTCCAACGGTGGAAGACATCCCTTTAGGGGCAGAGGGGGTTACTGGAATCGGGGCTCCAGAGATTCTTTCTCTGGTAGGCCCTATCAGCGCTCCTGAAGCGTTGCCCGATTGCTTTCCTCTGGAATCAGTCAGGGTGCGTTTCTCTCTGCACTAAGCAGCCTGGTCCTCCATTACCGATGATCTATGGATGCAGAGAATTATCACCAGAGGCTATCACATTCCCCTCAAATCCTTTCCAAGACCTCAATTCTCCCTTCCCGACGTTCCACCCAGTCAAAGGGAGGAGGCAGCTTCCGAAATCAAGAAGCTTCTTCTAAAGTGAGTCATCCAAAAGGTCCCCCCAGATCAATGTGGATTAGGGTTCTACTCCAGACTCTTTTTGGTGCCAAAAAAGACTGGTGACTGAAGGCCCATTCTGGCTCTCAGTCGTTTGAAAGAGTCAGTTATACAGACCAAGTTCCCGCATGGTCACTATTCAATCCATCCTTCCATGCTTCGGGAGGGTGTGTGGATGTGCTCTCTAGATCTCCGGGATGCGTATTACCACATAAAAATGGACAAACGCTCCAGGAGGCTTTTGCGCTTCCGGCTGAGAGACAATAATTTTCAATTCAGAACCCTGCCTTTCAGTCTCTCAACGGCCCCCAGAGTGTTCACGAAGTGTCTAGCAATGGTGACAGCTGACTTGAGACTACACAGATTCCAGGTGTTTCCTTATCTGGACGATTGGCTCCTCTCCGCCCCCACCGAGCATCTACTGACCAGGGCGCTGCATCACACTCTCTCTCTGGTGGAGTCTCTGGGTATTACTATCAATTGGGAAAAATCAAACTTTCAGCCCTCACAACAATTGGAATTCATAGGGGCTATGTTCAACACTCAGCTTGGTCTAATATCTCTTCCTCATCACAGGCTCTTAAGACTGAGAACACAAGTGCAAGAGATACTCGACCACAGGAAAGCGTCTGCAAGGGAAGTTTTGCAGGCTCTGGGTTCCATGGCGGCAGCCATTCCCATTGTTCCGTTGGCCAGGCTTCATATGCGCCTGTTACAATGGCTTCTTTAAACTCAATGGATACACAATCATCATCCCTTGAACGCACTAATCCTCATCACCGATCTTTGCAAGCAGGATCTCCTCTGGTGGATGAGAATGGACAAAAGTCTTTGGTATCGCCCCTTTCAACCTCCTCAGCCCAGTGCCACGGTGACTACGGACGCTTCCCTAATAGGGTGGGGGCATTTTCATGGAAGATCTGTTCAAGGCACGTGGTCTCCCCTAGAAGTCAACTTACACATCAACTTTCTAGATGTCAGAGCTGTGTTACTGATGTTACAAGCTCTCACCCTCTTTTTCCTCTCAGACCGATTGCTATCCAGTCCGAAAACATGTCTGTGGTCTGGTACATCAACAAGCAGGGAGGGACCAGATCTTACCCCCTTTGCTGGGAAGACATGAGAATTTGGCAGTGGGCAATAGCTACCAACCGTTTCCTGATTGCTACACATATCCCAGTGAGTTCCAACGTGATTGTAGACAGGCTGAGCAGATGCATCCTGCTTCCTCATGAATGGTCTCTCAACCCGTAAGTGACAGAGGAAATTTTCAGCCGCTGGGGCTGGGCTTGCTACGATCTGTTTGCCTCCCCCTCCAATGCGAAGTGCAGCAGCTTCTTTGCCCTCTTTACTCTGCAGGGGGATTCCCCGAGAGATGCTCTGACTCTCGATTGGCCCACGGGTCTTCTGTACGCTTATCCTCCCATCCCCTTGATCTTAAGGAAAGCTACTCAGTGGAGAAGCAGAATGATTCTCATTGCCCCGTTCTGGCCTCGTCAGGTTTGGTTCCCCTTCCTTCAGCTACATTTGCTCCAACCCCCTTGGATTCTAGACTTCCATCAGGATCGCATCTCTCACCCCCAAGGGTTGTCGTCTCCAAATCTGGCCACTCTCAAACTGACAGCTTGGTTGCTCCACTTCCGTTAGTAGCCAGGCTTGAGTCACTTTCTTCTCTGGTACGGAATATTATTTTGACCTCCCACAAACCTTCTACCAGAAAACTTTATAAAGACAAGTGGAAACGTTTTTCCTTGTGGGCACAAGAGCTGTTTCTGGATCCTTTTTCTGTTCCAGTAGCTACGGTTCTTCAATACCTACTGAGCTTTTCCTTAATGGGACTTCTGCATCCACAATTCGGGTGCATCTAGCTGCCATCTCCATTTTCCACGATGGTTCAGACAGAATTCCTGTTATTTCTTCCCGTCTGTATAAGACTTTCTTGAAGGGGATTTTTCGTTCTAGACCTCCCATTAGGCAACCTGTGGAATCATGGAATCTGTCTAGGGTGCTTCAAACTTTGACTCTACCTCCCTTCGAGCCGGCTGCAACCTGTGATGTGAAGTTTCTGTCCTGGAAGACCTTTTTTCTGGTGGCGGTTACTTTAGCCAGACGTGTATCAGAGCTGCAAGCATTATGCATTAAAAGTCCTTATTTGATTTTCCATAAGGACAGAGTATCACTTTGCACCAATCCCACTTTCTTACCCAAGGTGGTTTCAGAATTCTCTATTAATCAGTCCATTGAGTTGCCCATGTTTTTCCCTAATTATACCAACAAAGGGGAATACTGTCTTCATTCCTTGGATGTCCACAGACAGTTGCGGTTTTATTTGGACAGGACAAAGTCTTTTCGAAAGTCAGATCAGATTTTTGTTGCCTTTGCGGGCTCTAGAAAGGGATCGACAGTGTCTAAGGTTACCTTGTCTAAATGGCTTAGGGATTGCATCTCCTTTGTTTATTCTCTGGAGGAGGAATCGGCTCCTGGCCGCATTAAACCTCATTCCACTAGAGCTGTGGCCGCTTCTGTCGCCTTTCATGCTAGGGCTTCCATGGATATTTGTGCAGCTGCCACCTGGGCTAAACCCCATACCTTTATCAAGCATTACAGATTGGATCTGATGTCCAGGGGGTAGAGCTGCCTTTGGCTCTATAGTTCTCCAGAATGTTCTTCCATGAGGGCCACCCAGATTCTGTAGTAGCTAGGGACTCGGTCTCATCAGTGAGGAATGGAAGAAGATTAACTTCAGATAAAGAAGTTATGTCTTACCACAACGTTCCATCTGAGTTGTTGATCTTCTTCCATTCATCACACACTCCCACCTTCCCCCGCCAAGGATCCTGGCGGATCTTTGGGTCGTTTTGGTGTGTTAGAGTGTTTGCGCAGAGATGGCTTCTGCCTCTGTTTCTGTTTCTTATATATATATGTTGCTACTATGGTTCTGCAAACTCGATCTGAGGTATGGGATGAAGGGCATTGTAGGTAGTAGCGTGGCTCGAGAGTTTGGTGTATGCTAGCTTGGCATTTGGGCGACTTGGTTCCGAGGGTTCGGAACCGTACCCAATAGTGATGAATGGAAGAAGATCAACAACTCAGATGGAACGTTATGGTAAGACATAACTTCTTTTTTTGAGGTATTAAGTACAAATGGAAATCTTGCTTATTTTCAACATTACTAGCAAACAACTAGCATTATCTCCAGTACAATCATGCTATAAGTGGACATTGACAATGAATTTTCCTGTCTCCCACCATACCATTTCACACCATACCTCGCAGCAGCATGTGGGTTTCTCAGTTATGAAAATGTGAACATAACAGACCGCGATTAATTTTCTTCTGCAAGACAGTATAGATTAAAAACCTTTGTTATTTTACTACAAGTTTTTGCCCTTTGTAATACTGCCTATTATTAGCTGGTGAATCACTTAAAGAAGCCATACCCAAGAAAGGTCTAGATGCCATAAGCAACTACGAGTGTTAACTGGAAATATACAGAAAGGCACTATAGGCTTGAATAAGTTAAGGAAGGAGTTGTATGTTTTGATAAGAGATTAGATTCAGTTGTGACATTTTTACACAATAGCATTCAAAATGACACAAAAAATGATAGAAACAGAATGTGAAAGACCAGTTCATAACAAAAAGTCAAAGAATGTAAGTTGAGCAGTGTAAAATACAAGTTTTACTATGGGGCAAACTGACTTATTAGTTGGTAGACATAAAAAATCAGGACAATAATCCTGTATATAGCCTTGGCAATACAACTATTACCAGAAAGGCATATACTTTTCCAAAAGAAACAGAATAGCTTTAATGCATCATCTCAGACCTTGGAAAAAGGGAGGATTAAATGTTCCTGATATAGAAACATATATAAAAACATCAATATCTAAAACAATCTTAGACTGAATAAGTCCAAAATTACTCTGCAAATTGGAAATAATTACTAACTGTAATATCAATAAATGAATTTGATTTACAAACAAATTTCAAATAGATAAAAGCAATTTGCCATGGCACATATTATGTATTAGTATGCAATATAACATACCTAAACCCACTAAAACTCGTATGATTAATTATTATATTGACTCATTTAGGAAAATTATTAATGCAAATATAGATTTAAACATCTGGTTTGACCTTTTAACTCCATTTATAGTCACAAAGAACTTTCCACATAAAATATATAGAGAAATTATTAATTCCTGGGAACAGAAAGGATTTGGTTGTTGGCTCCAGTGTATCAAAAAACTAAAAGTTTTAGATGTGCAAGTAATAAAAAACAACATGCAAAATTCCACAACAGGACTGGCTAACTTTACAGAGTATTCTGTCATATTCACAAGATTTAAGTAGAATAATTAACAATTCATCATTTAAGGCAATACCTAAATTTACAAACTACACATATGAAATCATATATAATGCCTTTGACATGGGAAACAGTATTTCAAAATTTTACAAAATGTTGATAAACTATAAATCAACACCCAATACCTCATATTGGAAATCTATAACAAAAGGACACTCAATACAGTTAACTGAAGATATTAGAACAAGTATCTTATCGATAAAGTGTGCATCTTTTACATAATACTGGAAAGTTTTTAATTGGAAATGCTTGCACAGAGCATTCTTAACCCCAGATAGAATCAGTAAAATTAGTTATTTCATAAAAGGAATATGTTGGAGATGTGAGCAAGAACACAATGCAGATTGGAACCACATTTCTTTGATTGTGTTAAAATTAAGGCATTTTGGAATGGTATTAATAACTTTCTACAAGCTTTATTTAATGAATCATTTTATTTAACTAAAGACCTTGTATTATTAAATGTGAACAAAGGTCCTCATTTGAATAGGTCAAACATGTATCTAGTATGGACTATGCTTGCAATTTCAAGGAAGTGTATAACAAGAAGCTGGAATACAAACATAATACCAACTTTGGAAGACTTCTGCAGCCTACTGAAGACCACAGCATTATTGGAAATTAAAATTAAAGAACTAAGAATTTATCCAAAGCCATTTATCGATAACCCTTGGGGAAAAAGTCTTATCGTTGATTGACACTATAGAATAATTGGTCAGACACTCTGATAATGGATTGGACATACTTATAAAGTAACTGTATACATTAAGATCGGTTATAGTGTCAGGCTAATTTAAATAGTGTACATAGTTATTTAAGATGTTATGTGTAAATACTATGTAATTCATTCAAATGTATTTGAAAAATAAAAAAAAGTTTTTGAGGAAAAAAAAAATCAGGACAAGATACTGGCTTATATTTACAGTAGTAATGCATCAACAAAAATGTTACATGAAAAAACACCTGAATCATGAAGATCATGAAAGTTTTATAAAGAAAAGTGGGAAGGAATGTTTTCTTTACTGGAGGAGAAGGATAGCGAAATAGAGGTCTTAATAATTAAAAGGGTGTGGTATTAAAGATTGAAAATAAGTGAAGGACATTTGGGGAAGATTTGTAGTGCTCAAAGATTGATGGCTGCACTGCGTATTCCATTGAAATCAGCGAGACAATGCAAAGAATATTATGGAAGAAGTTGCAGCCTTTTATCAGAGATGTATTGTAGTAGCTAGAGATTAGAACATTATAGGAAGTATGAAAGAGATCTCTGGACAGCCAAGATACTTCTAGAAATGCATGTTTTTTTTAAATACTTGTATTAAAGTATCACTTGACACAGGCAAGCATACTTTAACAGAAAAGAAAACAAACCATATTAACATTTTTTTCTGTTTACATACATTATTCATCATATATTTTTTCTTTCTTTATAACTATAATCAGTCCAACATTACATAATTTGCTCAATTCTTGCCTTCCATTTAAACCTCAGTGTTCCTCCTCCTGAACATTATTCAGCATGTATTGTTCCCACAATTTCCATTTATTTATGTATAATTTCTTCCTTCCTTGTTCTAAAGATGCCTCTTCCAGTTCTTTTGTCTGTTTTGTAATATTAAGTAATTAAAATACAGTTGGTTTAACCACTGATTTCCATTTTCTAGTATTTGCCTTTTTGGCAGCCAGCAGAATTAAACTTAATTCCAGGCAATTTAGATTCTGTGTCTTGGCTCAAAAGAATCATTTCCTTAGTTACAGCTGTCTGCTCACTCAGTATTTTTGATAGAGTACTTTGTAGGGAATTTTTAAACCCTGCCAACTCATTTTACTCCCAAAACATATGTTCTACATTGCGCCTCCAACATTTGCTAGCTACCTTAAGAAAAAATTATTTGAAGTTTGCTTGGGGTATAACATACCTATGCAGATGCTTTTTCAAGGAAAAATTGTAAATCTTCTGGACATTTTGCATACTTGGAAGCTGGAATATATACATTTTAAGTGAAATATGGTTCTTGGGCAAGGATTATATAGAAGTTGCATATAGTAAAAATGCTGTAAGATGGTGAATCATGAAAACACATTCGGTGATAGTGTCAGACTTTGCATCTATACATATTGTTTTAATAAGCAGATGTGATAATCATTGACATTTTCCGGTATTTCTTAAAAAAAGGAAGTTATTAACTAAAATTTTATTATTTTATTTTGTTTTATTTACATTTGTTTTCTGGGATAGAGCATTGATCTTCATGGACCTTTTTTATACTCAGACTGGGAACAATGCCCGATTAATTGATTTGCTCAGTCTCACACAGTTAGGCAATGGATGTTAAGGGAATAAAACCTAACACCACTTGGACCACAGGAAACAACTTGTTAACAGCTCCTTAATACTCTAAGCCAGCTGCCAGACCAAGGTTATTTGATTTGAGGCTAAGCAGTAAGGAGCCTGCAAAGAATTGGGAAACTTATAAAGTGAAGATTAGAAACGTGTGTGAAAGCAAACAAGATGTGGAATAATGGTCAATATGAATTAAGAGAGCTTAAGGAAAAGTAAGGGATTTACTGAAGTGAAAAAGAATAAATAGAACAAATTGGTTGAAGAGCAGTTGAAATAAACTAAAATGTCTAGGCAAAGACTACTTCAATGAACATAGAGCCAAGCTTTTAAAACAACTATTTTTGACAACAACTCTAGAGTAACCAGATTGTTGGCTTAAAGTTTGAGGAAAAAAAATATGAAAGGCTGACAACTAAAATCGAGAATTGAGAACTGTAGAGTAAAAGTCGAACTAGGAACAATTACGAATGTATTGTTAAGTTATTACAACAGACAATATGTAGAGACTGAGAGTAACACACAGAAAATGATAATATTTTTGAGACAGTTACAACTTCAGTTAAGAGAAGTTAAAGGAGGAGTATTAACATTAAAAATAAATGAAATTCATCACCCCTTTCCAGTTCTGCTTGCAGTATGTATGTGAGCCTTAATAGCTGTAAAGTACCCATTTAAGTCAGGTAATCCTAAACCAGCTTGTTTTGTGGGGAGGATCAACTTATCCAACTTGTCTGTTGGCCTTTTCCCTCCTAAGTAAATTAATTCAATTCTTTAGTAAATATTGTCCTTAACTTCTTTGGTTAATAAAATTAAGTCTGACCTGTTCATAAAACTAACAGGATTATAAGCATTTGCACTGCTTGTTTGTTACTGTCTGTATCTATAAGCTTCACAGTTTTTGTATTATCTTTTGTTTAGTCTCTTTCCTGCATATCCTCAGCTGCCGTAACAGAATCCTTTTTAAACTATACACATGAATATTTCATCTTGTCATGTCCCTATAAATATTTGCTTTGTTGAACCAATTCATGCATAGGAAAATAGTTTACCACTATAGTCTTTGTTTTATCTTCATTAATTTCATATCCCTAAAAGACCTGAAACTGTCTCAAAATATTTCGCAACACCAAAATGTCCTTTTCTGGTTTTAGCAAGTACAAAATATCATCTGCAATTAAAGCTAACTTTTCTTGAGAACCTACCAGTTATACACTTGAATTGGTGAGCCCCTTATTTTCATTGCCAGTGGCTCTAAATATAAAGCAAATAAAGGGGAAAGAGAGCACCCCGCCAAGTTCCTCTGTTCAAACACAGCTCGTCAGAGAGGAACTTTCTCACTTAATTCATCCCTCTGACCCTTCATGTATCCTCCTAATTAACCTTATTATCTTGTCAGGGATTGCAAGTTCTTCCTTTGCCCTCTTCATAAAATCCCAGCTTACTCTAGTAGATGCTTTCTCTACATCAAGAGCAGTATTTTCTTATACTTTTCTCCCCTCTGGATCATATCTGGATTTGTTTGAAGCTAGGTCTGAATAGTTTTTACTGTATTTGGGTAATACAGCCACCACAACTTTTTTCCCCCAGGATGTTGGTGGTCCTCCCTTAACTTAAAATACTGTTAATGAAAGCAGATTTTTATCATTTTTTTTCTGTCTAGCTTCAGCTTCCACAGGAATACCATCTGTTTATGGAGACTTTCCTGTTGATTGATTGTGCATCACTGTTTTTATCTCATCTTGGGAAAAGGTGCGTACACTTCAGCCATCTTTGCCATACGTGCAGTTAATTATCGTGCCCATCTGACTCTACTTTAGTGAGACCTCACCACTGAAGAGCAAAGGTCATCAACACTCAGCAGTATCCAAAGGCTCAGAAGACTCTGCAGGCTCAGTTGTCTACTGTGCAGTCCATATCCGGGACCTCCATAAGGTTGTTGTCTAGTGCAGCTGATGGAAGATCTAGTCTGGCAGGCACCCTGCTCCGTCATGCCTAGATGCATTTGTGTAATTTTGCGAACTGCTTTAAAGCGTCATTTTTATGCTCCTTTTGACAGTTCTTCCTTATTTGTCCTGAAGGTCAAAGAGATGCTGACAACGAGTCATTGGGATGGGAAGATGTCTGCCATCGGTGTTCACTTTTCTACCCCTTAATGGTCCTTCCCTAGCAACCAAAAGAGTGGAAAGAATTTTGTTTTTTGTAAAGTACAGAAAATTTCCCGGAAGGTCCTAGTGCAGATTTCCTCTGCTGCATGGGTAAAAACCATAATAGATGCCATAGGCAAGGCAGGAGCAATCTACAAAACCAGGGCTTCTGCAGGGTTTTCTGGGGGAAGCCTTTCTAGCACCCAAGTGCAGCACTCTAGAGGCAGTTGGGGGTCACCTAGCTGTGCACCCAAAAGCTTGGGAGGCCATCACATCAGATGCATAGGTATTGAAAGTTGTTCCCAGAGGTTATGCAATACCATTTTTGTACTCTCCCAAATACTCCCCAAAATCCTGATAATACCACCTAACTTATTTGAGTTTTCATAAAGATAGAGTTAAAGGAACAATCTTTCCTTTGTGCCCAAAGTTGACTCGAGTTTAAGTCGACTCAAACCGTTAGCTTGCTGGTTGGTTTTTTTTTTTAAATTTTTAGTAACCAAGATGAATATTTTTTTCATTGTTTGGATGTGCATAAATAACTCAAATTCTGTTTGGTCACAACCAAAAGTTTCGGAAACTCTTACCAACTTTTTGTATCCTTTTCAAAGTCAAGACTTGGTAAGCCTATTTCATAAGTGAAAGTATCCATATAAGTTTCCATTTGTATTTCTTTTGCATGCTCCTTAAAAGGAATGTTTTCATCTGTGAAGTCTAGGGGTCATTCCTCGAGAGCAGTGGCTACTTCAACCACCTTTTTCTCATAGGCTTCCACTGATGATACTTGTGCTGCTGTTACTTTATCTAGCACTCATACCTTTATATTGCATTACAAACAGGATGTTCATTCTAGGTCTAGAGCTGCTTTTGGTTTTGCCATATTGTGGAATGATCTCTCCTAGGACCTCCCTGGGGTTTGACTAGGACTCTGTCCCACAGGTTCACAATGGACAGAAAAGACAACATCATTAATGAAATCTGTGTACTGGCCATAACGATAGATCCATGTTGTCTTCTTCCATCCATCTCAACAATCCTTCCCTCCATGCCGTTCCAGATTTTCACTGTTCCTGATTGGCCTTGTGGGCCAACCTTAAAGCCTGCATAGAAGAGTCCATTTTAGATGCCCTATGTCTCTGTGTTGGCAAAGTGATCATCCTGTCTTGTATCTTATTTCTGTGAGTTTTTTCATAGGGCATACTTGATCTGAGAAGAGATTAAGGTGTTAGGGTACAGGAGATGGAGCTCTTGGACTGAAGATTCTGAAAAGGCTGAAATCTGATCAAAGTCTAATCTGATAACTCACAGGTTGATACGGACAGAAGAAGACAACATGGATTCATCATTATGGTAAGTACAATTCTCATGGGGACATACATGTTGTACATAATATCTTAAGTATATTTTATTATAATGTATAATCCACATTATCAAAGTCTGATCTGATAACCCACAGGTTGATACGGACGGAAGAAGACAACATGGATTCATCATTATGGTAAGTACAATTCTCATGGGGGCATATATGTGGGGATAATGTGAATAACGTGGTGAATATGTATTTTAACAAGAGGGAGGAGCATAGGGTGACATAAAAGAGTGGAGGAAGATGCACACAGGTGGATTCTATCTTATGTAGGAGGGCCAGTTTGAAGGAGATTGGAGACTGTAAAGTGGTGACCGGGGAAAGTGTAGTTAGGCAGCATAGAATGGTGGTTTGTAGGATGACATTGGTGATCAAGAAGAGGAGGAGTGTGAGGGCAGTACCAAGGATCAAATGGTGGAGTTCAGGGATGAGTTAAGACAGGCATTGGGTGGCAGTGAAGAGTTACCAAATAGTTTGGTAACTACAGCAGAGCTAGTAAGGGAGACGGCTAGAAAGTTGCTTGGTATGACATCTGGACAGAAGGACGACAAGGAGATATGGTGGTGGAATGAGGAAGTACAGGAGAGTATACAGAGAAAGAGGTTGGCAAAGAAGAAGTGGGATTGTCAGAGAGATGAAGAAAGTAGACAGGAGTATAAGGAGATGAGGTGCATGGCAAAGAGAGAGGTGGCAAAGGTTAAGGATAAGGCATATGAAGAGTTGTATGAAAGGTTGGACACTAAGGAGGGAGAAAAGGACCTGTACTGATTGGCTAGACAGAGGGACCGAGCTAGGAAAGATGTGCAGCAGGTAAAGGTGATAAAGGATAATGAGGGAAACATACTCACAAGCGAGGAGAATGTGTTGAGGAGATGGAAAGAGTACTTTGAGGGGTTGATGAATGAAGAGAATGAGAGGGAGAGAAGGTTGGATGATGTGGGGATAGTGAATTATGAAGTACAATGGATTAGCAAGGAGGAAGTAAGGGGATAGCTATGAAGAGGATAAAGAATGGAAAAGCTGTTGGTCCAGATGACATACCTGTGGAAGCATGGAGGTGTTTAGGTGAAATGGCAGTGGAGTTTTTAACCAGATTGTTTAATGAAATCTTGGAAAGTGAGAGGATGCTTGAGGAATGGAGAAAAAGTGTTTTCGTACCGATTTTAAGAGTAAGGGTGATGTGCAGAGCTGTAGTAACTACAGAGGGATTAAATTGATCAGACACGGCATGAAGTTATGGGAAAGAGTAGTGGAAGCTAGGTTAAGAAGGGATGTGATGATTAGTGATCAGCAGTATGGTTTCATGCTGGGAAAGAGCACTACAGATGCAATGTTTGCTCTCAGAGTGTTGATGGAGAAATACAGAAAAGGTCAGAAGGAGTTGCATTGTGTTTTTGTAGACTTAGAGAAAGCATATGACAGAGTGCCTACAGAGGAGTTGTGGTATTGTATGAGGAAGTTGGGAGTGTCAGAGAATTATGTAAGATTGGTACAGGATAAGTACGAGAGTAGTGTTACAGCGGTGAGGTCTGCAGTGGGAGTGACGGATGCATTTAAGGTTGAGGTGGGATTACATCAAGGATCAGCTGTGAGCCCTTTCTTATTTTCAGTGGTGATGGACAGGTTGACAGACGAGATCAGACAGGAGTCCCCGTGGACTTGATGTTTGCAGATGACATTGTGATCTGTAGTGAGAGTAGGGAACAGGTGGAGGAGACCCTGGAGAGATGGATGTATCCTCTAGAGAGGGAAGAGGATTGAAGGTCAGCAGGACTAAGACAGAATATATCTGTGTGAATGAGAGGGAGGATAGGGGAATTGTGAGGATGCAAGGAGTAGAGGTGGCGAAGGTGGATGAGTTTAAAAACTTGGGATCAATAGTTCAGAGTAACGGTGAGTGTGGAAAAGAGGTGAAGAAGAGAGTACAGGCAGGATGGAGTGGGTTGAGAAGAGTGTCTGGAGTGATTTGTGTCAGACGAGTACCAGTAAGAGTGAAAGGGAAGGTCTACAAGAGGGCAGTGAGACCAGCTATGTTATATGGGTTGGAGACAGTGGCATTGACAAAAAGGCAGGAGTTTGAGCTGGATGTGCAGAGTTAAAGATGTTAAGATTTGCACTGGGTGTGCCGAGGGTGGACAGGATTAGGAATAAGTATATTAGAGGGTCATCCCAGGTTGGAAGGTTTGGAGACAAAGCCAGAGAGGCAAGATTATGTTGGTTTGGACATGTGCTGAGGAGGGATGCTGAGTATATTGGGAAAAAGATGCTAAGGATGAAGCTACCAGGTAACAGGAAAAGTATGGTCTAAGATAAGGTTTATGGATGTGGTGAGAGAGGACATGCAGGTGGTTGGTGTGACAGAGCAAGCTGCAGAGGACAGGAAGAAATGGAAACAGATGATCTACTGTGGTAACCCTTAATGGGAACAGCTGAAATAAGATGATGATTTTATTATAATGTATAAAATTAAACCCATTATTTTTTGTTCCTGAAGTTGATGATTTCCAGCATTTGAAATACTGATACAGTGAAAAGAAAAACACGAGTGAAGCACTACTAGGGTTGTGACTTGCTATTAAAAACTTCAGCTTGCAGCTATTGCATTACCTTTCTACTTCAGAGCATGACCTAAGTACAGTGTATAGCTGAATATCCAGTTTTGTTGTCCAAGAAACTGTTTCAGTGATGTAATCATTTTAATAATGGGCTCTGCCAGTAAGCTTGTGTGACAGTGAGGATCATAGGAAGTACCAGGCAGTTGAGTTGCCATTAAAAGCCCTTATGCTGTACCCCCTTCTAAAAATGACAAATCAGGCCAGTCTCATAGTAAATTTGTGGGTACCTATCCAGTCATCCAGGTTTAATTTGAAGGATACTTGAGTGTTGCTTTTTTTAATTTGTAGGGGAAGTGTGTTCCATAGCTGGGATTGATGTTGTATAATAAATTTGTCTCTTGGCGTGTTTTATTTATGTTCTAATGGGGAATTAAGTTCCCATCCTATTAATGTAGCTGTTTGACTTGCGAAGAAACTGGATATCAAGGAGGATGGAGACATTAATGGCATGGAACACAAGAGATAGATCACCTTGCAAGAACCTGTTAGATGCATACTAAGGGCAAAGTGCTTTCAAGCATTTCCAAGTAGCTCGGGGGCTTTAGGCCAACATTCTTCTTAAGAACTTCTGGGGCCTTTCTATTTATTTAAGGTGTATGGAAAGGAACATCCTGAGTGAGACATTCTACTCAGTAATTGGTCTAATTGAGGCTACTTACAGAGGAATGATATATTCTTTTGACTTGGATGATATGCCTTTAGGTAAGAGTTTTACTAACTGGTAGAATTTTCTAACTACTGTCACTACATAGTGGTTGATAAGAGGGAATTATTGACCTAGGTTCCATGATTCCTGACAAGATTTTCATTTTGGAGTTGGATATTGGCTGTACTGTACAATAAACAAGTGTTGTGTACCAAACATAAAAATACTGCATTTTTTGCATTTGTCACAGTGTTTCCTTGCTCCAGTTGTTTACAGTGGTTAGTTCCTGCTGAAATTAGTGGGCATCAGTGACAGATTTGACAATAACACCTAATTAACAATCATCTCCAAACTTAGTCAACCAAAGGTCTTGATTCCTAACCTGAAAATATGATAAGTAGATGCCAAAAAAGAGGGATGTCAGTACTGAGCCCTAAGGCAAACTACTGTTCACATTCATACTTTCCAAGGAGGTGCATTCCACCTTAACTATGTATGTTCTGTTTTTCAAACATTGGGAAGGAGTTGACTAAACCGAGTAGGGAGGATCTCCCTTTGACAAAGGCAAAATTGTTTGGGTCTAGCCTGGTAAGTATTTGATGATGTAGTTTGAGGTCAGATGTGATGCATTCCTTTACTTTACAAGTCAGACTAATCAGACAAATGGGTGTGTAGTTTGCCAGTTCTGTGATAGGGATGCCCTTGTGTAGGGCATCACCACTGCAGTTTGAATGCTTTAGGGACAAATCCTATAGCTAGGTACAAGTTAAACAGTTAAAGGAAAGTCTCCACAAGGGCATGTTTGGCAGTATTTATTGGGCATTAAGTTCATGATTTGCCTTACTAGCCATGAATAGTAGCTTTTACTTCCTTACTAACATTCTTGATTTACTCTTTTATATGATGAATTTTAGATCAGTTTTATGATTAAGAAGAATATTTTTTCTCTTGTTATAGAGTTGAATTAAGCTGGTGGACCACCAGGGTGGTCTGTTGTTAAACTTTCCATTATATGTGGCCCTAGTAGGGACAATCCAGATCAATGCACTTATTTCTGTAAGAATAGTACTCCTTTGTATAAGTAGCAGCAGTGGTAGTAGCATGTCTGGTAATATTACAAATGAATTTGGATAGCTCATCATATATTTTAAGGAAGTTTGTCCATTTGAAGTCATTAAAATCAATATTATTGACTGCAGGAGATTTAGAGGTTTTGAAAGAGATATGTTTCTAGTCAGACTTAACAGGGAAGGAGAAAGTGGTTGTAGTGGGGTATATGTGGTTGTTATATTAGTTAGGACCAGGTCAAGAATGTTCTGTCTTCTAGTTGGTATAACTGTCTGTTCCAGAAATTTTTTTTATTTCTAAGAATTTCTGGACATACCTGACTTTGGAGATATGGGTGCTTCACTTCATTGAGAGAGAGCTGAAGTCTCCCATTATAAAGGTGTTTTTGGTGATAGGTAGTTCTTCAAGTACATTTTTAAAAAATGACAGGGTCATCATGGAATATTAAGGGTGTCCTGTAATAGGCCATAAGTCGATAGTTTGTTAGAATTCAGTGAGTTTGAGTATGTGCCAGCCTGACATTTCCTTTAGGTACGAGTATAAGACTTCTGCACAAGATGGCAGAACACAGTCCATATCCACAATATATTTTTATTGTATTGTCATTATATTCTAAGGTATTGACCAAAAAATGACATTGCATGACCAAAATACCTTGTGCTGTGGTCATATTCCATATTGAGCTGCACTAACATCTGTAAGGGTCAAATGACAGTTTTAGATTCATTTTGTACCCAGGTACTTTGTTTTAATTTAATGAAACTTGCACCAAGACTCTGAAATAGGGATATACTATGTCATGTTATACATAAATACCAAATGCAGAGTGTTACAGGTATCTAATTTTTCATAGTCTGGCATTTTGCATTAAATTCAACTTCCATTGCCTATGTTTACTATTTTTTCTCAGGATGCAGACTGCGTCACTTGTTCGGAAAATACGTGTACTAAACTGTCATAAAAATCATATGTATTTCATCAAAGAAAGCAACATTACTCTCACTGCAGATACGTTATGGCCTATACTCCATGTGTTGAAAAGGACAGTACACTGCACACCAAATAACTTGGTAAAATACACTGCTGAGGTACATTGAAGTCCATAATGGTAGAATGCAAATAATAGATATACTAAATGTCGTGTTACCTAAGGATAAGTCTTGAAAAGCTGTACCAGGATTTCTCAAAATGGCTTGAGATGCTGCCTAATAAAAATAGGAGTGCATGTTCATTTCATGGTAACAGTCTCGTATGGAGTGTTTTCTTTAGAGGGGGTATGTTCTACTCAAGTTAGGCTATGCAGTAGTGGTCCATAAGATATTAATACTGACTCAGAAGTATTATTGTTGTATGTTTCACAATATAAATTAGTATTTTTCCGATTGGAAGATGGTTGCATATTGAGTAACAGCTTAATTTTGACTCTCAGTCTGAAAACAGAAACTTAGCAAAGAAGACCAATGGACCTAGTTTTCTGGGCAAATTTCAGTAACTGGCTAGTATGTGCACTGCCTGGATGCCAGTAAAAAAGAAATATAAAGGACATGGAGGAAAATCAGGTACAAAAGGTGAGAAAGAAGCACAGACTGGGAGGAGTACTGCAGTTTGGAACCTGTGCTGCTTCTTGATGAACATGACTTCCAGTAACCTAGAGGACAGTATAAAGCGGCTGCACACAGAACCGGTTAAATAAATGAAACAGTTATGGCGTATATCAACACAAACAATAAAAAGCTGGAAAAAAATGGAAGTAGCTTTAAACAGATATTTAGATAAGTTGACAGAACTGCAAAACTCGGAAGCTGAAATTAAGAAAAGGCTGGCTGAATATGAGACTGCACAAGAAGAGATGTTGCGAAAAATAATAGAGTTGGAGGACAGGGCACGTAGAGAAAACCTGAGATTTTTATGGTGTACCAGAGAAGTTGGAATGGACAGACCATTAATTTTTTCAAAGCACAAATAAGCAACTGGACTGGTATTTCACAACAGGAACTGTTAATTGAAAGGGCACATCATATGTATTATCCAAATTTGGTTACTACAAAAACAACCTAGACCTTTAATAGTACAGATGCGTTCTTATCAGCAGGAGGAGTTGATTCTGACAAAATGAGTAAATATATTCCATTATTTAGGGAATAGCAAAAAGCAGGCTTGAGATTCAAACTGCCGTACCCAGCTATCTTAAAAGTGTTTTTCCTGGAGGGACAAAATATTTTTTTGATGAAATACATACTAGGGAGGAAATACAAAAGTTTGTCCAACAAACCGTAAGCTGCGAGTCAGAAGGAGGTTCTGCTTTGTGTTCTCCTGGTCATAAGGACTACAGAGAGACTGAGCCTGTGAAGTCTTTTCCACTGTTTCAATTGCCTGAGAGAAGGAAGAAAATATAAGAATCAACTAGAAGAATCAGGAATATGTTGGAAATGGAACAAAGACAGGATTTGGGAGATGGAGATGAACAGGATTAAAGCTAGTAACTTGGAAATCTACAACTGTGGAATGATAAAGCAATAACTATATTTGTGAAACATGACAGAACAAGAAAATCTGAAAATATTAGACTTCCTTGGACTTTGTTAAACTTGTGGGGGACTTTAAAGCATATACCCTGCTTCGTGTTATTAATGTTCAGAGAAAAAAAATCAGTAACTTGGAAACAGACAAATGTGGGTTTGCAAAGCAATATTTATACTTTTGAAGCATAGCAGAATAAGAGGATTTGGAAAATTGGATTTTTGTGGACTTGTTAAACTTGTAGGACACTTTAAAGCATATGCCCTACATTATGTCATTAATCTTCAGAGAACTACTTTGGTGAGGAGAGGAGGAGGGAGCAAGTTAACTGTAAGTAAAACAAATGTATTTTTTTCCTTAATGGTGATGTTTAAATGTTGCATGACTTTCTTAGCAAGCTATGAAGTAAAGTTTTCTCAGTTCTTTTCTTTTTAATGTAATGGGGATAGTAACATAAAAAGGGGCTTTTGTTTTGTTTTTTTTCTTTCTCTCCCTTCTCTTTCCTTGTTCAGTTTTAAGAAATGTAAGGACTGCACTCTGGGGAAAAAAATAAAAAGAGAGAGGAAAGGTCTGGTTAAGAGAGCATGACAAAAGAAAAAATAGTCACTTTTTCTCATGCTTGCATAGGGATATGACTGGGTTAATCATAGGATTTATTCAGTAACAAGTTTACTACAAAACATATAAATGGAAACGAGTATTGAATATTATAAGGCTTTTTCTGGTAAACTGTATCCTTAGCAGTTTGTGTCTGGTTTGCATGTCACCAGAATACAATCTGATGAAGAGAAATGGCTTGGAGAAAAAGTTTAACTGAAAGCATTTAAGTGTTTTATTAGCTAAGAGAGCTATAAAGATAAGGCAAAACTAGATAGCACTTATTAAAAGCACAGCATCTTAGCATGAATGACCTTTTTTTGGTGGTCTCTAACCTGTCAGTGTGGCTATCAGTTTAGAACATATGTTCTTATTATGTACATAGTTTTGTGATGTTATTAAGTTAATAGTATGTAGGTGGGTATTGGCGGGTGTATTTTGTTTGAGGAATTTCAATAAAACAAAATATTCTGCATATTTAGATGGAGATGACAGAAACAGTCATATAAAAAATTAATCTGACAAATGGTGCATGAATGTGACACAAAAGCTAGAACCAGACATTTAACAAAAAAGCTGTTTATATATAAATGTGGGAATAATAATCCTTTTAGAATATGATTATTTCTGTAATGTCTTTAAACGTTATTAGTCTCACAGATAAATATAAAAAGGAAAGAGTAGTGAACTATATTAAAAATGTAGAGTGCAAATAGCTATGCTCCAGGAGACATACTTGGAAAGAACTGAACTTGTGAATTTGATAAATATTTTTAGAATGGTTATTCAGCAGAATACCTAGGGCAAAGGAAGAGCTGAGTACTTATATGAAGGAGCTCCAGTAGTAATAGAAGAAAATATAAAAGATAATAATGGCAGATTTTTAATACTAATGGGCTACTGGCAAGGGAGAAGTATTACAATAGCAATGTCTTTTGGCTTTTCCCAGTTAGGGGTCACCACAGCGGATCACGGGTCTGCAGATTGATTGACAGTGAAGTCTTTATGGTGTCAAGTTGCCAGCCCAGCACCCAACCTTAACAGAAGACACACAACACACACACACACACACACACACACACACGCACACACGCGTACACACACACGCACACACGCGCACACACACACGCACACACACACACACACACACACACACCTGCATGTCTTTAAAACTCACTCGACCACAGGGAAGACATGCAGAATCTGCACAGAAGGCACTCCAGCCGAGAATCAAACAGGATTACACTGGCATGTATTTATATTCCACTGAAAACTGCTGTAACGGAGCTTAAGAAAATTCTGGGAGAATTGATCAGCTTTCAGCAAGGAATATTATTTATAGGTGGGAACTGGAATTGGATTTGCAACACTGAAAATGTGTCTGGAGGCCCCAGAAGGGAAGATGTAACAAAGGAGGGTAGAATTTTTAAACAAATTTATGAAAATATTTGTCATGGAAGATGTGAATTTAGTACTAGGAGTTCGGTGTGACTTTACATATTATTCCCCAAGATACAAAAACTGGGCTAGAGCTAGACAGAATTTACATTTCACAGGAACATGTGCATTTAATTGAAGGTCTTGATAGGCAGCCAATAACTATTTCAGATAATGCACCAATAATAACTAAAATAAAAACACAGGGAAATGAAATAAAAATGAGACAGTGGCTCTTTCTCACCTGTTTGTTGAAAAGAGAGGAATTTAATTAATAAGCAGTGGAAATTATTCAGGAGATATTAGAGAAGGTAGAATTTTCTTCTGAAAATATAGCTAGGGATGGGATAAAATTAAAGTGGAATTTAAAAATAGGATGGAAATAAAAAGTAACTAATTAGAAGGACTGACAAATGTTAGTGTTGCAAAATAGGAGGAATCTCACAGAACAAGAAGAGGAGCAACTGGACAATGCTAAACAGAAAATAAGGGATTGCTTCACTAATATGCATGAGTTTAAAAAGATTGCTGTTAAGCAACTGTTTTTGATAATAACTCTAGACAGCAAAAACATTTAGCACAAATACTAAGACAACAGAAAGTAGAATGAACTATGCTGCAAATGTCTGTTCAGACCAATATTCCAACAGAAGCAGTTTCCTTTCCAAAAAAGCAAGGTTGCTTTTAAAACACAAGCATAAACTATGCTACAAATGTCTATTCAGAATGCTAGATGGAAGACTATATTTCATATGAGATATATTTTATTTTCTATATATGTTTGTGTAAACTTTATACTAATTTTGTATATCAGTTCTGTTATATGATTTTATATGAATGTAAACATTTTATTGAAGTCACAGAATTCACTGCAGTCTATGTGAATGGCTTCATTTTCACAAACTGATTTTTTACTAACGGAACTAATTGTTTAATTGTTTAATTGTTTGATTAATTATTTATGAGTGTGTATATAAAAGTGAAGTTTTTCTCAGTTTTATCATGGTCTGAAGAAGCTGTAAAGCGAAAGTGCTCACCTCCTTGTTATTAATAATAAAAAGCAGTCTTTTATATATCTTTCTACAACTTTGTTTTCTTGTAAAAGAAATTGATGTCGTTGGAATATTGGTCTGAATAGACATTTGTAGCATAGTTTATGCTTGTGTTTTAAAAGCAACCTTGCTTTTTTGGAAAGGAAACTGCTTCTGTTGGAATATTGGTCTGAACAGACATTTGCAGCATAGTTTATGCTTGGAACTTAAAAACTGCCTGGGTGAGTCTTGCACAGTACTCGTTTACATTTACAATTTATGACATTTTTATTGGAACTGTGCAGGCACCTTTGCTTTATCGTGGTGTTTTTCGTTACTATTTATAGAAAGTATAATGAGTTGTCACCAACTTTAGGGAGCTGATAAGAAGCAATCCTATATAAGTATTAGAACTATTTTGAAAATTCTGTGAAAATCTGTATAAAGCAGAGAAATATGGAAGTCAAGAAAAGGTACAAATGGAAATTTTTGTAGAATAATTAAGTATGCCAAGGTTAGAGGTAGAGGAGGCTTAATTACTAAAAGTTAAGATAGGAGGAGATGAGAGAAAAATGGTGATATATAACCAATCTACAGGAAAGTCCTCAGGAGTAGATGATATTCCTGCGGAAGCTTGGAAGATAGGAGGGAAAAACTGATAAAGATCTGGTTTTATTTAACAGTATTTTAAGAGAAGTACCAGCATCCTGGAAGAACGCGGTGGTAGCTATAATAGAGGGTAAAGATCCATCAGATCCAGCTTCATATAAGCCCTTTTAAATACTAAATCATAATTATAAAGTGTTTATGTCTATAATGGCTAAATGAATGGCAAAAGTGATGCCAAAATTGATAGATATGGATCATTGTGGTTTTGTGGAGGGGAAGCAGACATTAGAAAACATTAACAGAACAGTGATGATTCACAGGGAAGCAGAACTGTTGTTGGAAGGTCTTGATGCAGATAAAGCATTTGACAGAGTAAGATGGAACTTTATGAGCAGAGTATTGGAAGCATTTGTAATCCCTGATAAAATTATAAGGTCAAGTAAGAGGATATATGAGGGATTCGAAGCAAAAATTAAGCAATATTCATACTTAGGAAATTGAAGAGGTATTGCAGAGCAACACAGTTAAGGCTCCTGTACATAGCACAAGTAGGAAACTGTAATTCGTTATGGACAGAGATGATGATGAAACAAGGGGAAGCTCAAGTAACAGTGAGAGACTGGGATTTTGGATGCAGACCTTTAAGAAGAAGAATCTCATAAATTAGCAGAATGTATTCTAAGAACTAAGCCAATATGGGAATGGAGAAAGGAGATTCTGTTGATAGGTCTAATTGCAGTTAGGGATACAGGCAATAGGCAAGTGGGGGCAAGAATATATTGCAGAAAACTGGCAAAAGAACCAATGTATTTGGAGCAAATAACTAGATGGGGAAATGTAATAGAATGGGAAGACGCCAATAACTTATTTGGACTGCAGGTTAGCGATTGCCTTCCATATCAAGGATTGATATCAGACTATAGGCAAAGAGAAAAAAATAGGGAGTCCTAAACAAAAGACCAGCACTGGTAGAGTTTTTGGTAGAATCTAGAACTGAAGTTGCCGTTAAAGGAATAATTAGTAGAGCATATAAAATATTGCATGATAACTATAAGAATCAATCAGAGGAGGTTAGGAAGGATTGGGAAGAGAGACTGGATAAGCAATTCACAAAGAAACAATGGGGGGGGGGGATATATGTATGTCTGCCAAATATGGAACAAAATCTAGAAGATTTAAGATCTTTGCCTGGAAGTGTTACCCCAACTAGGTGCCAAAGAATTTTTTCCTCAGGTAGACAGCAAATGTTGGAGGTGTGATGGAGAAGGAGGTAACTGGGAACATATATTCTGGCAGTGTAATGAGTTGGACTTTAGATTCCCTGCAGTCTGCACTGTTGGAGAAACTGGCTAAGCAAATTGGAGTAACTAGGGAAATAATTTTTTGAGCAATGATACAAAATCGGAATTGCCTAGACATAGTAAGATCTTGCGGAGTCTAATTTTGATGGATGCTAAAAAAAGCAATTGCTAGAAAATGGAAATCAAAGTCTAAACTAACTTTATTAGAGGTACAGATAGTAACAGAGATAAGACAACTAGAACCGGGATCTTTGTGCTGCCACGGTTTGTAAGGTATAATGTTTGCAACTGCGATTGTGTCGTTATTTATTTTCATTTATGCAAGTGTAAGATTGCCTATGTCATACATGAACACTTAATAACAATGTTTTATTTAGAAAAAAAACTTGTAGTCCACCCCACCCCCACTCACTGACTTTCCCTTGTATGTTCCAGCTGTGTTGACATCTGAGTGTTAAACTTACTGACCAGTAACCATATTAACCCAAAACCATTAACTTTCTCATTAATACTTTCTTCAGTCAGTCACCGTCTTGAAATCTACCATTTTTGAGATATTGCCATTAGTATGCAAAACAACTGGTGATTTTTGGTTCCTACAGTTCCAAATAAGCTGTATAGCTTAGGGTGTGTGCATCATGCCTACCCCCATTTTGTGGGCATGGTAATCCTGACTTTGTAATAGAAATAAGACATGGATGCAGTATAAGATATACATTCCATGAGAACATCCTTTGATCTGCTGAAACGTAGTGCAACCATTATATTTCCATAACCTGCACCAAAAGGTTATCTATAGCTCATGGAATGTGCATCTAATTCTGCACCCTTTACTGCACTGATATATACCAATGACCCCTTGATCTCTACTGCCTGCCATTCTTGAGGTATTGCCATAAATATGCAATCCACATCCTTTTTGTGAGTCTGGTAACATTTAATCTGATGTTGGTAATCTTCATTCATTCCTTACTGATGGGTTATTGGTTCCATCCTCTGAACTGAGCCGGCTAAATATCAAGCTCGCATCAGCCAAAAATCAAGCCAAGGTCCTACCCAGAATGCTCTGTTCCCTGTTACCTCAGATCTTGTTTGCCGCGTTGTTGTATTAAGCCACTCTCTCAGCTAAGTGTCTTAATTTTTTGAAAGTTTTATACATTGTTCTTACTTTAAAGTTCTTCAGATAGTTTCATTTTCCTACCCTGTCGTATACGTTAGACTCTCTCCCTTTAGTCTTTTTCCTTTTATTACCCTTTTTCTTACCTTTGAGATAATTCTTCATTACCATTGTTGGTAATCCTTTCTTTTCTCTTCTTACCCTTTTGGGTAGCCTTTCATCTTCTTTTTGGTGCTGTTCTTCTCCACATCATTATGTCTGATAAGAAAAGTAGCATTAATTTCAAGCAGTTTAAGGATTGTGGCTGTAAATTACCGCTTTCCGATGGCCATGATTTGTGTGTCTGAATGTCTCCCACCTTACTGTGGATCCCCCGTGTGGGATTTGTAAAAGTTTGTCAACCAGGACTCGTAACGAGAGGAAGAATAAATTAATATAGAAAGGTCTTCTCAAATCTCCTTTTTCTGAGGCTATTTCTGGGTCGGAGGGCTCACCCCCTCCTGTTAAACCCCGTAAGAGGTGTTCTTCTCTTCCTCATCGAGGTTGCTCCCTTCTTCTCCCTCTGGGGATTGTAGGGAGTCGACTCATAAGAAGGTGAAATTGATTACTTCGGCACTGCCATCTGTGACTGTCAGCTCCAGGCTCGGCACCGCCCCAAACGATTCTGGCTCCAGCCATGTCTTCCTTATCGACACCGGAGTTCTCGGTGCAGACAACTACAGCTCTGACAGTTCTGTCGCAGCCCTTACCAGCACCATCCATTCAGGTACAATCCCCTTCGTCTCCGAGTACGACTCTTCTGTACTCCACGGCGCAGACATTTTCAGCACCGACATGTTCTTCAGTGCAGTCCTTCTCGGCACCGTCCTTATTACTGGTGCAGACATTTTCCTTGATGGCACTGTACCCATTGGGGCAGACTTTTGCCTTTATGGTGCAGACGCCTTCAACTTCTATGGCGCTGATGTCGGCACAGACTACTTCCACACCGTTTTCTTCAGTGCAGACTTCCTCGGTTCCGGGCTCTACACCTCTTGAATTAGCAAGGACCAAGTATTCTCCTTCCTTGGGTCCATTTGCTGGTAGTCAGTATAGTCCTTTTCTAGGAAGGCCAGAATTGCCATTAGCTTTCTCTATGAGGTCAACCAAGAGCCTCTCTGAGCAAGCTGTGTTGCGGCTTGTTGACCAGTTGCTTGTGGCCAGAGGTCTCTCTCACCCGTCAAAGTCCATGTTCCCTCCTTCAGGTGAACGTATGTCTCCTTAGACTCTAAGGTACACTCCTCCTTCGACTTCTACCCAAGTTTACTCCCAACAGCAGCTTCCCTTCCTCCGACTCCAATAGTGGATCTCACTTTGGAACCGGAGTTGTCTTTGTGGCCCTTGGTGCACTGGGCATCGGGCTCTTCTCAGGCCAGTGGCTGTGCCTTGAGGGAGGGAATTCCTGGTTCCACGCCGATTTTTTTTTTCTATGGCACCCTACAGGGATCCTCTCTCTCTCTCTCTCACAGTTCATGGTCCTCTTGAGACTCTAGGTCTGGGGCTGAGCTCGTCGGGGGCGGGGTGTGACCCTGGTTACGAGGTTGTCGTGCCCTGTTCCGGGCTCTCATCCCTCCTTGGGTGAGCCGGCCTTCCAGGCCATGGAGAGGGTGCTTGCCTCCGCTGGCAAACCCCACATGTGTGAGTCCTCTCCC
The DNA here is from genome assembly GCF_019279795.1 of Protopterus annectens. Classification (NCBI taxonomy): domain Eukaryota; kingdom Metazoa; phylum Chordata; order Ceratodontiformes; family Protopteridae; genus Protopterus; species Protopterus annectens. The sequence continues at coordinate 50,519,290 of NC_056740.1, read as the reverse complement.
ACCCTTTGTGCCGCAACTGTCACAAGCCACAACCACCGGGCACAAGGGCTGCAGGTTCCTCCTCCTCAGGAGACCCCTTCTTTGCAGTCTTCCCCAGAACCTCCCACTGAGGAAGTACCCTGCAAAGCGTCGTGCAATAGGAAGTACATGGACTCCACTAAGGAGTCGGTGACTGAAGATACAGATTTTGATGACTGGGAAGGGTCTCCACGGTCACCCTCTGATGAGGTGTCCTTTGGTGACATCCTGGAGATCCTTAGCGGGGTGACTGGAAGTCCTCTAATCCTTCCTCTGATGAATCTGTACTCCTGCAGGCCTTTCGTGCCTCGACCCCTACCTCCTGGGTCATCCCGCCGGCCGATCAGCTCATCCAGCACGCATGGAAGGCTCCTGACACCCTGGAAGCGATACCAAAGAGACCAGATAAAATATCACCCCCATCTGAGCACCCACATTGGTCATGAGGTCTTCCAGTAGATGCTATGATGGTGGCGGTGGCTTCAACTAAGAAGGATTTGGCAGAAGAGAGCCAAACTGTTCATCCGCCCAACAAGGAGTCCCGGGCGATAGCCTAGGGAAGTGTGTGTTTGCTTCATCGACCTTCGCCGTAAGGTCTTTGAACTATTTGGCACACTTTACCAGGCTTCAGAGGGATCTTATTAACCAGCTCTCTGAAACCTTGGCAGGAGCTGTTTCTGACGAGGTCTGTGACAACGTGGCTTCTCAGATAGCCACCCTAGAGTCAGTTTCCAACTCTTCCATGCGTCTTCTTTCTCACACAATGGAAGGATTGGCTAGAGTGGCAGCCGCGGTTATAGTCACTAGACGACATGCCTGGATGTGCCTTTGCGACTTTGCGGACTCCTTTAAGGCTTTCTTCATGAACGCTCCGGCTGCTTCTTTGTTTGGCCCTAAAGTGAAAGATGCGTTGGCAAAGTGCGAACAAGATGGCAAGACCCTGTCTGCCATTGGTGTCAGACACTCCACTCCTCAACGATTCTACTCCAGAAATCAGAGGAGCGGAAAGATGTGGCACAGGAAATCACAGGGCTCTTTCCGGGATGCACGTGCCGAGTTCTCCCCTAGAGGCAGAGTGGGAAACCCCAATGGAAGACTCCCCTTTTGGGGCAGAGGAGGTCCGCGAAACCGGGGTTCCAGAGATTCCTTCTCTTGCCAACCCTATTAGCGCTCCTGAAGTGTTGCCCGACTGCTCACCTCTGGAAGTGGTCGAGGGTCGTTTTTCCTTGTACTCCACTGCTTGGCAAAATATAACCACCAACTTTTGGGTACAACGGATAATATCCAGAGGCTATCGTATCCCCTTCCATCTTTGTCCAGTCTCATCCAGAGTATTACCCAACATTCCACCCAGTCAAAGGGAAGCAGCAGCACAAGAAATCCAAAAGCTGTTACAAAAAATTATCCAGACGGTCCCCCGAAACCAGATAGGATCCAGTTTTTACTCAAGGTTCTTTTTAGTGCCAAAAAGACAGGGGACTGGAGACCAATTCTGGATCTCAGCACACTGAACAAATTAGTAAAAACAGAGAAGTTCCGGATGGTCACGGTTCAGTCTGTCCTTCCTCTTCTGGAAGAAGATGATTGGATGTGCTCTGTATATCTTCAAAATGCATATTGCCACATAAAAATGGACAAAAGTTCAAGAAGATACTTCTGCATAGGAGCCAGTCACTACCAGTTTCGAGCGCTGCCCTTCGGTCTCTCTACAGCCCCCAGAGTGTTCACCAAATGCACGACAGTGGTTTTCGCTCACTTGCGACTTCAAGGATTCCAGGCATTTCCATATCTAGATGACTGGCTCCTCACTGTCCCCACCAAGCGTCTACTGGAAGAAGCCCTGCACTACACTTTCCTCACAGCACAAAGCCTGAGAATCACTATAAACTGGGAAAAATCTAACACGACCCCAGCTCAGTCTTTGGAATATATAGGGGTACTGTTGAACACAAGAAATTGCACAGCAACCCTTCTGGACCACAGGCTTCAAAGAATAAGGAAACCAGTTCAACCACTGCTTTGTCATCACAAATCTCCCACTCTCTCTATACTCCAACTCTTGGGGTCAATGGCAGCCTCGATCACCATTGTTTCTCTAGCCAGATTCCACATGAGGCTCATTCAGTCTCTACTTCTCACTCCGTGGTACCTTCTACAACCTCCTTTGTCTTTTCAAATAAAAATCCAAAGAACGCCAAGGCAACACAGTATCCTTCAGGTCCAGAAAGAACAAGCAGCAGAAGCAATAATACGTCCTTTATTAGACTACAGCTCACCAACAAACAAAACAGGAGTGTAACTCAAAAAAGAATTAAGCGCTTTCATCCACCATCATGTGGACTTCTTCAGAATCAATTAAACAATTATTAACACACTATTTAAATTCATTTTGGTGCAAATTCAAATTAATTTCTTTAAAGAGACAAAAGTAAAGAAATAATTAAAAACATCATATTAAATACTTTTAACCATAACAATATATATATTAAACTGTACTTAACTAAAATGCTAGGTTAAAATCTGCAATGCATACTTCATATTGTTTACATCTTGTGCCTAACATTTCAAATATAAACAATCTAATATTTCACTTTATTTTTGTATGCATTTCCTTCCTATGTGTACATATAATTCACCCAACCCTATGATCTATGATGAATAGAGTCTATTAATGATACTAAATAGTAATTTTTTTTTTTTTTAAAAAGTATATATGTATACTTATATAATGTTAAAAACATTTTAAAAGATGAAAATATATGTGTACACAAAAAACGTAGGACAATGTAATTCTCACGGTTACCTAAGTCCATATGTCATCCAATGTGTGCACAATGGTTCTAAAATCTTGCCAAAGCCTAAATATATGTAAACATGAATGTTAATTGCCCATAAAGATACCAAAGTTTAGCAATAAGCAGCATTACAAAATTAAAAAGTACAATACAATAAATGGTCCTAAACCATAATGTAGTATAAAAATGGTTTTAAATAAATATAATCATTGCATCCAGGAAAATTTGATGCATCCGTTAATATTTGCCACTTGGCCTCCCTCTCAATTAATAATGCTTTCATGTTGCCCCCTCTCATGTTCATCGTAACCGTCTCCAATATAGTAAATCTAAAGTAATGTGTGTTGTCTGTATTATGTATATGCCTTGCTAAAGCATTAGTATTGTCTCCTTTCTTTATGGCATATAGATGCTCGTATATCCTTTTCTTTAACTTTCGTTCAGTTTTCCCTATGTAGAAACATGAGCATATGCCACATTTTGCCATATATACTACATTCTTTGTATTGCAATTTCCTTTTTTAAACATTACTTTAGTTCTATTTATATTTTCCAGAACTAGTCCATCACTTTCATAAATTGCAGGACAGTATACACATCTGCCACATTTTCGTGTGCCCCCTTGATGTAAAGTTATCTCATTCACTCTTTGAGGTCTTTCCAATATCGATTCAAACCCATTTTATACACAAATCTAGGAGCATCGCCAACTATTTCCCTCAAATTATGGTCCATAGTAAAAATATTCCAATATTTCGTCAATATGTCCTGAATATGTGTAATTTGAGGTGAAAATTCCATAATGCAAGCTCTTTTATAATCTTTCCCTTCCTCTATTACTACCTCTTTCTTCATTGGCCTACCCAGAACTGGTGTATACTTCTTCCCCCATTCCTTTATAACATAACTTTGTACTTCCTTTATTAGGCTAGAAGAGTATCCTCTATTCAAAAATAACCTGCTAATAAATTCTATTTCTTCTAACATGGCACTATAATTTGATGTCATCCTTGCCGCTCGAATGCACTGTCCTTTAAAAATGCTTTTCTTTGTTTTAAACGGATGGTTACTTGTAAATTCCAATTATTGGAGAAGGTATTTTTTCTATATATACGTGATTCAAAGCCATTCGTATTACTAGATATATATGTATCCAGGTATGACAATCCTTTATCATGAAACTGGTATGTAAATTTCAAAAACTGACCTGTATTATTTAAATACTGTATAAATTCATCAATCATCTGTACTTGTCCTTCCCAAAGTATAAAAATATCATCAAGGAATCTAGAATAAAGTCTGATATATTTGTAATACTGACTTTTAAAGACTTTTTCCATTTTCCAGTCTAGCATCACTAAATTCGCATATATTGAGGCACAAGCTGTTCCCATAGCGACTCCTTGTGTTTGTCTATAAAATTCCCCTTCAGAAAATATATAATTATAATCTAATATGATGCTCATTAGCTCCATCACCACTAATGATTGTTCCCAATCCAGATCTGAAAATTGTTTAATGTTATTATAAAAGCTGTCCATACCCTGTTCTTTGGGGATACATGAAAATAAATCAATAACGTCTATGGTTATATAGATTAAATTTTCCTTCCATACCTCAGAAGTTAGATTCCCCAAGAACATCCATGAATCCTTGACTAAATGAGGGATTTTGCTATAAATGTGTTTTAACCAAGTATCGATAACTACACTCATAGGAAATGTTTTAGAATGACTCCCTGCTATAATAGGTCTAAAAGGGGGGTCCAAATGATTTTTATGTATTTTAGGCACACCTATTATGGTAGCTAGAATAGGGTTTTTCACTACCATATAATTATATAGGTCCATATTTATTCTCCCTTCTAATAACATGTCTTCCAAAAACATATCTATTCTTCTGTACCCTATATTTATTTCATTCATGGATACCGTGATATAGTTGCCCGAATCTACTAATATGTTGTACATTTTAACATAATCTTCTTGGTCATATATAACAATCCCTCCTCCCTTGTCAGGTTTCATTATTCGTATTGATTGATCAGATGTTATTCGTTGCAAAAGATCTATCTCTTACTTGTTCAAATTATTAGTATATGTCATACATTTTTTATTTTTAACTTTGTTGTCCTTACCCCTTACAAAATTCTGTAATACATATAGGTCTCGAGTCACCAGTTTCTCATACAGATTCACATGAGGGTTTTTTAGGAGGAATAAATTTACTTTTTTTCTTCAATTTGTTCATTTCTTTCGTCATTGATGTATTTTTAAAATAAATAGCTAAATTCAATTTCCTGAGATATTTCTTCAACTCTATAATGCTATCTACTAATCTGAAGTTTTTACTGGGGACAAATTTCATACCCTTCGAGAATAGTGTAAAAAATTCATTACTGATTTCCATTTCAGTGTAATTATAAATATTAAATTCATTTTTTTCGTATATAATACCATCAGTAATAACTACTTTTGAATAACCTGTGTTGTCAATAATACATTCTTCTTTATTTTCACTATTCGCGCTAGGTAGTGTTGCTATTAATAATTGTTCCTTGTTGGTCGCGGGTGCGGGTACCATTCCTGTCTGTCTCTTCCTTCGTACGTTCTCCAATCCCATTTTCTTTGCCAATTCCCTCTCATAGCTGGTACTCTTCCCCCCAAAAACTTTTTGCCCCCATTGTATACATCAAATCCATATTCCCTACTATCATAATTTTCTTCCATTTCATTCCTATTAGGTTTTACAATTTTCCATTGGTAAACCTTTCCGTTTTTATAATCATATATGTCTCTAGCTAACTTTTTATGTTTCCTTGCTATAATACTTTCCGCTTTCCGGTCAGCTTTTCTAAATTGTTTTTGGTACAAATTTTCCCACTGTTCAAATACTAAAGCCTCACATATTGTTTTATTTAATTTTTCCACCTTATCTATATATTTACACAGTTTCTCATCATTCTTCTTAATTAATAACTTAATAAATTCAAAACCAAAGTTGTCAAAAAGTGCACCAAATTCCTTACAATTCTCCTCATTCATGTCTACACCCATTGGTTGTTTAAAAAATCTAAGACCCTTAGGAACCATCTTCAAATTTAAACATTGGTTCAAATAGGCATTGTCAATTTTTATACCTCTAATAACATTTAAATGTTTGCCCATAGTGTAAATTATATCTCTCAAGGAACCATGACTTTCATCATCCTTTTCAAACACACTGTTTTCATTACAATTCAATTTGTCAAAACATATATCTACTGTGATGAAATTGTCCAATCTATTGCTACATCCCTTCGTAGCTTTTCCATTACCCATATTGTTATAAGTAGTGGATCTAGTTCTCTGACTAGAACTCACAAGTATAGTACCTTTTTGGGAAGAGTTATGGGCTGCCATAGTGGAAGCATATGTTTTCCTAGCCATGTAGCGTTTCGGTTTAGTCCCAGTTCGTTTAGATTCATCGTCAACATTGTAAAGTGAAAAGTCAAAAGTGAAATCCTTGTCGGTAAACCTTCTGTTATCTGGAATTCGTTGTTTAATGTCCAGTAAATTCCTTTGAGTCGATATGTTGCTTAACAGTTTTTGTCCATTAGGTATCTCTACATCTAGTACACTCGAACTAGAAGGTAAACGGAAGGCATCTTGCGTGGCTGCTTCTGCTCGCTTAGCCTCTTGTTGCGTTAACATATTGAGAAGTCTAGTTACCTCACCTTTAAGTGTGGTAACTTCCGAACGGAGCTATACGATGTCTTCTGATTCATCTGGCGTACGCTTCACTGTAACATGTTCCCCCTGGATATCCATACGAAATAAAAATCCAAAGAACGCCAAAGCAACACAATATCCTTCAGGTCCAGAAAGAACAAGCAGCAGAAGCAATAATACGTCCTTTATTAGACTACAGCTCACCAACAAACAAAACATGAGTGTAACTCAAATGGTGATGGAGCCTAATGAGCATCATATTAGATTATAATTATATATTTTTTGAATGCGAATTTTATAGACAAACACAAGGAGTCGCTATGGGAACAGCTTGTGCCCCAATATATGCAAATTTAGTGATGCTAGACTGGGAAATGGAAAAAGTCTTTAAAAGTCAGTATTACAAATATATCAGACTTTATTCTAGATTCCTTGACGATATTTTTATACTTTGGGAAGGACAAGTAGAGATGATTGATGAATTTATGCAGTATTTAAATAATACAAGTCAGTTTTTGAAATTTACATATCAGTTTCATGATAAAGGATAGTCATACCTGGATACATATATATCTAGTAATACGAATGTCTTTGAATCACGTATATATAGAAAAAATACCTTCTCCAATAATTAGAATTTACAAGTAACCATCCGTTTAAAACAAAGAAAAGCATTTTTAAAGGACAGTGCATTCGAGCGGCAAGGATGACATCAAATTATAGTGCCATGTTAGAAGAAATAGAATTTATTAGCAGGTTATTTTTGAATAGAGGATACTCTTCTAGCCTAATAAAGGAAGTAAAAAGTTATGTTATAAAGGAATGGGGGAAGAAGTATACACCAGTTCTGGGTAGGCCAATGAAGAAAGAGGTAGTAATAGAGGAAGGGAAAGATTATAAAAGAGCTTGCATTATGGAATTTTCACCTCAAATTACACATATTCAGGACATATTGACGAAATATTGAAATATTTTTACTATGGACCATAATTTGAGGGAAATAGTTGGCGATGCTCCTAGATTTGTGTATAAAACAGGTTTGAATCTAAAACAGATATTGGAAAGACCTCAAAGAGTGAATGAGGTAACTTTACATCAAGGGGGCACACGAAAATGTGGCAGATGTGTATACTGTCCTGCAATTTATGAAAGTGATGGACTAGTTCTGGAAAATATAAATAGAACTAAAGTAATGTTTAAAAAAGGAAATTGCAATGCAAAGAATGTAGTATATATGGCGAAATGTGGCATATGCTCATGTTTCTACATAGGGAAAACTGAACGAAAGTTAAAGAAAAGGATATACGAGCATCTATATGCCATAAAGAAAGGAGACAATACTAATGCTTTAGCAAGGCATATACATAATACAGACAACACACATTACTTTAGATTTACTATATTGGAGACAGTTACGATGAACATGAGAGGGGGCAACATGAAAGCATTATTAATTGAGAGGGAGGCCAAGTGGCAAATATTAACGGATGCATCAAATTTTCCTGGATGCAATGATTATATTTCTTTAAAACCATTTTTATAATACATTATGGTTTAGGACCACTTATTGTATTGTACTTTTTAATTTTGTAATGCTGCTTATTGCTAAACTTTGGTATCTTTATGGGCAATTAACATTCATGTTTACATATATTTAGGCTTTGGCAAGATTTTAGAACCATTGTGCACACATTGGATGACATATGGACTTAGGTAACCGTGAGAATTACATTGTCCTACGTTTTTTGTGTACACATATATTTTCATCTTTTAAAATGTTTTTAACATTATATAAGTATACATATATACTTTTTTTAAAAAAAATTTTTACTATTTAGTATCATTAATAGACTCTATTCATCATAAGATCGCAGGGTTGGGTGAATTATACGTACACAGGAAGGAAATGCATACAAAAATTAAGTGAAATATTAGATTGTTTATATTTGAAATGTTAGGCACAAGATGTAAACAATATGAAGTATGCATTGCAGATTTTAACCTAGCATTTTAGTTAAGTACAGTTTAATATATATATTGTTATGGTTAAAAGTATTTAATATGATGTTTTTAATTATTTCTTTACTTTTGTCTCTTTAAAGAAATTAATTTGAATTTGCACCAAAATGAATTTAAATAGTGCGTTAATAATTGTTTAATTGATTCTGAAGAAGTCCACATGATGGTGGATGAAAGCGCTTAATTCTTTTTTGAGTTACACTCCTGTTTTGTTTGTTGGTGAGCTGTAGTCTAATAAAGGACGTATTATTGCTTCTGCTGCTTGTTCTTTCTGGACCTGAAGGATATTCTTTTCAAATAAGTGTAACTCAGAGATGCAAGCAAGATTTACTCTAGTGGATGTCTCGACATCCCCATCAATGGTCTCGCCCCTTCAGCCCCCATCAACTGATAGCCCCCCCCCCTTCAGGGAGGTGTCCGTGGTCACCGTGGCTATGTCAGCGAAACTTGGTCCAAGGCACCTGGTCGTAGACAGAGGCCCTTTTGCATATCAGTGTCCTGGAACTGAGGGTGGTGCTACTAGCATTGCAAGCATTTCATTCCATCCTTCCTTCAGGGACTATTGCGATCCAGTCAGACAACATGTCAGTGATCTGGTACATCAGCAAACAAGGGGGCACCAGATCCTACCCGTTATGCCGAGAGGCCTTGAGAATATGGCAATGGGCGATAGCATCCAACTGCTTTCTAATTGCAAAGCACATTCCCGGGAGCTCCAACGTGATAGCGGACAAATTGAGCAGGTGCGTTCTGCAACCTCATGAGTGGTCCCTCAATCCTATGATAGCGGCAAGAATCTTCAGCCGCTGGAGCCAGCCTTACTGCAACCTATTTGCCTCCCAAACCAACTAAAAGTGCAGCAACTATTTTGCATTAATCCCCCCTTGGGGACCATCACAGAGAGACGCTGTAGTCCACGCTTGGCCCTCTGGTCTACTTTATGCTTATCCTCCTCTTCCCTTCATCTCCCAGTTTCTGAAGACTGCATGACAGAGCAAAGTGATCCTCATTGCTCCATATTGGCCTCAACAAGTCTGGTTTCCCTTCCTCTGATGTCACCTGCTAGATCAACCGTGGATCCTCAGTCCATCCCCAGCATTGATCTCCCATCCGCAGGGTCTGACTCACCCCAATCTTACAACCCTGAAACTGACAGCTTGGTTTCTCCACTTCCAATGATTGCCAGGCATGAAGACCTGTCGTCCCCTGTGAGCAATATTCTTATTGCATCTCATAAGTCATCCATCAGACTAATCTATCTTAATAAATGGAAAAGGTTCTCTTTATGGGCAGCGAATAAACAATTAGACCGCTTGTCAGCCACAGTTTCGGTGGTTTTGGATTACTTATCACCTTTTCCACTCTGGGGTGTCTGCCTCTACTATTCGTGTGCATCTAGCTGCCATCTCAGATTTCCACATTGGTTTTCAGGATGCTTTGCTTATGTCACATAGACTGTGTAAAACTTTCTTAAAGGGGGTTCTCCACTTAAAACCTCCCTTTAGAGAACCAGTACAACCTTGGGATTTGGCCTTGGTTCTGCAAACGCTAACAGCTCCCCCTTTGAATCTGCGTCTTCATGTGATGTAAAATATCTCTCTTAGAAAACTTTTTCTGATTGCAATCACATCGGCCAGACGGTTATCAGAACTTCAAGCCTTATGCATCAAACCTCCCTATCTTATCTTCCATAAGGATATGGTATCACTGAGAACTAATTCTACCTTTTTACCAAAAGTGGTGTCAGAGCGGTCTATCAGCCAATCTAGTGACCTTCCAGTATTCTTTCCTAACCACTCTAACAAGGGAGAGTAGTGCCTGCACTCCTTGGATGTTCATAGGCAGATACGATTTTATTTGGACAGAACAAAATCTACCCGTAAATCAGACCAACTATTCCTGGATTTTTGTGGACCAAGACAAGGTCATCCTGTCTCAAAAGTTACATTGGCTTCATGGTTGAGAAATTGTATTACATTTATCTATAACAAAAACAAGTTCACCTTGCCTCACAGAGTGAAAGCACATTCTACAAGATCTATGGCAACTTCAGCAGCTTTCCTTGCTAAGGCTTCCCTCAATGATATTTGCTCCGCTGCAACTTGGGCCAAACCTCATACCTTTATTCTTCATTACAAATTGGACTTGGCCTCCAGAGTTAGAGCTTCTTTTGGCCCCATGGTGCTCAGGAATGTCCTTCCATGAGGGCCACCCAGGGATACAGGTAGCTGGGGACTCTGTCCCATCAGTAAGGAATGAAGAAAGTTTAACAACATCAGATAATGAAGTTACGTCTTACCATAACGTTCCATCTGTGTTGTTGATCTTCGTTCATTCATTACTTCCTATCCTCTGTCCCCCATTCGGAGGTTCCTGGTTGATCTCATATACTCCTTTATTGTAGGTCTGTTGTAACCAGAGGTAGCCTCTACGTTTATCTATCAACTTGCAAACTCGATCTGAGGTAAAGGGGAGCAGAGCATTCTGGGTAGGACCTTGGCTGAAGAGTTTTTGGCTGACACGAGCTTGATATTTGGCCGGCTTTGTTCCGAGGATGGAACTGATAACCCATCAGTAATGAATGAACAAAGGTCAACAACACAGATGCAACGTTATGGTAAGACATAACTTCTTAAGTGATTTAAGGAATAATTGGATAATATTACAGTAGAGCATGTTGATACCAGTGGGGGACTTGTCCCCTCAGCAATGAGAGACAAACATTGCTCCATGTTGTCGTGTGCTTGCTAACAGTAATTCAGTGGCATAGTGACTACCCACTTGAGTCATAACTGCAGCTGTGACTGATTGAGATTGCTGTATACAGTAACAAAAACTGCAACTGCCACCACACACACCCGCCACACATGCACACGCACACGAACAACCAAGAATATTTAAGATAAAACATGCACATAACATACATTGTTAGCAACATAGTGATAATTGGAAAGGAATTATTTAAAAACACAAAGTACATAACTGGAAATGCTAGTAAAAGCAGATACCAATATACTGTTTAAAAAAATAAAAACATAAGCAGCATAGTGTTACTGGAATGGAACCATAACATAAAACAAAATACAGCAATAAAATGACTTCAGAGATCAACATTGATACTGTCAATGTTATGTCTTTCGGCTTTTCAACTTTATGGGTCGCCACAGCAGACCTCCGGTCTGCTAATGATTGGTAGTTGATTTTTATGTGCCAAGTTACCAGCCCTGATGCACTACCTTCAACGAAGGTACGCCCATTCACGCATGTCTCCACGCAGAAGATGCTCTAGCTAAAAATCGAACCGGACAGCATCTTGCTGTGAGGCGACAGTGCTACCGCAGCACCACCACCATTGGACTGTCAATAATAAGTAAAATATAACACCTTATAAGCAGCATTTGTTTTTCTTTTGAACTTGACAAAGTAAAGCTCTGCGGTTGAAATAGTCCATTTGAGTCATTATACTTTCTTGTACACTTGCATATTATTTGTCAGGTTATTTGCTTGCAAACTGTGTATTGCATTTATTGATTATGTAATTTTTTTATCCAGCAGTGTACTATGTCATGCTGCATGTTTAAATAACTTTTGCCTGATAATTCAGATTGTGCATGTAAAGGGTCAGTGATACTGGGATGGAGCCATGACATTAAGCAATATACAGCAATGAAATGTTTGCAGAGACCAGAATTTACAACTGTACAGCTGAATTAAAAAGTACTGTGATATACCATATATTGTTAGTAAGACAGCATTACTAGAGTTGCAGTGTACAAATCTAAAGCTAGTTGGGCAAGAATAATTCCACTGACAAAAGGAATCCATTAATGAAGATCAATGACCATCTATGATCAAACAGCAAATGGGGCCAATCAGTTTAATTCACATACTGCCTCAATACCCACTCATTCTAGCCAGTTGACTATGTATTTCTCAGAAGTGTGATTCCAGACAGCTTTAGGTGAAATGGAGACCTAGACAAAAGACTCCATAAACCCTCTGCACCACCCCCATTGCCTCTGTTTTCCCTCATCCTTGTCTTCGTACACCACACACAGACAGATCACTTCTTTTTTTTTTTTTTTTTTCACATCTTGTCTTTTCAGATTTTATCGTACATTCATTTAACCAACCCTAAATGACCAAGACTGCACTCTAATAACTATGGAGAAATTAATTGAATTAAACAGGGGGTCCACTGGAAGATATGGATTTGTGCATGCTCAGGGATGCATTTTAAAGGTTTTTTTCTAACCTATTACTCCAATGATGTTTTGAACAACAATCATGAGGAGAAAATAACTTCAGTCTTATTTTTTATTTCAAGGGGGAAATAAAGTTGTTTTCTAAGCTTAATGTTCAAAGCAAACAAAAAAGTAGTTCCAGGCATTTGTTTGATTGTTTATTTAGTAGACAATGTAATAAAAAAGTTTCCTAACAAACTGAGATGACAAATGCTAGTCAAATGCTAGTAAGAATGCATACATAATTTCTGGAGATGAGTGCTTATGGAGATATACGTATATCATATCTGTTAAAATATGCCTCTCTCTCTCTCTACCCCCAAAGAAAATGGATAGTCATCTTCTGTGTACCCCTGTGGTGTTATATTAATAAGAAAGTGGAAAAAAATTGTCACAATTTTTATATTTCAGGTTGTTCATGTCATGGATATAAATAGCATGCTGCCTGATCCCTAACCTGAAAAAGACAACCACTGTGTACCCCTTTGAGAGTGGAATGAAAGCAAAAGTGCAAATGGCCACATTAATATTTCAACTTGATACTGTCAGATGGTTATATACAGCATGCCTCCTTACCCGCAAGTGATTAACCTGTGCACTCCTCTTATATTTGATTGTGAGGAAACTGAAAAAAATAATGATCACAGTAATGTATTCAAATTTGTTGTTGGACTGTATGCTGCCCCCTGACAAGTTGTCCTGACCTCCTGTATGCACCTCCGAGGTTTGAATGCGGAAGAGATTAAAAAAATAATGACCACACTATCAGTAGCCCACATACAAGTCTATAGTGACCTTCTGTTCGCACCACTGAGGAGGAACAAATTTACACTATGTGGGGTTCAGGGAAAAGATTAAGGATGGCAGTCCTGGGCACTGTGCCAGTGGTCGGTTGCTTTCACATGTTCTCTATCTAAGCAGCTAGAGATACCCAATTACTGTACAGAATGCTTTTGGGCTATTTTTGCAAGGAAGGAATTATGACCAGCTTGTTAGAGTTAACCCCCCCTCCCGACACACACACAGGCACGCACACACACACAGAAGAATGCATAAGCCATATTAATGAGTGTTTTGCAATGATTTCTGAAAATGCAGTATACTGCATGAGACTGCTCTTTTGAGGCCAGATCAATGACCATTCAACTGTGATCAAACAACAGCAGAGGTAAGTAATTTTTATTCACCGATGTCCTCTGTATTAATCAGTTATTTTCACTATGACTGTACATATTTTAGATGTCTAATTCTGGTTAAAGATGTCCACAGTAAAGTATTCCAACTTGCAAAATACACATGTGTGTTTGTTTTGCAAAGCCAGATTAGCGACTGCTTAACTTCATAATGACAGCAGGGTAATCACTGTTATCCACGAACAGCGCCCTTTTCCAGCAGTTGTAGCCACATTGTTGACTGTATACACCACAGCATACCTCTCAACCAGCAGACATTGAAAGTACATACAAAGGCTCTTGAAATGTTGGTACTTTATGCCAAAAGTCTGGACACCTAATTAACATAACATTTGAATATTAAATGCCTTACATTACTTTTAGCACTTGAATTTGCTTATTCATGATCAGCACTTGTTCAGAACTTGTTGTGTAAGAACTAAAAAAGCTACCAATTACTTCAGCACTCCACCTTCCTCATTACCTAGAGGAAAACAGTTTTGGTGCTTACTTTCCTCACTTGCTTAGAGAAAAACAGCTCTTGTACTCACTTTCCTCATTTATCTAGAGGAAAATAGTTTTTTATTCAGGCATGTCCAGGGGTCAGCTCCCAGTGTTCTCTCCTGTCTATCTGATGAATCTGGGCATCTTGGGGCAATGTAGAAATTGCCTTATGTACACAGACAACCCTCTCCTCCTACCACCCAACACTACAACCTTTGAGAGATGCACTTATCTAGCCAAACTGGAGGTAAAGTTCTCTCCAACCAAGACTGAACTTGACAGTCAAGAGGAGAAGGTAAACACTTGCACCACACCACACTCATCACATAGTCTCACTAAATCTACAACACCAAAATCCATACATAAAAACACAAAAACATTTGCGGAGGCTCTCAATAATAATCTGCCCAAGCAACAGAGACCTCCAAAGCAGAAATGCAAGCAACCTCCATCCCCCAACACAACCCAAATGACACATAGCCCACAGACTCAGTGTGCCACTCAACCACAGCCAATAAGGCAAAACAATGTACCCAACACACTAGTCATAGGTGACTCTATAGTCAGGCACACTGATGTCCCACTCACCAGGCTAAACAAGGAGAAGGTTACTGTCAGCTGCCTGTCTGGTGCCAGGATCTGCCACGTAACCCACGCACTCAGGTCACTCTACAACAAGTACAAATATGACTGTCATTATCCATGTTGGTGTGAATGACCTGAGACGTACCTCCCTGGACTACATGAAAAGAGACATGGAAGAGCTCTCTGATCTTTAACCCAGGCAGGCATGACCCTAGCCCTGAGTAACATTCTGCTATCACCCAGAATGATACCGCAGTACAAGGACAAAATAATTGACTTCAACAATTGGCTAAGCTTCTGGTGTCATTCTAAAGGGATCCAGTATCTGTCTGCTAGGGTTACCACCTGTCCCACTTTGTGAGGGACAAATCCCTCTTTGGGCAGTTGTGTCCTGCATAAAAATTGAAAAAATGGCAAATGTCCTGAGATATTAGGACAAACATATTTCCTATATTTAATGTAATAGTTGCATAAAACAGTTACTCTGTTTCTGAAACACCTAAATGTTATAAGAAACATAATAAGCAACTAAAATGCTACAAGAATAAACATTTATTTAGGCAAAAAAGTGAAGTTCTGTCCTTTGTACTGGCCGTGGGTATGTTTTGCCTTGCAAAATCTGACATTTGTACAAAAAATGTCCCACTTTGGGCATTTGAAAAGGTGGCAACCCTACTGTCTGCCTGGGATGACATGGTCGACAGACCACGATGTTTTGCCAGAGATAGTCTGCACCTGTCACCCCTGGGATTCCAGATACTGGCTAAGGTTCTTGCCACCCCTATAGTGACTTTTTTAGACAAGGTTCAAATGACAAATTCACCACCGTAACAGGAACAGACAAGCAAAAGCTGAGGGTTATGCTACTCAATGCTAGAAGTCTAAATCTCAAAATGCACTCACTTGAGACGATCCTTAAAATGAAGAACATTGATATCTGTGCAGTGACTGAGACCTGGTTCAAGGCTCCAGAGAGCACCCTGTACTACCAGGCTATAACGCATACCACACTTTTCGGCCATGTAACCTGGACCGGAACACCAAAGGCGGAGGTGTGTCCATATTCATTAAGGATATCCACACCTCCAGGCTAGTTGCTCAGCATAATGCAGCCGAGGTTATCCAAGTGCAACTAACTCTGGGCAAAACTGCAGTCCAAATTGTAGCTTGCTACAGATCCCCCACCATGCCCCAGGATTCCCACTCCTCTTTTCTTGATGTACTGGAAAATATTTGGGTTCAACCAAACACCCTAATAATGGGCGATTTCAACTACCCCACCATTAACTGGGAAAACTACTCATGTACCAAGTCCTTCGCTCAACACTTTCTGGAATTCATAAACTCCAATGCCCTGGATCAACTTATCCACACTCCTACCAGGGGCAACAGTATCCTAGATCTAGTCATTACCAACATGAGTGACCGGTGTTCCACACCTGAAGTCAATGCCTCATTGGTCCAATCCAACCATAAGCTAATCACCCTAGAGATCCACATCCTGCCCCCACCCCCCATTAAGTAAACCATGGTAAGACAGAAGTGGTGAACTTCATGACACCCATGCAGATGGACAATACAGTTACGACTACTGAATCCTACACAATTGCACTTTATAAGCACTTACACGAGTGCATGGATCGTGCTATCCCAAACAGAACCAAGATGCTATCCTCCAAAAAAAGGAAGCCAATCTGGTGGTCCCCTGCCATAAACAAACTGCACAACAGAAGGAAGAAACTGTTGCAAAAGAGAGTAAAATCCCATGAGTGGAGGAGCTCCCTGGGCAGCCTCAGTAAGAAGCTGCGATCCCTGATAAAATCCTCCTAAGCTAGTTACGAAAACAAAATCACCACCGATTCTAAAGACAACCACAAAGGATTCTATAGCTATGTCAAGAATCTCAATGGCAACACTCAGATCTGCTCTGAGTTACAGCACAATGGCACTAAATATACAGACCCAACTGATATTGCCAACATCCTGTCAGATAGGTTCAGTGCTAACTTAACCCCCCCCCCTCACCCCCTAAAGGACCCATCTCTATACCGGAAGAATGCAAGTTCCTGTAATCATGGCTGCACAGGTAAAAAACACACTCTCCAAAGCCAAGAACACAGCATCCATGGGACCAGACAACATCCCAGGCTGCGTTCTACACAACCTACAGAACGAACTGGCACCCCACCTAAGTACCTTGTTCAATCATAGCCTCACCTCAGGCTTTGTGCCCGCTGAATGGCGCACAGTGATGTTTATCCCACTCAACAAGGGGGGGGGCACCACTGACCCCGAAAACCACTGCCCCATTAGCCTGACAAGCCTGGTCTGCAAGGCCATGGAACGTATCATCATGGAACTTATAAACAAAGACATTGGTAATCTCCAAACTCTGGACCCCACCCAGTTCGGGTTTGTAAAAGGCAGATCATGTCTTCTAAATCAGATAGACTTCTTTGAACAGTCACCAAAGCCGTAGACGAGGGTAAGGTGGTTCACACAGGCTATCTAGATCTTGCCAAGGCTTTCAACACCATCACCCACTCTGGAATTCTAGATAAACTCACTAAACTAGGTATAAATCCCTATGTCACAAGATGGGTTGCCAACTGGCTCACTGGCAGAACCCACACTGTGAAAGTGGCAGACTCCAAATCCGACTTCAGACCAGTGACAAGTGGGAGTACCACAGGGTTAAGTCCTGGGTCCTCTCCCGTATGATATCTACTTCTCTGAAGTACAGGCTAACACAGAAGGTCTTTGGCTAATGAAGTTCGCAGATGACTGCAAACTAGGAGCCATAATCAAAACTCCTAATGATGTGGACATCCTACAGAAGGGCCTCACTGAGACAGATGCTTGGTGTCAAAGCCACAGCCTCAAGCTCAGTGCCAAAAAGTGCATTGTCATCCCCCTTGGTAAAAACTCTGTACCCTTGAACTACAATATAGGCGATAGTATACTTAACATCAAAAGTGTGATAAGAGACCTTGGGACACAGGTGGACAGTAGTCTCTCCTTTGATAATCACATTGGCACAGTAGTCAGGAAATCCTTCTATGTGGCACACCTCATCACAAAAGGTTTCTCATCCAGGAAAAAAAGAGGTAATTGTTCCACTTTACTCATCACTCATTAGACCCATTATAGAGTGCAACGCCCCTTTTAGTATGTACCTCACAAGACATCTACAACAACTGGAAAGGCCGCAGAAATACCTCACAAAGAGGATTACCAGCCTTAAGCAGATGCCCTACGCAGACCGTCTCAAAGAACTCCAGCTTTACTCCATCGCGTATCTCCTACTCAGAGGTGATCTCTGCCTAACATACAAAGCTATGTCAAACCCAGAGCTGTTGGACATGCTCCGCTTAAAGAAATTCCAATCCCTCCGAGCCACTCTCTAGGAACCTAAACCTTGTCACCACAATAAACAGAACATGCCGGAGGGATATATTCCTGTCCCAGAGACTTCCCATACTCTGGAATAAACTACCTATCTATATCAAAGAAAGCTCCTCATTAGCACTCTTCAAGAAAAATCTTGATGATTGGATGGGAAATAGGAAATTCACCCCGGGGATCACTTCTGTGCCTCTGCTCGACAGTGGCACAGGAAAATAATTTTCTTTGGTGGCAAAAGCCAAGGTACCTTTTTGGCTGGGCTTGTATAGCCGCGATAGCCTAGTACCTACCTATGAACATCTTCTCATTTCCAGTGAAACTGTGGGATATTACTCAGAAACGTGTTGAAAAAATGAGTGACCAAAAAATGACACAAAAATGCAAACCTATCAGAAACACAATGCAAAATATGTAGACTTTAATGAGTAGTATTGCAAAAATACACTTCACAAAATCATTTATTTTTGCTTTTGTGAAAAAAAAGGGAATTTAATATATGACCCTTTTTCTTTGCATTAGTGGTACCACCAATGTACCCTTGACTTTTAATCTAGGCTCCTGTGTACTAAATAGCACCAAAATAATGTGTAACAGAGAGAGAAATTCAGAAAAGCACATATATAACATGAATGGATAAAGCAAGCCTGAAAATATGCACTTCCCTCCAAAAATAAGGATGTTGTGTGAAGGGTTATATCAAACTTGAAAACAGGTAGTTACCTCCAAAATAGGTACAGTTGAGAAGCCTGCAATACAGATGTCTGATTGTGGGGAAAAAATAAAACCGTAGCTACTTTAAAATATTTCAAGGTTGTTTTTCACAAATGCACACTAGCCACAGCAAAGTATTCTAACTTACCTTATGTAAATATACATTATTTCTGCCAAACCAAATTAATGACATAGGGCCTGTCACTTTCATCTGCATACAATCCCCCTATACCATCAATTGTAGCCACTTTTGTTGACTGTAAATCTGATGTCAGATTTGTAATGAAGGTAATGGCTACAATATATGTTGTTTTATACAACCAGTATCTATAGTAATGTATTCCAACTTGACTCATACATATTTAGAGTCCTGCAAAGCCAGAATAATCATTGATTATGAGCAGACAACAGCAGTTTCAGTTATTTCCAACCATGGACAGCCACTGTATCCAGAAAGTATGGCCTTATTGTTCAATGTGTGCACCTCATGTGTCTCTAATAAGAAGTAATGGCAACAATCATCTTTGTTGCACCCAGACAGTAGTCACAATAAAGTATTCCAGTATACTTCACACACATCAGTCTTGCTAGCAAATGATTGACACAGGCTCTGTCTTTCTTACACACACACACACACACACACACACACACACACACACACACACACACACACACACACACATTACACAGGCAAACACTCAGTCACTGGTATTATGTGCACTTTCTCAGCAAAATAGACACACATACATGCACACACTTTCTCACACTCACTCTTCATTGGTAACAAAGATGTAAAACAAGCATAATATGTAAGCAGTAACATACATACATACATACAATTGCTCTAGATGCACAATCTCAGTAGCCACTCTACATTATTGGGTGGGAAGCCATGCTGTCCTCTTTGGCTGCAGAGTTGGTGTCCTGACTGAAATCACTGTTGCGCTGTTTCTAATTGGTGGGTTATCACTACTGACATCTGACTGGGTACAAAGTTTTACCTTTTCTAGGATTGTATCTCTGAAATGAGACCTCAGCTTGAGTGTAGCATTATATAGGCAGATGCATGAGGATAATTCCTCAGACTATCTTGCTGCCGGACCGAATGCAGGTTATGTATCCATCTGACTGATTTTCATTTGGTTGTTGGTGCCTTTGGTTTGAGTTAACAAATAGGTGCCACATTAGAAAGGTATAGCAAGGTTCCCCAAAGTGTTTTGCCTTACTGTTATTGGATGTCAGCTAGGAGAGGTAAGTGCGGTAGGCAAATGCCATACAAAAAACTTGCATACCCCAGTGTCTGTTCTCCTTAGGAGTGGAATATTACTAAATGATCTGGCCTGTTTGCCAATCTGTTGTGTTTAAGACCGTGAGATCCTGTTTGTCCTCACTCTCCACTTTTGTGGAGACCTAATGTCTGAAGTGCTTAGTCCTCTCCAAGGTGGAGGATTCTGCTTTTTCAGAGGTACCTCTGCCACTTAAGAAAAAGATTAAAAGACCTAGGCCAGAACTCCCAGTCACGTTTTTCTGGTTCCAACGTAACCGCTAAGGTTTCAGAACCTGCAATACATATATGATTCCTTCTCAGATGCCCTCTACTGAGACCACGCCAGAAGCTGACATGGCGTCAGAGGATCTTACAACTGGGGAATCTACAGAGAAAGCTGAAATGTGAATTATCTCTGACAGCATTTCTCAGACACTAGTTGGGGAAGAGAAAAAGAGCTAAAAAACTTCTCATCTAACTCATGGATCTGCCTCTGCCAGGACCGTACATGAACCCTCCACCCTTTCTTTCCTTCTAAAAAATTCAGTAGTTTTCTTTTACTTTTAGCTCTAACTCATATGAATTCTCAACTGTGGGGTATCTCTGTATCACTCAAATATGTGATGTATCAACCTGTACTGCAATTTTATATTTTATTCTCTGCTGCAACTAATGTAAAAATTTATGTTTCAAGTCTGTACGTCTTCCATGCTATGTGACAACTTATTTTAGTTGTTTAAATTTTTGTATTTTCATTGTATTTGCCACCCTATTTAACAACGTATATCTCATCTTTGTTTATATCATGTCACTGTCTTCTCACTGTTATTTTTTTGCTTTTATTGTACTGGAGCTTTTCTTCTTGGATCTCCACTGAAAATGGGCTTTTAGCTCAAATGGACCAACCTGGTTAACAAATGTCAGAGATCTCAGGTAAGCTTATCTAGTTATGTCAGGGATCTGAACCCCCAAGATGTCATGCAAACAAAAAAGTGCCAGAAAACTAATCATGTAACCACTTATCTTTCTTCTAGGGAGAAAGAATAGATAAACTTTTCTCAAAGTTTGCTCAAGGCTGTTTTGGCTGTAAAGCCTCATTCCTTTTCTTCCCAGCCCTCTTACCTCTACTCCTCAAAAGATTGCCTCATCATGTTGAGGAAGATGAATCCACAGCTTCTGATTCTGACAGTTCTCCTGGCCAAGTCCTTTCTGAGGATGGAAACTCCCTTTCTCCTGACTCTCCTGTAGAAGAAGCTTCCTTTGAAGAGAGAATTTTAAATATGATTAAGCATTTTGAGAGGATGTCTAGGTAGATTGTAGAGGTCCAGAAAGGATACTACAACCTCTTGGAAATGAGCACACTTGTCCCTTCTACAGTACTCCTGTTGAAGCTTTCTTGAATGCCTTTCACTCCATCTCTACAGCCTGTAACTTGCAACCTCATGCCCCCAAAAGGCTAGTCAGATTTTATAAAGTCCCTGATTTTCTTAAGTTCTTGTTTAAAAATCCTGTGGTGGCCCCCTTACCAGTGTCTCTCTCTCTTTCGTCTGATAAACGTTCTAAGCTACTTCCTTATGGCATTGTCCTCCATTCAGACAAAGTTAGCAGGGCTATGGATTGGTGGGGAAAAAATGTTTATACCCCTACTACTTTGGTATTCAAATTTACCCATTACCAAACCCAAATAACCAGATATTTGATCTCCATCCTCAATTCCTTAAACAAGATAGTGCTGGACTCGCAAGGAACAGATTCTGAACAACAAATGTCCTTATTTAATCAGATTCTGAACAGCAAATGTTCTTACTTAATCAGGCTACACAAGTAGCCAGACACAGCATTAAATGTAGTCATGCTGTAGAGGCCTCATCCAGAGCAGCTGCTTCTGGCTCTATATTCCACAGGTATGCATGGTTGCGCAGTCAACCCATACCCGAAGATTTGATAATAAAGATTATAGATTTCCCTTTAGACAATAACCTCCTGTTTGTCCCACAAGAAGCTAATCTCTTCAGAACCCTCCAAGAGCCATGAAGAATGTGTGGGACTGTAGACTGCTTCTGTTAACCACTGTATGTAGGTGACAGAGGAATTATACAACCAAACCCACCTCTTTTGTCCAAAGGCATTCATAACCAGTCAGAAACTCAGGAAGGCCCACAGTAAACGATTTCCAGAGAAACCAAAGCGAGAGTCCTCTTCTGGAAAGCCACCCTTGGGGACAAATCTCTGCGACTATCTACACATCTCTCCCCCTAACCCACTCCTGCCCTACCGCTTACAGAAAGTCTAAACCAATCAGTCTCCACCATGGAAGAGATTACCACACTCTGATGGGTGGTTTATATTATAAAATAGAGCTGTGCCATGTCTTGGATAGAAATCCTGCCTCTAAATGGCATACCTTTCCCTCACCACAATCAGGCCATCTGCTTCATCCCATTCTATGAGAATTACAGGCACAAGGCACAATAGAACCAGTGCCTCAAGAATTTATGGGAAAGGGTTATTAATCCATTCTTCCTAGCACCAAGGAAAGAAGGGCAATGGAAAACCATACCTGACCTCTCTCCACTAAATGCGTTTCTAAAAGGGCAAACACACTCTTACCTTTCATACTGCTGCAGACCCTTCTGTTTACTTTATTTATTTATTGCATTTGTTTACCGGGATAAGTCCACTGGGCCTAAAATAGCCCATTTTCAGGGGAAGCCCGGGAAGAAAAGCTCCAGCGAGATGCAAAAAATATATAAACATTAATTAGTACAGAAGCAGAAACAGTGTTACAGATAGTAAATATAGTAACATATACAGAATATATACATAAAAGCATGAATCTAGTTTGTTTGATTACAGGAATATATACAGAAAATATACATTAAAGCAGAATTCAATGAATTCAATCAGAGTGGTATAAACAGAGATCAGTATTATTGTAGCAGCATTAACAAGTGAAGATAAAAATAAATATGGAGAAAATATCATCAGTCACTAGTAGCAAAAGACATAGGAGTTTAGTAATCATATAAGGAGAGTGAAGAGGTTAGGTTATAGAGGAGGAACATAGCCAGGAAGAGTTGAGATGATTTTTCAGCATTTATTTGAAGGTGGTGGTGCTGCCTCTGTTTCTTGTAGAAGGTGGAAGTGAGTTCCATAGTTTGGTGACTGTGAAGGCATAGAGGAGTTGACCAGCAGGTAAGGTGGGCTTATCTATTTTTAGAAGTAGATTTTCAGATCTTAGATGTCTACTGGAATGGTGTTTGGCAGGTAGAGTTGAGAG
The DNA here is from genome assembly GCF_019279795.1 of Protopterus annectens. Taxonomy (NCBI): domain Eukaryota; kingdom Metazoa; phylum Chordata; order Ceratodontiformes; family Protopteridae; genus Protopterus; species Protopterus annectens. The sequence goes on along the minus strand of NC_056740.1, from coordinate 50,495,580 downwards.
AGCAGGACAGTCTGTGGGTCTGTAGATTATTTTGTGCACAGTAGTTAGTTGGATGAGTGAGAGATGGTGGGGGAGTTCCAGCCACCCTAATTGTTTCAGTGACTTCATAGGTTCATAGGTAAGTATTAGGCTATCTGCCAGAGGGCACCTATAAGCCTAGCCAGAATGTGTTGTCTTTTGCTGCCCCCTTAGATTAGTTCCCTGTGCCTCTGTCCATCAGAGCCACTGCAGTGATCCCCTGGGTAAATTTTTCTGTTTCCCATCCACTCGGCAAGGTTTCTCTTGAAGAGTGTTAGTCAGGGGCTCTGCTTAATGTAGATTGGAATCCTGTTCCAAAGTATGGGGAGTCTCTGGGAACAGGAATCTATCCCTCCAGCACGTCCTATTTATCGTTGTGGTGAGGTTTAGATCCCTAGAGCGTGTGGCTCTTGGGGATTTGTTTTTTTTTTTAGGTGGAGCATGTCCATCAATTTTGGGTTAGACATGGCCTTGTATGTCAGGCAGAGATCACCTCTGAGTAAGCGGTATGCAACAGAGTACAGCTGGAGTTTCTTCATTCGGGCTGCATAGGGCATATGTTTGAGGCCAATAATCCTCTTGGTGAGGTACTTCTGTGGTCTTTCCAGCTGTTGCAGGTGTCTTGTAAGGTACATCCCAAATGGGGCATTGTACTCTATGATGGGTCTGATGAGTGACACAATAACCTCTTTTGTTCTAGATGCGAACCCTTTTGCGATTAGGTGGGCCACATAGAAGGATTTTCTAACCACCTTGGCAGTATGATGATCAGAGGAGAGATTACTATCTACTTGGGTCCCCAGATCCCTTATTACATTTTCTGTATTTAGGGGACTACCTCGTATGTCGTAGTTCGCGGGTACTTTGTTTTTTCCAAAGGGGATCACTATGCACTTTTTGGATTTAACTTGAGGCCATGATTTTGACACCAGATATCCATCTTAGTGAGACCCTTCTGGAGGATGTCTGCATCAGCTGGAGAGTCAATTATGGCCCACAGTTTGCAGTCGTCTGTGAACCTGGTCAGCCGTAGTCCTTCTCTGCTTGCCTGTACCTCTGAGAAGTATATACCGAACAGGAGGGGTCCCAGGACTGAGCCCTGGGGGACACCACTTGTAACTGGTTTAGAGTCGGACCTAGAGCCTGCAACTCTCACCGTGTGGGTTCTGTCCATGAGTCAATTGGCAACCCATCTCGTGACATAGGGGTTTATGTTCAGGCTGGTGAGCTTGTCTATAATACCAGAATGGGGAATGGTGTCGAAAGCCTTTGCGAGGTCTAGGTAGGCTGTGTGGACATCCTTTCCCTCATCTAAGGCATTGGTAACTGTCTCAAAGAAGTCCATCAGGTTTAGGAGGCATGATCTGCCCTTAACAAAGCCAGACTGGGTAGGGTCCAATGTTTGAAGGTTCCCAATGTTTCTGTTAATGAATTCCATGATGATGAGCTCCATACCCTTGCAGACCAGGCTTATAGGGCGATAGTTTCTGGGATCCATTGTGGCTCCTCCTTTGTGGAGCAGGACAACTGTTGCTGTGTGCCACTCTATCTGTACATAGCCTGTAGAGAGGCTGAGTTTGAACAGTGTGTTTAGGTGAGGGGTTAATTTTGGAGCTCGTGTAAGACACAGCCTGGGACACCGTCTGGTCCCATTGAAGCTGTATTTTTGGCTTTGGATAGGGCTGTTTTAACCTGTGTGTCAGTGATTGCCGGGGCACTACATTCTTCTGGTATGGTAATGGGCCCTTTAGGGGGTGAGGGAGGGGTGAAGTTTGCACTAAACCTGTCTGCCAGAATGTTGGCAATATCAGTCAGTTCAGTGTATTTTGTGCCATTCTGCATGAACTCAGAGCAGATCTGAGAGTTTCCACTTAGGTTCTTGACCTAGCTAAAGAACTCTTTGTGGTTATCTTTTGAGTCCTTGGCAACTTTACTGTCGAAGATCGCCTTGGATGATTTTATGAGGGATCGTAGTTTCTTGCTGATACTGATCAGGGATGTCTTTCCTTCTTGGGATTTTACTCTTTTCTGCACTAGTTTCCTCCTTCTATTGTAAAGCTTGTTTATGGCAAGGGTCCACCAGACTGGTTTCCTTTTCTTGAAGGAGTGAGTCTTGGTTTTGCTTGGGATAGCACGATCCATGCATTCTTGCAGGTGCTCATAGAGTGCCTATGTAAGGGATTCAGCAGCATGGACAGCGTTGTCCTTTAGCATGGGGGCTTGTGAACCTTTCCACCTCGGTCTTAAGTAATGTGAAGTTTGGTTTTGAAAGGTTTTTCACTGTGGTTTCCTTGGTTGGGGTGGGGGCAGCATGTGGATATCCAGAGTGATTAGTTTATGGTCTGATCTAACCAGCGAGGGTTTGACCTCCTGTGTAGAACACCGGTTGCCCATGTTGGTGATAACCAGGTCCAATATGTTGTCACCTCTGGTGGGGGTGTTGACCAGTTGATCCATGGGCGTTTGAGTTTATAAATTCTAGAAGCGTTGGGCAAGGGAGTTAGTACTTGAGTAGTTCTCCCAGTTAATGTTTGGGTAATTTAAATCACCCAGTATTAAGGAGTTTGGTAGGACCTTCATATTTTCCAGTGTCTCCAGAAACGCGGAATGGGGGTCCTGGGTCATGGTGGGTGATCTGTAGCAAGCTACAATTTGAATTGCAGTTTTGCACGTTGTTAGCTGCACATGGATGATCTCTGAGGCATTGTGCTGTGCCACTAACCGGGAGGTATGGGTATCCTTGATGAATATGGATACACCCCCACATTTTGTGTTTCGGTCCAGGTTCTGTGGCCAAAAAGTATGGTATGAGTTATAGCCTGGTAGTGCTGTGGTGCTCTCTGGAGCCTTAAACCAGGTTTCTGTTACTGCACAGATATTGATGTTCTCCATACTGAGGAGTGCCTCGAGCGCATGCGTTTTGAGGTTTAGACTTCTGGTGTTGAGTAGCATTACCCTTAGTTTTTGGTTACTTGTGCTATTTACGGTGGTGGGTTTGTCTTTTGAGCCTTGCCTAAAAAAAGGCACTATGGGGGCAGCAAAAGCCTTGGCCAGTATTCGAAAGCCTAAGGGTGACAGGTACAAGCCATCTCTTGCGAAGCAACGTGGCTTATCGAGCATGTTATCCCAGGTGGACAGATACTGGATCTCCTTTAAATGACACCAGAAACTTAGCCAATTGTTGAAATTGATCACTTTTTCTTTATACTGTGGCATCATTCTTGGTGAGGGCAGGATGCTACTCAGGGTCAGGGTCATACCGGCCTGGGCTATGTGATCAGAGAGCTCTTCCATTTGTCTCTTCATGTAGTCCAGGGAGGTACGTCTCAGGTCATTCACACCAACATGGACAATGACAGAGTCGTATTTGTACTTGTTCTGGAGTGGCCTGAGTGCTTGTGTTATGTGGCGGATCCTGGCGCCCGACAGGCAGCTAACTGTAACCTTCTCCTTGTCCAGCCTAGTTAGTGGGACATCAGTATGCCTGACTATAGAGTTGCCTGTTACTAATGTGTTGGGTATGTTATTTTGCCTTAAGGGCTGTGATTGCTTGGCACACTGATTATGTGAAGTATGTGTTTCATGGTTTGTGATGCGGTGTGGAGGTTGTTTGGGTGTCTGCTTTGGAGGTCTCTGTTGCTTTTGCAGATTTTTATTTAGAGCCTCTGAGTATGTTTTCATGTACTTGTATTTTATTTGCCGGTGTTGGTTTAGTAGGTCTGTGTGAGACTGGTGGTGTGTTTTCCTTCTCCTCTTGACTGTCAGTTCCAGTCTTGGGTTAAGAGAGCTTTGCCTCCAGTTTGGCTGTATAATTGCATCTCTTGCATATATTAGTGTTTGGTGGTAGGAGGAGAGGGCTGTCTGTGTACATGAAGCAGTTGTAACATTGCCTCAAAATGCCCAGATTCACCAGTTGGACTGGAGAGTACACCTGAAACTGCCCTTTGGATATGCGTGAATAGGTAAAGTGAGCTGTTTTACTGATTAGCTGGTAGGGACGAACAGAGAGCCTTGTCCTTCTGGACAGTATAGGGGGTTTAGTGCTAGGGTTAATTAGTGCTTTCTATGAGTTTTGAGCAAGTGCTGGGTTGTAAAATGAATGGTTTGAGTGCTTAAGTTGAAAGTTTGTCTAGTTCCAAGGGAAAAATCGAAGTGCAGACTTCGTGGAGCCGGGAATGGTTTAACCCTAGCTAACCGACACTGCCTGGCACGTAAAACCACGCAAATGAGTTTTGTACAGCAGGGAAATGAAAGAGATAGAAATTAGCCCAAAATGTCCAATGAACTACTAACTTCTGGGCTACAGCAAATGAGGCGAACAAATTTCAGAAAGAAAGAGATCAAATAAGCAGGCACAATAAGCCTTTAACCAGAAATCCCCAGCTCAGAAGGGCAGAATGTAGCCTCTCCTCCCACAAGAGTGCAGACTACAAACCTTCTTAATGTAAAATAACTGGCCTGAAGCCCAAGCGCTTAAACCAGAACTAATGTGCTTTTAGAATAGCAGACACTGAGCCTTCGATCAGCAATTCCCAACTTAGAAGGATGTAAGCTACCTCTCCTGCCACAACAGTGGCAGTCCACAAACCTTCTTAATGTAAAACAACTGGTTTTTGAAGCCAAAGTGCTGCTTAAACCAAAAGACTTAGAATGACAGTTACAATTTAATCAGGCTACTACCAAGCAGTAATAACTGCAGCAGAATAATGCAGTTGAGTACTTTTAAGAAGAAGCACAAGCAAAATAAGGTAATAAAGTGGGAAGAAACACAATTACAGTAAAAGCAGTTGACTAAAGTGCTTTTTTTATATAACGATAGAAAATGAGCAAACTGATTTAAACAAATTACCCAATTAACCAGTAAAAAAACTCAAAAACTGAGCCCTGTTCCAGCAGTCTTCAATCTGACAAGTTCTAACCACACACTCCTGCCATTGGGTGCTGGGGGGAACTTTCTCCAAAAAAGATGGCCTGGATTAGTGCTCAAGTTATACAAACAAAGCTAGATTCAACAGGCCTGAATCTAGTCTATGCTACAGCAGACAAGGCACACCAATATCAGAAAAACAGTTCAAATGAGCAGGTACAGTAAGCCTTTAACCAGAAATTCCCAGCTCAGAAGGGTATAATCTAGCCTCTCCTCCCACAAGAGTGCAGACCACAAAACCTTTATGTAAAATAACTGGTCTGGAACCAGTACCAGTTCACCCCCACTCCGAGCAGGAGACTTCTCAAGTTTTGTCCGGAGTCATCTCACTTTCAGTTTACTGCATTGTCTTTTGGGGTTTCCATAGCCCCAGAAGGTTTCAGAAAGTGTATGGCACCTGTGATTGCCTTCTGACAGAGACAGGGAATCAAGATTTTTCTCTTCTTAGATGATCTGTTAAGCCAAGCCTGCTCACCACAGATACTTCTACAACACCTGCTCTTAAAGTTGGGGTTCATGATCGACTGCTAGAGTCCTCCCTGCAGCCAATTCAGGACCCAGTTTTTCTGGGCTGCAGCCTGGACACCAAAAATATGCAGGCCTGTTTGCCTAAGGAAAAAGTGCAATGCCTTACAGATTGCTTTTTCAACCTTACCTCCCTCAGCCAATGCTCAGCCAGAGAAATCCTAAGGGCCCTGGGATTCATGGCAGCAACCATTTCAGTGCTCCCTCTGTCCAAACTGCATATGAGAAAAATCCAGTGTTACCTGAAAACAGTTTGGTCCCAGCACACTCACCCTCTAGTCAGCACACTCACCCTCTAGTCACAGCAATTTCTTTATTACCTTATCTCAGAAGAGAATTCTCATGGTGGAAGTACCATGTGAAACTCAATCTATGACTTCCTTTAAACCTTCCAGTCCCAGTTCAGGAAATGTACAGAGATGCCTTAGACGAGGCATGAGGGCCATGGAAAGAGACGCACCATAACAGGGGAGATGGCAGCCAAAACTACTGAAGGAACAGATCAATATGAAGGAGATGAGGACCCTCATCCAAGCTCTTTAAGACTTTTCTCATATATGGAGACATGGTCACCTTTGAGGGTTCACAGACAACACCACAGTCATGTGGTACTTAAACAAGTAAGGAGGAACCAGGACTTAAGAGCTATGTAGATTGGCACAGATAACCTGGGGCATTGCCATCCAGAAAAGCCTATCGCTAATAACCATATACAGCATGTCAGAGGACTGTGTTGGGCAGTCACATTAAGCAGGACCTTGGAGGATCCTCATGAATGAACCTTGAGCAGACAGGTTTTCCTGTACATCTTTCACTGTTGGGCGACACCTCAGGTAGACCTGCTTACATCAGAAACTAACTAGCATTTATCCCTCTTTAGAACCAGGGTCCCTTTCCCTTCTGTCTGGAGGACATATGCTTTTACCTTTCATTGGGGAGGGAAATTCCTGTACACCTTCCCTCCACTACCTCTCATCCCAAGAGTTCTTTTAAAGACTCAAAGAAAAAACACATCTCTTGCTAGTGATTTCCTTTTGGCCAAGACAGCATCAATTCCCCCTTTTTCATCTAGCCAATGGCAATTATTACAAATTGCCAGTACAAGTGGATCTCATCACATTGCAGAAAAGGCCACTAATACACCCCAACCTGTCATCCCTAAACCTATCCCTGTGGATGGTAGGGTTTTCATTCCTGTTTAGGTACTGCTTTTCTGAGGATGTAATTAAGGTTCTGCAAGAAGCCAGGAGACCCACCACTCAAAAATCCTATGTAGCCAAATAGAAGAGAGTTTCCTTTTGATGCCACAAGAATGTAGAGGAACCCAGCAAATCAGAGAAATCCTTCCATACTAAAATGTCTTTTTGAGCTCATGCATCCAGGTCTGCCCTACTTCTCTGTCAAAGCCCACCTGTCAGCCATCTCTGCTTGTTTTACCCCTCAGTCCCCCAGTTATGTCCAGACTTGAGGTCAAGTTATTCCTCAAAGGGGGTGGTGCATCTTAGACCACCAAGGCAGCCCATAACCCCTCCTTGGGCCTTCAACTTTTTATGCTGGAAAAGCTTAGCTTACCTACTTTTGAACCAGCAGCTTCAGCAAATCTCAAATTCTGCACCTGGAAAACTATGCTGCTTCTAGCTCTCACTTCTGCTGATAGTTTCAGAGCTTCAGGCTCACATGGGAATTCCTTTTTTTTTTTCTTATTTTTCACAAGGGCTGATTGATCCTGAGGGCTATAACCCTTCATTCATGCCTAAAGTAGTGAAGGAGCTGTCTTAAAAACCAGGCCATGTAAATCTCACAAGTTTATTTCTCAAAACACGGATCGGGGGAAAGGCTCATACACTTTCTAGATCACAGACAGTTAAGATTCTATTTGGACAAAACCAAATCCTTTCAAAAATCTGAACAAGTGTTTGTCCCATTATTGGATTCAGAAGTGGTCCAAGCTGCATCTCTAAGGCCCATCTCTTTTTGTTATTCTGTATGTGGCAAGTTCTTACCCTCATGCCCTTGAGCCCATTCTACTAGGGCAGTAACATCCTCTGGAACCTTCTACAAAGGGGTGGATGCCAGGGCCGTAATTGAAGTTGCCACCTGGTCTTCTGTACAGACTTTCACTAAACCTTACCGAATTGATGCCTTTTCAAGATCCAGAGCTGACTTCACTAGGCCAGTCTTTTCAGGCCTCTTGTACAGTTATTTAGCTTACTAGCCAACCACCTTTATGTTCCCTTCAGCTCTGGAAATTGTTCATTGTTTAGGATTACTGCAATAGTGATTTCAGTCAGGACATAGAACATTCATGTAAGAACGTATGAGAACAGCAGATGTCCTATTGATCACTGTTGCAGTATTCCTTCCCACCCTCCTTCCCCTCTTCATTCATTTTCTGCTGCCTCTATCTTTTCCCTCTGACCTATTCTGTGGACAGCATCCTAGAACCGAGGGGACTTTCTTACCACTTCATTCTTCACCCCTCCTAGTTGACGGGTCTTCAGGCCACTGGCTTGGAGATAGTATGTGTAATTGTGCTCTTACTTTAAACTATATAGCCCTACGTTTACAAGCTGGGGACACACATTGGATGTACAGTCCTGGGAAAGTAAAGCTTCGGTACCCTGGATGGACATCACAGTGGTGAATAACCCATTGATTGGGAATACTGCAGCAGTGATCAGTCAAATGTGTATTGTTATGGTAAGTTCTTACACAACTATACTTTCTCTTCAGATGGGTTATTGAGCTTCTCTTTCAGTTTTTCGTCAAAGTGACGTTGAAGATGCTTTCTGGAAACATCTGTTTGTAGTAAAGAAAAAACATTCTGAGGCGGCTACTTATGAAACATTGGGCATTTTAGGAGCATGTAGTTTAGTCCTCTACTATACCTTCATGGTGATATTTGCATATTGCATTAAAATGTAGGTGTGATTGACTGTACAGCAGTGCAGCATTTAAATGAAGCCAAGAGAAATGAATTGTATAAAGCAGCAATATATGCAATGCTGCCAGTAATGCTATAAAGTTGTTTTTTTTTTTTTTTTTTTTATACATGTAAGCGAGAATTGCACATTTATGATGAACAGAGACATGTGGAGTTTAAGTGAAAGAAGTGTTTTACCGTGGAGTTTCACAGCCTTTTGGTGCAGGAGGCAAGCAGTAATAGCATCATGGGAGTCAGGTTTTATTAAAATTAATTTTCTTAAATTTTTAATGTAACTGTACTTTTTTATTTTAAAGAACTCACAGAACACATACCAAACTACAGATATGGCTTAGTTTACAATAGTAGGTACAGTATTTTGTATATTTAATTAGTCTAAGTGGTGGATGAGCATGTTCATCTCAAGAGTGAAGAGAACTCTTACTCTGACAAGTAATCTCTTCCAAACTACACAGCTGCTCAGATTTTCTGTTAAGTATGTCCATATCGGAAACAGTGAGTTAAACTCATTAGAAATGCTGTCCCCATGCCCTTAAGAGTAGAGTTAAATATCTCCACCAAACAATATGTTTTGTGGATGGTTAGAAACATTTTTAATCTGCTTTACCACACATCACTTCCACAAACAGGTCAACATTTCCGACATAAAGTTAGCACCTCTGCCCTAAGGTATTTTCCAAGGAGACCAACCCTGCTAAAAATTTCTACCGTCACATACACCACCCTTTCTGCCTTAGTAGAGGACAAAGTCAATACCTCAGAGTACCTAGTAGCATTATCTACAATTACCACTGAGGTAGTCCTCTTACCTTTGGTGAGTGAGGTGCTATGAAGCCCTGTAATATTTATGGTTACCATCTGAAACATTGCTTCAGTAATGGGCAAAGGAAACAAAGCAGTTAAATCTTTGTCTCCTGCTTTGCCATTTTTTTGCACTGCTCACATCTTGCAGTACCTTGCCACATCATTTACAATACCTGCCAGTAACTATTTTTGCTTAAGCCTGTTATGTTTTATATCTAGATGGCCTGAAAATGGAGTGTGTCATGGCTTATGACTAGAAATCCCTGATGGTAAGCTCTTGATAACTGCCAATTGCACCATTAATTCTTGCTGTATTCCTCATTTAGAAATCCATTCTCTGCATAGTAGACATTTGTACTAGTATGCTTTTTAAGAGTGTGGAGCCTGTTTGCCTTAACTCCCTCAAGATTTTTAAGGTGGGATCGGAGGTCTGTGTCTTTCACACCTGTCTTTTTATGATCCTCTTTCGTTTCCCTTTCATAGGAAGTCTGGTATCATTTTTTGACAGCTGTGACACGTTTATGCTTATTTTTACCAGCTGTCCGTTCTTCTTCAGAATCGGTTCCAGATACTATTCCAAGAACATAAGTACTTCTTCTTTGGTCAGTTTTGGTTATTGCTAGGAAAGTTAATTCAATGATTTTAACAAGTAAAAGTATCCTCTCTCTTAAGAATGTATCTGTGCAAAAAAATGTGTGTAATAAGGAATTGCAGACTCTATATAACAGAACGTCAAATATTACGGGTAGATGTTTATCTTGGCAAAAACGTAGACTTATTTAAAAAGTATTAATGGTTTAATGCAAATTTTAGTTATAGACCCTGTATATAGTTCTATTTATCATAAAAAAAATCCAACCTAAGGCACAAAAAACAGGCAGAATTATTTTTAAAACTGTAAAAGTTTAATAAAACAAAAACAATGACACATACACAAAGTGCTTCTTCAGAACATAAAATCTAAAATGAAACATCATTAAATAGTTTACACAATTAAGCAGTTAGAGAACAAGCAGCAATTAGTTAATGTTGGAGACCTCTAGATTTCAGCAGAGGTTTTAAAGAAACCTTCCAATTTAAACCGGGTAACTTATCAGCTTGTAAACTGACTATCCAGTGTAGCTCCCTTAACTCTGTAAAATTTCTTATGTCACCTCCACATTGTGTTTGATGGATTACTTCTATTACTCTAAAATTAAAAGTATGAATGGCACTGGTCACTAATGTATGCTTGGCTAGAGCACTTCTGATACCCCCCACCCAAGTACTGTATAAATGCTCTCTTATTCTAATGTAGGATTAATTTTACCTACATAAAAACCACTACATGTAGAGCAGGTTGCCAGATAAACTATGGTGAGAGTACGACAGTCTGCTGATAGTTTAAAATTATAAGTATAGTCAGTACAGGGATGGGTAAAGGTGTTACTAACTTCTATATACTTGCAAAAATTAAATCTAAAACACTTTCTCATACCCTGTGCACAGTTAAAGCTCTTGAACGCACTTTATAGCACAGTTGTCTCTTCAGGGACTTTCTGTTTTTATACCTAAGTCTAGGTCTATCTTCAACTACAGCACCTATGGTATCTGTCTGTAAAAAGGACCAGTTACTTCTAATAACCCTGCATATCACTTCTACATCACCTGTAAAATATAAAGAAATAGGTAGCCTGTCCAAGTCATTCTTTCGAGTGTCTAAACCCTCATTAGTATTAACAGTAATATGTAAGAAATGTGGTCTAGCTGTACTGGTTCTTTGGCTCCTGGCTAAAGTACAGGCTTCATCAATTTCCTTGTGTCCATAGCCTCTCCGTCTAAATTCAGACGTTAGAGAGGCTAAATCATGGCTAAACCTCTAATCAAGGTTATAAAGTCTAGACATGCTTAATTTGCTACTTTAGAATATTTTCATAAATAAATGCAAGATGCATACTATGTCTTTGTAAAACTGCATTACGTCTGCACGTCTTCCTGAAGAGACCTGTATTTAAACAGCCATTGGTATCCTTATCTGGTAACACATCCAGGAAATTTATAGAAGAGACGGACTGCTTAATTGTGAACTTCAAGAAAGTAGTGATGGTATGTAAATAGGAAATAAATCCTTGTAGATTTTCCAAGGATCCCTTCCACAACAAAAATATATAGTCCACAAACCTTCTCTAGAATACAACCTGGTCCACCCATTCATGTCCATGAAAAACATGCCTTTCTTCCCATTGAGCCAGAACCATGTTGGCATAGCTACTGGCACACAAAAACTGTATCTTTTAAAACACAATGGACTCTATTCAAAAACTTGCTTAAAATATTTATCCACAAAAATGGAGAAAGGTTTTGTAATCCTCCCCTTACCAGACACTATGGGCCTAAAGGATGGATTAGAAAAATTCTTATGAATTTTGGGGAGTCCGTGGAATGAAGGTATAGCAGGGAATTGTACCATCACATAATCAAACTAGAAGTTTTTAAATGACTAAACAATTTTGTAATGCATCATCAATATTCCTTTTTAATAAGCTATTTGTCCATCAATAGGTATTATTTTTATAATTTGGTGCAAGAAAATGAAGCGCTCAACGAGTTATGTAATGATAGTGACATCATGATTAAGTCAGTGGACAAAGAGGTGGCTGTTGTGGTTTTGGACTACAGTTACTATAAGACTGGCATTATGTCTCTACTCACTGTTGAAACTATTTATATGCCTATTGAAGCAGTTTGTGCGATTTGTATGAATTTATTTCACGGAATGGTCTTATTACCCATTAACTCTTAGTCACATTGGACGTGGAGTCCCTTCTTACTGTGATTATTAATATAGCAGGCATTGAGATGACCAATAATTTCTTACAACAACACAGTGATTTTTCCCCACAGTTAACTGATTTGTTGGGCTTATTTTTAGACATTGTACTAGAAAATAATGCATTTGTATTTGAGAACTTTTGGAAAGATGAAGTGGTGTTATTTAAATAGGGAATTTGAGAAGAGAGTATAATAATATTTAAGCAAAAATCTTTTAATAACCAGATAAAACTATCTGGTACTATTTGTTTGACTGGCTGTGATATATTTATTCTTAACTAATAATATTTCTTGAAGTATTTGTTTCCATTTTGAATCATAAGATGAATTTATCCACAGCACTTCAACTTTTACAATTGTTGAAGTAGCATACAGTTGAATATCAGGGAATCCTTTTCTACCGTTATCCCATATTCTCTGCTAGTCAAATGAAACTCTTGGTTTATTAGGGTACCAAAAAAAATAAGTAAAGTATTTATCTTCAGCAGGTTTTTTTTTTTTTTTTTTTTGCTGAAGATGGTACTAAAGATTGTAAGACAATAAGACAAGCAATATTTTAGGGATAATTGCCATCCTAATAATAAGCATTAATTGTTCTTCCATGGAAAAAAGAATTTGTTCCAATTTGTGACCAAGCTTAAAATTTTATCAACACCCTGTTGAAAGTTTGTATAATCTCTTTACTGTTTACACATAATGGTAATACCAAGTTATTTCATTTGATTCCTATTCCAGTTGAAGTTAGAATATTTTTGTATGAATTTAATTTATTAATTAATATAATTGTTTTATATCATTAAATAATAAGTTTGAGACATTTCTTCAAACTGACTCCTAGAACTAATTATATATTCTAAATGAATTTTCTGTATTTCCTATTGCTAGTAAAATAGCAATGAGTTGAATCTTTAGTTCAAAATCTTCTTTTACTGTGGTACCATTAATATTCTTATTGGATCTAATGCTATTAGCAAAGGGTTCTATAGCTAGTAAAAAAAGTAAAAAGTAGAGGTGCTAATGGACAGTCTTGTTTTGTGCCTTTTTGTAATTTAAAAGAATCCGAAAGAAAATAAATCTGTTTTAACATAAGCGCAAGAGTTATTGTATAACTTAATACAATTAGCTCAGGTGAGAAATTATATGTGTTTTAAACAAATACAGCCAATTAACTGAGTCAAAAGCCTTATATAAATTGAGACTAATGATAGAAAGTTCTTTTTCTATTTTTATTTGCATAATCTATTAATGTATGTATTCTTATGTTATACTGTACTTGCCTATTTAAAATAATCCCAGTTTGATCATTGTTAGTTTAGATACAAGTAGATTAATTCTGTTAGCTAACATGGACATGAACATCTTATAGTTTGTATTGGGTCTGTATGAAGAACACTTTGTAGGAGCCTTATCTTGTTTTAAAATAGGTGCTGTAAGGGAATATTTCCACGATGGGGATGGGGCTTCAGCAGTTGCTTTTATATCATTATCTAGGTTATTTGTAATATTTAGATTTTCATAAAATATTTTAAAGCCCTCAAGAATACCTTTAATATTGGTTTTACTTTTTTATTATTTATGTGTGTTATAATTTAGTTTATTCATCTTCTTTGATCTAAGAGCAGGTTTATGCAAGCTTAAAGTATTTGCTGAATATGCCTGAAGTTTGTTTTTCCTGGTTTATTGAAACTTTGAGTTAAAATTTCAATATATTTTGTATTTAAGTTTTAAAGTTCAGACTGGCATTCGGTTTTAGATTTAATTTTAGTGTGTCTGTGTTTGTTGGCCTGTAGTATATTCAGTTCCTTGTCCCAGTCTCTTATTTTACTAATATACCGGCCTGTAACTCTAAGCCTTTAGTGAATCCCACTGGACAATGTCAGTTCATCATTCATGTTTAATTTCTAGTAAATGGTTGATCTCTTTAACATACCAATCCTTGAATCCTTTTATTTTAATATTGTACGCTCGTAATCCTGTGATGTATCAGATTGTCAGTTTTTAAAGTAGTATAAAAAGATTATAGCATTATGGTCCAATAATGTTCATGAAACTTGAAACTTCTCTGATATGTGATTTATAGATGGTTCGACACAAAAATGTTAGCAATATTTCTGTTACATGTCTATATGAATGATGGGTAAATTTAAGTGAGTTTGTTTTCCTTAGCTTGTATATGTCCTTAAATTCATTAGATTTACAGAATTTAATTATTTGGTTAAAGATGTGATTCTCATTTTAATGTCTGCAGTGGAATCTTTGTCTAATAAAATACAATTAAAATCACAAGCCATAATGAATTCAGCTTTCATGTAATAGGTTATGGCATCTAAGTAATTCTTTGCATCTTTAGCTCCAGCCCCTGGAATCCAGTAAGCGTTCACTAATGGTATATAATTTCTGTTCCGCTCTGTTTATAACGGTGCTTAACATACTATTTTTATCAACATAGGTGTCTTTTTTTCTGTAGGCATTATTGGTGAGTTTTTTCATAAAATGAGCCTGCCTCGTCTTTTAACTTGAAAGCCAGAACGTGCTAAAACCAAGCAATTCCTTAATGAAAGTTTGTTTACATTTTGATTAAGTAAATGTGTTTCCTGTAGAAATACTATTTGAGCTTTATGTAATTGCAAGTATTTGAACAGACTCTCCCTCTTTACTGGAGTACTCAACCTGCTAATATTAATAGGTATGCATTTAAAATCAGACATTTATATGAGTGAGAATAAAAGGCACAAATATAATAAAATTGCATTTATGTACAGAACTTATGTACTTTATAACAATATGAAATCTTCAGTTATGGACAAAACTTTTGAAACAAAAAATTATCTAATGATATAAACCTAAAGCATTCTACCATGGAATAACAAATTCCTAGTTTGTTGAAAAAGTTGAACAAACTACCTCTCAAACTCTCCTTTAGATTAACAACGCTTAGCTCATGCTTCTGATTCATATTAATGTCTCATATTTTTAGCATGCATCATCTTAAAAAGCCCATCAGTGAGTTATTATGAATAAGAAAAGTTAAACAGGTGTTCAGAATATTTATTATAAGTTGATCAAACTGAATAACCCTGGCCTACTATAGGGTGGAAGTCAATTTTCATATTTATTAATTTATAGGTCAGATGATTTTATATTTTTTTCTATTTTATTTTACTATGTGTAAAGTTGTTCATGGGTTCATAAATTAGTACCAGGCTAGCTCTCCTTGTGGGCTATTTCAAACCCAGCTAATTACCCCATGTGAGAATCAAACCCTGAACTTGTGTGTATAAGGTGAACACCTTAATGACTGTGCCGACCTCCCACTCTTGTAGACATATTTATATTATTTTAGTGTCTTGTACTATTACTATATTCCTAGGTTTTATATGTTGGTTATGATCCTAGTGTAGAGTGTCATATAATATAGCAATAACCCACGCCTGGGTGTGGGTAATGCTGGATTTACCCACGGTTAGCGTGGTTTGGTCACGAGGGCAAAGCCCAAGTGGCCAAACAAAGCCAACCATGGGTAAATCCAGCATTACCCACACCCAGAAGTCGGTTATTGTTATTATACAATGACATTATTTAAGAAAAAAAATAATTACTTTTCTTAAATAATGGCATTGCATAATGTCTCCTTGCTGCCCTTCCGCAGCTGTCTGGTATTCTGCGGCAGTTCTGATGGTACTGCGCATGCGTATGCCTACGCAGTACATCAGAGCTGTGGGCAAAAAGCAACGGAGAAAGCAAGATCTCCATTGCTTTTTACTGTTTCGCTATGTTAAATGGGTTTAACATAGCGAGACAGCTTTAAAATAAGCAACGGAGAATCTCCGTTGCTTATTTTAAAGCTGTCTCGCTATGTTAAACCCATTTAACATAGCGAGACAGTTTTGAAAAAAGCAATGGAGAAAGCAAGATCTCCGTTGCTTTTTACAAACTGTTTCGGTATGTTAAATGGGTTTAACATAGCGAGACAGCTTTAAAATAAGCAAGGGAGATCTCCGTTGCTTATTTTAAAGCTGTCTCACTATGTTAAACCCATTTAACATAGCAAGACAGGTTTAAAAAAAAGCAACGGAGAAAGCAAGATCTCTTTTGCTTTTTACACACTGTCTCGCTATGTTAAACTCCTTTAACAAAGCGAGACAGTGTTTTAAAAAAGACTTATACTAATGGAAAAAGTCCGGGCGACCGGACCTTTTTCCATTAGTATAAGTCGATTTACAACGTGCACGCTGACCAATCAGCGTGCAAGTTTTGGAATATTAATGGGGGGTCATGGTATAATAGAACATTTATATTTACCCTTGTATATTTGATGCTCTTTAATCTAGTACTACTGTTAGAATCAGTCCTGTTTTTTCCTTAAATGTTATGTGTAATAGTATCTGAACAATCATCTGAAAAATCTTCCTTTTTAAGATTCAAACTTTCCATAATAAATTGATGTTCATCGTGTTACACTGCTGCAGTCATTACACTTGGGTTATCCTGCCGTCAGGCGGTTCCCCAGTTGGCCTGAGTTCCAAAGTCTTGGTCCGGCGTCGGTTGCTGTCGCCTCCTCTCTGACGTCAGTGCGACAGGGGTATATAAGATGCAGCCGATGCCATTTTCTTCAGTCTTTCTTGCCGTGCGGTGCCCGAAGCAAAAGCAGTTCGCAAGTGCCGGTCGGCCGTCTCCTGAGATTTTCATTCCGAATCCAGAACCGAAGTCTTCTACAAAGCTAAGTACCCGTTGAAACTTTTCTTGCCTCAGACCGATGTCAGTAAAAGTTAGTAACTGTATTTCTTGTGGGAAGCAAATATCTCATAAGGATTTCCATTCTTATTGTATCCCATGCCTAGGCCCAGACCACGACGTCACTGGTTGTCGGTTTTGTGCTAGGTTTAACAAGCGCACTGTTAAACGTCGGTTTGATTTTGCCCGACATTATTTTGGTAGAAAATTCAATTGTACCATGCCGTCGGAACTACCGACGACCGGAATACATAAAAAGCGCAAAGACGAGGATAGGCATCCGAGGCCCAAAACTGACAACGAAGCCTATTCTAGGCCAGTTGCCGGTTCTCCGGTTTTCAGCGAGGCGCCTTCGCAGCCCCTGACGACCGCTTCTGTAGAACCACAGGCTGCCTCTGACTCCCACATGGAGATGGCTGGGCCTTCGGATGTACAAGTTATTCAGCCTACCGAAACTAACTCTTCAGAGGGATCCGGAGTAGCTGAGCTACCCGCAGCTTCAGAGGGTGTTTTCAGACCTACTCAGTTAAGCATTAAACCCTCTGCTAAGTCTAAGCCTCCTTTAAAAACAAAGAAACAAATACAGCATTCTCTAGAACAAGCCTCCATGCCTAAGAAACAAATGCTCAAAATGGCCGAAGACCTAATCACTCTGATCAGGGGGTCCCATCCCCCTCCTGATAAAAGGCTTAGGATGCAGACTGTGACTCATCCGACCAGGTCTCCATCTCTTCAGATTCATCCTCAGACCTAGGATATTCTTTACCCCCTTATGAGGATTCTTATGCTGAGGAGTCAATTCCATCAGCCCCTCCCCCTGAGGACTACTCCTTTGGGGAAACCTTACATACCATGAGGGAGCATTTCCATTGGGAAGGCCAGGATTACTCAGAATCCAAGAAAAGGCTCTGAGACTTCCTTTTATTACCTCAACACAGACCCCTTGCTATTCCTCCAGTGTTAGATATTGTGGATGATGTGTATACTGAATCCAGCTTAAATCCTGATTCCTTACCTCCAGCCCCAGTTAAACCTGACAGATACTACAGAGTCCCTGACTCTCACAAATTTCTGTATAAAAGCCCTGTTGCTGACCCTGAAACTATTTCTCAGGGACCCAGAAGGGCTAAGGCCTCATCAGCCAAGAATCCAGTTCCCTCTGACAGAGATTCCAGAGCATTAGACAGATGGGGAAAGAAAGTATATACTTCTGCAACTTTAGCAGTGAGAGCTTTAAATTGCCAGTTTCACATGCTAAAATATCAGCAATTTTTGATGTCTCATTTGAAACTAAAAATGCTTCCAGATTCAGATCCTCCTAATTTTAAAGAAATGCAGGATTTATTGCATGAAGCTGAACAAGTGGGAAAACATACTTTGCAATGTGGTTTTGATTCTTTAGAGGCCTCCTGTAGAGCAGCAGTTACAGGCTCTGTCATTAGAAGACATGCTTGGTTAAAAGAACATACGTTACCAGATCATGTTAAAGCAAAATTATTGGATGCACCTTTGCAGCAGGATGTATTATTTGGAGTTAAGCAGAAGAGGTATTAAAGAAAATGGAGGATAAGGCAAAATCTATGCAAACGGTGAAGAATTTCTTACAGGTTCAGCCTCCTCGATTTAGCAGAAATTGGCCAACTAAGAATTGGTCCTTTACAGTTACAGACAGACCTCAAAGGGGCAGATACAGACGTCCAAGAGGTAGAGGTCAACCACATGGTCCTTACAGGCCTCGGCAATAGGTTGCATCAGGCCAGAAAGAAGGGGAAGACAGGCCCCAACCATATAAAAAGCAGCCCCAATGGCTTCCCACTACAGCTGCTAAACAGCTCTCTCTTGGCAGCCCCCTTGGGAGGAAAACTGGCACTTTTCTATCACAATTGGCATATGATCACCAAAGATAAACGGGTTCTCAACATTGTATCTCAAGGTTACAGGTTCCACTTTCACACTCTGCCAAGGTTAAAAGGAATGCCAAATCTGCCACCAAATCAATGGGCAGAGGCTCAAAAACAAATTACAGCACTCATGGATATGTGAGCTATTCAAAAGGTACCACCACAGGAGCAAACTCAAGGATTTTACTCAAGACTCTTTCTGGTTCCCAGAAAGGACAAAGCCTGGAGGCCCATTCTGGGTCTTTCTTCTCTAAACACTTACCTGGATGTTCCGAAATTCAAAATGTTGACACTACAGCAGCTTCTTCCCATGCTGGGCAAGAAAGCTTAGCTCGTTACCTTGGACCCCAAGGAGGCATACCTGCATGTCCCTATCAGTCAAAACTGCAGAAGATACCTCAGATTCATAACTGGTTCAATGCACTATCAATTTTCTGCACTGCCCTTTGGCTTATCTACTGCGCCCAGGGTCTTCACCAAGTGCCTGGTACCAGTAATTGCATTTTGCAGACAGAAAGGAATTCAAATTTATCCGTACCTGGATGACTGTCTGATTCAAGTAGAGAGCAAGGACATTTTTCTAAAGCATCTGGCGTTTGTAGAAAAGTTAAGTTGCCTGGGGTACACAGTAAACGAAAATAAATCAAAACTAGTGCCCTCACAAGAGATAATATTCCTGGGTGCCAGCTTGAACACAATGGCCAAGATGGCTTATCTCGTGCCAAACAAGCAAGGACAACTGACTCAATACTTTCAATTGATGGCAACAAAGACCCAACTCCCTGCAAGAAAAATTCTGCAGGCCTTGGGTTACATGGCATCTTGCATACTACTAATTCCATATGCCAGACTGCATATGAGGAAACTACAATGATACCTAAAGAATGTATGGTCTCAACACTGTCAAAGCTTGGAAACAGTTATACCACTAATTCCTTGCCTTCAACAGGAGTTTCGATGGTGGGCTCAAGCTTGTCACCTCAACAAGGGACAGCCTTTTACTCAACCCACAGCCAGGCAAACCCTGACAACAGACGCATCGGATTACGCCTGGGGAGCACACTTGGCAGACAAATGTATTCAGGGCAAGTGGCCCGCAGAACAAAGGCATCTCCACATCAATCAAAAATAGATGCTAGCTGTACAAAATGCCCTTATAGCTTTTAAGGACCTGCTGCATCCAGGACAACAACTACTAAAGACAGACAACACCACAGTTATGTGGTACATAAACAAGCAAGGGGGCACTCACTCTTACCCCCTCTGCAGACAAACCATGACCTTGTGGAACACAGCTCTAAACTATCAAGTTCATCTGCAAGCACAATTCCTGCCAGGAGAGAAAAACACACTGGCAGACAACTTAAGCAGAAACATCATGGATCCCCACAAATGGGAATTGAATCCACAAATATTCAGAATGCTAACACAGAAATGGTGGAGCCCGGACATAGATCTGTTTGCATCTCCAATGAACTGCCAGCTACAGAAATTCTGCACAAGGAGTTACCATCCACAAGCATGGAAAGTGGATGCCCTCTCATTCAGGTGAAAAAACCTACAAGTATACGCTTTCCCACCACTACCTCTCCTGCCAAAGGTACTCATAAATGCCAGGCAAGAAGAGCCAAAGATGATCCTGATTGCACCAGACTGGCCACGCCAGCACTGGTACCCAATCTTAAAGAACTTAGCACAAGGACCACTGTGGATTTTGCCTCAAATCCCACATCTGCTGACGCAGCACAACAATTGGATACTACATAGCCAGCTAAAGACCTTAAACCTAGCTGCATGGAAGATTCCTTAGTCAAGCAAGCAATGCCTCTCTCCAAAGCTGTTATGGATGTCATTCTGGAGGCCAGAAGGCCTAGTGCCAGGAAAGCCTATTCGGATAAATGGAAGAGATTCTGTGCCTGGAACCAGGCTCACAGCCTTGACCCTCTTGTTCCAAACATTCCTCAGATACTACAATATTTAACTGAGATGCTGGACAAAGGCCTCTCCTCATCCATCAAGATCCACGCCTCTGCCATCTCTGCTCATTACAACACAGATCCACCAACTTTCTCTAATCCTTTGCTAAGACAGTACCTCAGAGGGGCTAAAAACATACATAAGACCGCCCTGTAGAGCACCTACTCCAACTTGGGACCTCAACTTTGTTTTGGAAAAATTAACTTTACCTCCTTTTGAGCCAGCTAACACAGCAGAATTAAAATATATCTTTTGGAAAACTGCTCTGCTCCTGGCAATAACATCAGCACAAAGAGTTTCAGAATTACAGGTACTAATGGCAGTGGAACTTTTCCTCATTTTCCACCAGAACAGGGTGTCTTTAAGAACTAACCCTACGTTCATATCAAAGGTGGTATCCAGTGTGGCTCTAAATCAAACTATTCACTTGCCAGCTTTTTATCCAAAACCACAGAATAAAGGGGAGAGACTACTGCATTCTTTGGATATTCACAGACAGTTACACTTCTACTTGGACAAAATCAAAGCTTTCCGAAAATCTGAGCAATTATTGGTAGCACATGCTACAGGAGCACAGGGAAAAGCCATTTCAAAACAGACCATTTCAAAATGGATAGGACATTGTATATTTTTCTGCTATACACACCATGGGAAACCTGTACCTAGCAGCATTAGATCTCACTCCACCAGGTCAACAGCCACTTCAACTGCCTACCTCAGAGGAGTTACCTACCAAGGATATTTTGGAAGCAGCAACTTGGAATTCTGTGCATACCTTCACCAAGCATTACCATCTGCCTCTATACTCTAAATCCAGAGCTGGCTTTGCCACTGCAGTGCTGCAGGGCCTTATAGCCACCCCTAATGCCTTATAGATCCAGCCACCCTACCTCAGTTTTGGGATTCCACCCAAGTGTAATGACTGCAGCAGTGTAACGCAGTGAACATAGTACAGTTTTGTACCTACCATAAATGTAGATGTTCGAGTGTTTACACTGCTGCAGTCCAGGTTACCCTCCCTCCTTCCCCTCTTACTTGCTGCATACCTATGCCTTCTACCCTTTACTACCTATGGGGAGTATTTGCTGGTAGCTGAAAGTTGTTGTTTGCCTTTCTTATGTATGTTTTATTATCAATTTGAATTGCCTACCTATTTGGGGGCACCTGACATCTGGGGCAAGAAAAACTGAAGAAAATGGCGTCGGCTGCATCTTATATACCCCTGTTGCACTGACGTCAGGGAGGAGGCAACAGCAACTGACGCTGGACCAAGACTTTGGAACTCAGGCCGACTGGAGAACCGCCTGATGGCAGGATAACCCAAGTGTAATGACTGCAGCAGTGTATACACTCGAACATCTACATTTATGGTAGGTACAAAACTGTACTTTCTGAGATATTGTTTAGTAATCATTAAAAAGAGAGAATAACAGAGAAGCACAGTCCTATTTTTTATCAGAATTGTCATTTTATTGGCTAGTGTATAAACTGTTCTTTTGGTATACTGCAAGTATTCAGAACTGTTTAATAACTGATGATAGTTTAGAATGTAATTCACTGTCTTTTGCCTATTATCTTGCTTGTATTCATTGAGATCTTAGCATATCATTCAAAATATTATGATTATTTACTTCTAGACAGGAAGAAGTAACCAGGACAGTTCTTAAACATTTTAGAACTTCTGCAGCATCACAAAAGTGCTCATGATTCTAATTAAGCTTATTTAAGCTGGTCCTCATGACAAGGACTTGTAAATTAAGTGTTTTTCAGTTACAGTTCACACAAAAACATTCTCGAGCGAATTCAGGCCACCTCTACTTTATATCAATCCCTCAAACCCTTCCAAACCAATAAAAAACAACAGAAACCATTTCATAGTATGTTAACCACTAAAAAGACGTTGCATTTAAAGAAATAACATTTAATGATTCACTAAACACCATTTGTATGAGATGTTTAATATAAAGCAGACTGTCATTTTTTAAAGGAGGCATAGCATATGAACTTGCTTTAAAATAATGACTGTTACATGTGATCCAGGTTTAACTTGTAAAAGTGTGAGTGCTACTCTAATTATTTGATATTATTCTAATAGTAACTTTTATATATATATAAAAATCTATTTTTATACTTTGTAATATGGCATGTCTTTCATGGGTGCTGTTCCATGTCAAGTATACTATCAGTAGCACACTACTGGACCATTTTAAGAACCCCAAATATAATTTAACATGATACTTTAGTGTCATTTGTTGCATTTTGTATCATATTTAATAATGCATTATTCAAGTTTGGCACGATATCAGAAAGTATGCCACCCAGCATAAGTTTCATCATAATAATGATTAAGTTTTAATAAGATGAATAGTTTAACCTTTTAAACTCTAAGCAGAAAGTAAGTGGCATTAATTTCATATATAGCCAAAAGAATCAAACTGTAACATTTTAGAAAGGAGACTAGTAACCATTTGAAGTAAGGAAATAAATAAACGATTTACCTTGTAAAAAAGAAGTATGCAGCATCTGCTCATAAGTGTTCAAGCACTTATTTAAATTAACAAGAATTCATGACCATGAAATACATTGATTTTCATTTGTCCTTCAGTTTTTATGCCGTTAGTCTTTTGTTAACCAACCATCTATTGTTGCATTTCCCTTCAAAGAAGCTGATACGTTCCACTCCATTTCTTCTGTTTTTCTAGGATTTTATTTTTCTGTATAAAAATCCACTGCATCTTCCAAGGTGTTAAAAATCTTTTTTCCTTCTGGAATGTGAATCTTCATTTTTGCTGGAAACAAAATTTGTGCTTTAATATTGTTGTTGTTTAAGCTTTGGACGTCACTAATGTAGAATAGTCGTTATCAAGTCTTATAGTGTTTCCTTTAATTTTAACTGGATAATTAGTCCTCACAACTTTTAAGACTAAATAGGATCATAGGAGATTGCTAAGCTAACGACCCTGGAAGTCATTTAAAGCCTAGCCATTTCCTCCTAATGTAACACAATAGAAATGTTTGTTAATACCCAAGATTGCATTTAGTAATGACTGTAAGTATCCAGGAGGTTTGTGGGCACTATTCCTGATAATTTACAGTGCCCCAATCACTCCTTCAGGTTCCTTTTGAACAGTGTCACATGAATAGGTAGTCTGTTCCAGTCGCTGGGAGATAAATCTGTCCCTCCAGCATGCTCTGTTTAAGTCATAGGCCACATTTAAGCCTCTGGAATGGGTGACCGTAGTCCCATTTGTTTTATGGATAATGTAGCAGCAAGTCCATTGTTTCCTTTGTGAATTGTTTATCCAATCTCGTTCCAATCCTTTCTAACCTTCTCTGATTGATTTTTGTAGTTCTCATGCAATGTTTTATATGCTCTAGTAATTATTCCTTTTTTAACAGCAGCTTCTGTTCTAGAGTCTGTTAAAACTCTACCAGTGCTGGTCTTTTGCTTAGGATCCCCCTATTTTTTTTCTCTTTGCCTGTACTCCGAAGAACAAAATGAAGAAAACTTCATAGCTTCACACTTTTATTCAAAATCTTGAGCGCTTTCGTACAGGTATCTCTGACGTCATCAGAATACTAAAACAATATACAAGCATGTTTAAATACTGTAAAACTTTCAAAGTCCAACCCCACATGGTCAAACCAACCTATCATAAAATCACATTAATTAAAAGTTCCCCACCAAGGTAAATTTAACTCGTACAAAACTGGTGCACAGCCCTTTCTTTTTACATATAAAAAGTTAAAACATATAACAAGGTTTTAGTCTTGGAAAACTACTTAGAGAAATATGGTTATTGAGACCCGGATATGTTACAGCATTACTATGTAAAATCCACTGTAATTCAAGGTATTCTAAATAATCTGATTCAGGTCCTCCCCTGGGACTCAAAAAACATTGATCAATAATACAGAATTTAAATACATGATCTTTATTCTCAAGAATATGTCTAGATAGTGCATTTTGGTGTCCATCTTTTTAATGTCATACAAGTGCTGGTAAATTCGATATTTCAGAGCCCTTACAGTTTTTCCAATATAAAAACAATCATATGTCTGAAATAAAGCAGTATAAACCACTCCCTTAGAATAACAGTAGAACATTCCAGGGACATTTACCTCAAGATGTCCCCCAATATCTACTTTTTTTACACACCAAAATATTAATACATTGGGCACAAGCCCCACACGTAGATACACTTAGACCTTGCCTATAATCTGATATCAATCCTTGATAGGGAAGGCAATCTCTAGTTTGCAGTCCAAATAAATTCTTGGCCTCTTCCTATTCTCTAAGTTGCAGGCTTAATATTAAGATTTTTCTGGTCCTGTTTGGACACTGGAACAACTGGACTGGTCTTCACATTGCCAGTTTGCTTGCCATCCAGACTCTCTGTGTGCTTGAGCTCCTCCCCCGTCTCAAAACTCCCTGCTGTGAAGAAAGCTCTCCAGATCTCATTGCTGGCAGTGAAGCCCATTGATCTCTCAACATGCTTGAGCCATTAGGCAGAGTGTCATGCAGTATTTTTCAGATAAGTGGTTGTTCCTATTTTTTGTAAACTATTGTCAACAATTATTTCACAGAAATCATTTTAAGCTGCTATAGTTCTTTTCTTAAGAGCCTTTTATTCATTTCTTCTTGGCACCATATATTTTCCTCTCTTCCACCCTTGCCGGCCCTCCTCCGATTTAAATATCACTCTCTGGGCTAGTTTTCCATTCTAAGAGTAGAGTAGTGACTAGTGTTCTGTTGGTAATAACTTTTTGGTGTTAGTTAACCTCTGTTGTTGTTGCATTGAAAGCAGGTGGTGGTGTTATGCCTTTAAAAACGAGATGATGAGGGGCCAAGGCATAGTTAAAGAAATTTGGCCATAAGATTAATCCCAGGACCCCAACAACATGTGTGGTGTGTCTGAGTTTGAAACAACCTCTTGGATCGGTGGGATAAGCTTGTTTTGAATGGACTGTTCTACTCCATAGTAGTGAGAAAAGAAAAAACTCTGCCCTCAGGCCATGACCAAACTTCTTCCAAGACAGCTACACCAGAGAAACAAGAAAAAGTGCAGGGTGAAGGAAACGGATATTTCCATTGTTGATAGGATGACCAGCTCTAAAGTGCCTAGAGTCTCCACTTCTTCTCGACCAGGGACTTCATCTACAGCTGCTCCAGTCAATTCGTCCTTCCCTCCTTGGCAGGAGTTGTGTGGTGCCACTGACTCAATGCCGAGAAAAAAGACTGAGACTTTGTCAGAATGTGAATTGTCAAGGTTCCTAACCACCAAAAAAGGACATCCTAGAGGATGTCCAAGTTATTCATCCCCCAAATACAGAGTCTAGGGTAATGGATAGAATAGTGATTGAGTATATGCTTCCAGTACGTTCTTGGTCAGCCCAGAAATGTATGGCCCACATTAGTAGATTTTCAGAGAGATTTGACTGAGATAACTGCGAGCGCACTGAAATAGCTGGCTGCAGGTGATCCAAGGACATAAATCATAAATGGGAACTCAGGTGTCAACAATAAATTTGATCTCTTTGCTGAGAGACGTTTGATTCATAATATGACCGACGGTGCAACTAGAGTGGCAGGTTCTGGCTTGGAGATAAACCTGGCTGCATTTAATCCATTTTGCAGACCACTTTAACTTTCTCAATGTATCATTTGATGGCACCTCCTTGTTTCATCAGAAGGTGAAAGAGAAGCTTCTGCAGTATGAGCAAGATGACACAATGGTCATAACTGTTGTGGTCAGGTTTTTGGTCCCAAAGAACCTATAAAAGGAATCAAGGAGTTTCCAAAAACTTATGGGTTTCAGAAGTCCCTGCAACCCCAGAACAGTTAGTATGACAAGAGGTCCCATGGTACGGTAGAGTTCCAGTCTAGCTGCTGCCATAGAGGCAGATGTGGTTCAAACCATCAGGGCTTTATGGGATCCTTTTGAGGATACCACCACTGAGTCCTGAAAGGTTGCCCAAATGTCCTGCTCCAGACACAGTCATAGAATATCTTTCCCTCCACTTATCACAATGGTTTCCCTTCACCTTGGACAAGTAGATAAGAAAAATTATATCCAATGTCTACTCTATTCCCTTTTTGGAAATGCCCAGAAGCATGCCCTCACATCTCCTAACAGTTCCACTCCATCAAAGGAGGACAACTTTGAAGTAAGTCAGAATCCTTCTATAGAAAAGAGCCATCCAGAAGGTGTCCTCAGACTGCTGAGGGTCTGTATTCTGCTCCAGATTCTTCTTAGTTCCCCAAAAGATAGGACATCAGAGTCATCCTCTGCTTAAGTTGAGTAAGTCAGTTTGTGAAGGAGGAGTCATTCCAGATTGTCATTGTGCAGTTCATAGTGCTGTGCAAGCAGGTAGGAGAATTAGATGTGCTGCTTATATCTCCAAGATGCATACCTACACATCAAAATAGTCAAAGACATCAGTGAAATTCCCTTTCTTCCAGGCATGAGCCAGTTACCGTCACTTTCGAGCCATGTCATTCTGACTCACCACAGCCCTCTGGGTGTTTACCAAATGCATGGCTACTGTCATGACTTGCATATGGCCCTGGCTGACTGGCTTATAGAAGCTCCCACTATGGAGATGCTCCTGAATGCACAATGTTACTTTGTGGTCATGGTCATTGTGGCCAAGTCCCAAATGGATCCATCACAGACCCTGGTATTGGTTGACTGCCCCTTGGATGTAGTCAACCAGAAAGTAAAATCATTACCAGACAGCATTTCCACCATTGTAAATGAAGTCTCAGGTCTGTTACAGAACTCCACTACCTACAACAGTAGCAGTTCTCAAGTTGCTAGGTATGATGATCCTTTGTATTCATTTGGTCAATTCCAGTCACTGAACATTAGAAATTTTCAGTGGTCACTCAGTAATTAATGGAAGCAGGCATTTTTAACCCATAACACTCATGCACTCATGATAATACTTTCAAAAGCCTGCATCAAGAGTATGTTATGGTGGATGGACCAAAAGAATCTGTCTGTGGGTACACCCTTTGCCCTTCTCTCCCTGACTACCATGGACAATGCCCATCCTGGGTTTGAGGGGCTTTACCTGCAGAAGACCACTCAAGGTACGTAGGCTGCTCAAGAGTTCCATTCATACTTGATGTACTTGAGATGAGAATAGTCTTCCTAATGTTGCAGGCATTCCAGGACGTACTCCCTTGAGTTATAATATCCATACTTACAGACTATGTGGCAGTAGTATGGTACAGAAAACAGGACATATTCATACCCCCAGAGAAGCTATGAGGGTCTGAGAATGGACCATAATGTTGCACTGCTTTCTCTTAGAAATATGCATACCACAGACATGAAACCTGATTGCAGACAGGTTGAGCAGTCAGATATTTCTACCACACAAATGTGTTCTCGGACATGAAGATAGCTTCCAAAATATCTTGGCGATGAGGAAGACCTCGTTACATACTCGCCACATTCCTATCCAACACTAAATGACAGAGTATTATCAGCATTGTTAATTGAGCGGGACAGTCACCAAGATGCATTTTCCCATGATTGGCCCCCATGTCTCCTGTATGCATTCCCCGTGTTTCCAGCCATAACAAAGTTCCTCCATACAGCCAAAATATGCTGAGCAATGATGCTTCATATAGCCCTGTTTGGGCTTCACCAAATATGATTCTTCTTGATGTGGCCAAATCTCAAGAGAAGAACCCTTCTTCCACAGCACCCTCTTCTGCTTTTACATCCATCAAGGCTGCTTCACTTGACAGCATGGTTCTCTGTTTCCAGTGATGGCCAGGGGCCAGTTGTTCTCTACAGAAGTAATTACTTTGATTATTGCATCCCGAAGTCCTTCAACAAGGAGAATTTACAAAAGTAAATGGAAGTTTACTCTCTGAGCTTTGAAAGAAAATACAGATCCAATGTCACTGTCTCTTGTCAGTGTGCTCACCTTTGTGGCAGACTTTTATATGAAGGGAGCCACTTACTCCTCATAAAGGTACACTTACCAGCCATTTCATCATTTCATTCTGAATTCCCCACATCCTCACTGACGTGTCATAACACAGGTAAAGAATCTTTGAAAGGAGTTTTTCACCACAAACCCCTCTAGTTTGTTTTTCTGCCCAATGATCTAAATTTTGTTCTGTAAGTGAGTAACTCTCCTGTAAGGGAGTAACTAAACCACCCTTTGAACCAGCAAGTTTCATTGCAATAAAATTGTTGACCTGGAAAACTGTCCTCCTAGTAGCCATCACTTTTGTTAGAAGGGTTTTGGAACTTCATGCCTTTTCTTCAAAATATTACTACATTATGTTTCATCCACATAGTTGCAAGTGTAAGCCATATTTTATGCCAAAGGTGACTACTTGAATCGGACCATTAATTTGTCATAGATTGCTTCATTTTATCTTCATTGCACAAATGACTTTAGGAAGGATGAGCAGTTGTTTGTATCCTTCTCACCAGCCAATAAAGGTCAAAAGGTATGCAAGATTACCCTTTCCGAATGGTTATTCGATTGCATAGTACATTGTTAGTCTTCAGTTGGGAAACCCTTGGCCAACAGATGGAAATCCCTCAAGTCACACCTGCTGTTTTTTTATGCAACTTAGCCTAGTACCTACCTATGAAGAGTATCGGCCCTGGGGCCTATACAAGCCCAGCCAAAAAGGTACCCTGGCTTTTGCCACCCAAGAAAATTATTTTCCTGTGCCACTGTTGAGCAGAGCCACAGAAGTGATCCCCAGGGTGAACTTCCTATTTCCCATCCAATCATCAAGATTTTTCTTGAAGAGTGCTAATGAGGAGCTTTCTTTGATATAGATAGGTAGTTTATTCCAGCGTATGGGAAGTCTCTGGGACAGGACTCTATCCCTCTGACATGTTCTGTTTATTGTGGTGACAAGGTTTAGGTCCCTAGAGCGTGTAGCTCGGAGGGATTGGGATTTCTGTAAGTGGAGCATGTCCAACAGCTCTGGGTTTGACATAGCTTTGTATGTTAGGCAGAGATCACCTCTGAGTAGGCAATATGCGATGGAGTAAAGCTGGAGTTTTTTGAGACAGTCTGCATAGGGCATCTGTTTGAGTCCGGTAATCCTCTTTGTGAGGTATTTCTGTGGCCTTTCCAGTTGTAGATGTCTTGTGAGGTACATACCAAAAGGGGCATTGTGCTCTACAATGGGTCTAATGAGTGATGAGTAGAGGGGAACAATGATCTCTTTTTTTCTGGATGAGAAACCTTTTGTGACGAGGTGTGCCACGTAGAAGGATTTCCTCACTACTGTGGCGATGTGATTATCAAAGGAGAGACTACTGTTCACCTGTGTCCCAAGGTCTCTTATCACACTTTCAGTGTTAAGTATACTACCGCCCAAGTTGTAGTCATGGGTACAGAGTTTTTACCAAAGGGGATGACAGTGCACTTTTTGGCATTGAGCTTGAGGCCATGGCTTTGATATCAGGCATCTGTCTCAGTGAGGCCCTTTTGTAGGATGTCCACATCGTTAGGAGTCTCGATTATGGCTCCTAGTTTGCAGTCATCTGCAAACTTCATTAGCCAAATACCTTCTGTGTTAGCCTATACTTCAGGGAAGTAGATACCAAACAGGAGAGGACCCAGAACTGAACCCTGTGGTACTCCACTTGTCACTGGTCTGAAGTCGGATTTGGAACCTGTTACTTTCACAGTGTGGGTTCTGTCAGTGAGCCAGTTGGCAACCTATCTTGTGACATAGGGATTTATACCTAGTTTAGTGAGTTTATCTATAATTCCAGATTGAGGGATGGTGTCGAAAGTCGTGGCAAGATCTAGATAGGCTGTGTGAACCACCTTACCCTCGTCTACGGCTTTGGTGACTGCTTCAAAGAAGTCTATCAGGTTTAGGAGACATGATCTGCCTTTTACAATCCTGAACTGGGTGGGTCCAGAGTTTGGAGATTACCAATGTCTTTGTTTATAAGTTCCATGATGATACATTCCATGGCCTTGCAGACCTGGCTCGTCAGGCTAATGGGGCGGTAGTTCCCGAGGTCCGTGGTGGCTCCCCCCTTGTGGAGTGGGATAACCGTCACTGTGCACCATTCAGCATGCACAAAGCCTCAGGTGAGGCTATGATTGAACATGGTACTTAGGTGGGGTATCAGTTTGTTCTGTAGTTTATATAGAACGCAGCCTGAGATGTTGTCTAGTCCCATGGATGCTGTGTTCTTGGCTTTGGAGAGTGTGGTTTTTACCTGTGCAGCCATGATTACAAGATCTTTGCATTCTTCCAGTATAGAGATGGGCTCTTCAGGGGGTGAGAGTGGGGTAAAGCTAGCACTGAACCTATCTGCCAGGATGTTGGTAATATCAGTTGGGTCTGTATTATTTAGTGCCATTATGCTGTAACTCAGGGCAGATCTGAGTGTTGCCATTGAGATTCTTGACATAGCTATAGAATGCTTTTCAGTGGCGGTTTTGTTTTCGTAACTAGCTTTGAAGGATTTTATCAGGGATAGCAGCTTCTTACTGAGGCTGACCAGGGAGCTCCTCCACTCATGGGATTTTGCTCTTTTTTTTGCAACAGTTTCTTCCTTCTGTCATACAGTTTGTTTATGGCAGGGGACCACCAGATTGGCTTCCTTTTTTAGAGGATAACGTCTTGGTTCTGTTTGGGATAGCACGATCTACGCATTCGTGTAAGTGCTTCTAAAGTGCAATTGTGTAGGATTCAGTAGTCATAACTGTATTGTCCATCTGCATGGGTGTCATAAAGTTCACCACTTCTGTCTTAAGAAACATGAAGTTGGCTTTGGAGAAATTTTTTACCATGGTTTCCTTAATGGGGGGGGTGGGAGCAGGATGTGGATATCTAGGGTAATTAGCTTATGGTCGGATCGGACCAATGAGGCATTGACTTCAGGTGTGGAACACCGGTCACTCATGTCGGTAATGACTAGATCTAGGATATTGTTGCCCCTGGTGGGGGTGTGGATACGCTGATCCAGGGCATTGGAGTTTATGAATTCCAGAAAGCGAGCGAAGGAGTTGGTACATGAGTAGTTCTCCCAATTAATGATGGGGTAATTGAAATCGCCCATTATTAGGGTGTTTGGTTGAACCCTAATATTTTCCAATACATCAAGAAAAGAGTAGTGGGAATCCTGGGGCATGGTGGGGGATCTGTAGCAAGCTACAATTTGGTTTGCAGGATAGGCAGGAGTTCTGTTCCCACCACTGGAAACTGTGTGTGTGTGTGACAGCGAATGCCTCAGAATGTGTGTCAGAAAATGGCTGTGTGTGTGTCAACAAATGCCTAAATGTGTGCGTCAGTTGCACTTGGATAACCTCGGCTGCATTATGCTGAGCAACTAGCCTGGAGGTGTGGATATCCTTAATGAATATGGACACACCTCTGTCTTTGGTGTTCTGGTCCAGGATACATGGCTGAAAAGTGTGGTATGAGTTATAGCCTGGTAGTGCAGGGGAGCTCTCTGGAGCCTTGAACCATGTCACTTAAGTTTAATGAAAAAGGGTTTTTCATTTGTTCCAAACTTCAAATATGACATTAATAAATTACTCATCAATTTGAAGTTATACAATAGGCAGTTAAATTTAAGGTTGTTTTTTGGCAATAAACACCACATTGATAGAGAGGCACAAATTTTTACACTTAAAAGAAGTAGTGTGTTTATACCACCATGCAACCCTTTGATACTAGCATTTGAACGTTTGTGTACTACTCAGATTAGGAGACTGATTGATAAAAAGTCATCTATGGATAACAAAAATTTAACATCTGCTGAAATATTTTGCTTAAAAGAACTTTCGTCTAGTAGTGACTATAGGGTTATGAAACCAGACAAAGGGGGAGGGGTAGTCATCATGATGAAATCTGATTATTCCAGGAATATGCAGAGTATTATACGTGATTCAAACACTTACACATTAGTTTCCAAATTTGAAGTTCAGTAGGCATACACAAAGATTGACTGGCAACTTTGAGTTCCTTTGTGAAGGAATAATCAATTATGATGAGTACAATTATATGCTAGTGAACATCCAGTTATGCCCAGTTTATTCGGAATTCCCAAAATTCACAAAGACATTATTAATCCACCTTTTAGACCGATAGTGGTGGCTAGGGGATCAAAAATGGAACCTTTAGCAGCATTTGTAGATATCATGAATAAGAAGACTCTTGATAATATACCACACATATTAAAAGACTCATGGCATTATTTGGATTGCCTTAGGACTTTGTTTGATACACACTTAGGGGAATTTTGGTTTGTAACTGTTGACATAACAAATCTGTTTTCAGTGATTCCCCATGACATTGGATTAGATTGGTTTGCTAAAAGCTTAGATAAGCACAGTGACATGCACCAGGTAAAGAAAGGTTTAGTGGTTGACTTGATGTGGATTGTGTTGGAAAACAACTATATTGGGTTTGAAGATTAATTCTATAGACAATCCACTGGGGTGGCTATGGGCGCAAAAAGTGCACTCATTTATGCCAACTTAGTACTAACCGAGTGGGAGGAACAGTATGTATTGACATCTGATTATAGATCTAGGATGATTATTTATCTGAGATTTTTGGACGACATCCTGTTCCTTTGGAAAGGTACTCGAGAAGAGTTAGATGAGTTTATAGGTTATTTAAACAACACAACAACATTCTTGAAATTCACCAACAAAGTGGATAGAAATACCATTGACTACCTGGATCTACGATTATATATCAAAGATGGGAAGGTAGAATCCAATTTATTTAGGAAGAAAAGGTACAGTAACTCATTTCTACACTATGACAGTTGCCACCCTTATTATGTCAAGAAGAACATGGCCAAAGGAGAGATGATTAGGGTGTCACGCATTGTAAATGATGACAATAGATTTTTGGAAGAACTAGAGGTATTAATTGATTTGTTTGTCCAAAGGGGTTACCCCATGGACGTACTTACTACAGTTCAACAAGACATTATTAGAAGAAGGGCTACAGATTTCAGGCCTATTCTGGTAGACAGTCAAAGGGATGCAGGCAACAACAATACTAATAAACAAAAAGTGAGGAATATTCCAACTGGTATGGGCATACAGCAC
Organism: Protopterus annectens; assembly: GCF_019279795.1. NCBI lineage: Eukaryota > Metazoa > Chordata > Ceratodontiformes > Protopteridae > Protopterus > Protopterus annectens. Next base: position 50,461,856 of record NC_056740.1, on the reverse strand, counting down.
AATTCCATGGCCATTGAAGTCAAAAATGTCATCCAGTGGACATGGAAAAGTATACTCCCCATAGATATGCAAGATACACTAGGGAAGTTTCCCCTTTTTATTAACAACAGGGGTTTAAATATTAAAGAACATGTGGAGAGAACACCCATGTCCACTGGTCAAAGGCCTCCTAAGATGGCCAAATGTGGTAATTGCAAAGCATGCAAATATATTAATGATGGCCCATATGTTTCAGTGGGGAATTTTAAGAGGACATTGAGGAATCCTGGCTATTGCAATTGTAATACCAAAATGATCATTTATGTGGCTACCTGTTTATCCTGTCCAGCCTTCTACGTAGGTATAACCACAAGAAAATTGAGACAAAGAATCTTAGAACACAACAGGGACATCAAAAACAAGAAACCAACTAATTCCTTATATAACAACACAAAAGATTGCACAAATTTCAGGAAATTTTTATTTTTTGTTATAGACAGATTATATACAAAGGATTTTGGGGATGATTATAAAACCATCTTGGAGGTCAGGGAATGCATGTGGCAGGTGCGACTAGATGCTAGCAGTGCACCTGGCATCAATGAGACCCTATCTTTAGCATGTATATTGAAACATAGGGCTGCTTGTATTTAATACACAGAAACAATAGAGAGATTTTTTTTTATTTATTTATTTTTTTTTGTGTGTAGCTGTATTAGGGTTACATTTATGTATGGAGTTTTCAACGCACTCAATTTAATACATTGTGTTTACTCATTTTCAACATTGTGTTTATATATATTGTTTCTATTAGAGACACAATAGTACTGCAATTTTTACACTAGTACACTACTTTGGCATTAAAATACTTTGTACAAGTTACCATTACAAGAAATGTTGGGTGTTTACAGACATATAAATATGTAAAACCAGCTTAATGACAGTGTAAGGGTTAAAACCTGATGAATGGGAAGATGGATTTATTGTAATCAATTATCTACTGATTGTACTGTTAATTGATATGTGTATTTAATGGCTGTGATCAAATGTGGAAAACTGACTCTGAATATGCCCTACAAGGGTGAAAACGATTAGTCTGTTACATTTAATGCATCAAATAAAAGTCTTGGTGATTTTACTTTGGTATCACCAGTGTTTCTTAATATAGTTTAAATACCCTTTCTTGAGGTTGTGCTTCATTTGGAACTACCATTCTTAAAGGCTTCCTGACTTAGGTTGCCCAAAGTCAGTTCAGGATTCTGTCCAGTTGTTCCATTGTCTGGACAGAACCAGAAAGATAGGCAAGTTATGTAATTACCAGAACAGTAGGTTTATCTGGTCTCTGTCAGAACAGTGGAATGACTCGCCCACCTACTCCCTCCAAATTGCCATGTCAAAGGTACCTGTAGGAAATCTAGATTCCTGACTACTTTTCTTAGGTGATCCTAAGCCTTTATGCAGTGTTTTTCTTTATAGTTTATGATGTAGCTAGTTAGTCCTTTATTGTATTTGGGGATCTCTCTTTAGAACAGGGGGTTATGGGATGGAAGGAGCATGATCTTGAGGAGTGTTGTTGAACAAATTGGCGCCAAGGTGACCAGGCCATTTGCTCTAGTATCTGGACAGGGGCCAGGTAAATCAAATTCTCTGGTAAGTACATAAATTGTGTTTTAGATCTAATCCTAAGAAGTCTCTCTTAACAGTATTTTTTTTAGCCTTTATCAGGACAAGGTACAGACCATTGCGATAATCTGAAGCAAATGCAGTTTCAAGACAACCCACCACTGATGTACTGCCTCTGCCAGCTCCCTCATATAGCTTTCATTTCCCAGCCTCTGTCTTGGGACCTTTACACCATACATGTTTCAACTGATTACATTGAAAACATCTGACTCCAGGACCTTTGTGTGTACTAGAATCTGTGACTTTCCCTTTGCCTATAGAACCTGATGTGACAGTTTAAATTGCTCCCCTACAGTTTCCTTATATGCATGTGTAGTGCTAGGTAAATACTTCTGTAGTTATCTCCTGCTTACTAAATAGAGTTGCCCTTTGTACCTGCCTCTACAGCTGAAGCACATTACCAGTCTGACAGCCAGATCATTGTATCCTCAGGCAAGGTACTGAGCACTTGTTTCCTAATCAGAAGATCTCCCAGTATTTCAGTTGTGGCAACTTGACATCCATTCACCCAGCTATGAAAGTAAGTGCTTATTTCTTCCCTAACAATTACTGTTTCAAACTTCTGATTTTATTCTAAATGTTCTTCAGGTTTCACTTGTGAGCTTAAAACATTCCAAAAAAGAACACAACTTGAGAATAATCACCACAGTCAACATCTGACAAGTTGCTAATAGCATGCATAGCTCTGCCCATGAGTAAGAAGATAAGACTCTCACCCTCTTATGCTGTTCTTTTTTTTTTTACACTCCTTTCTTTTTTCATGTTTCTTATTCCTTTACTGTACCTTTACCATAACTCAGGCTTTTTCATCTCTTTGTTTTCAGGTCCAGCAGTTTCATTTTCTGTTTGTTTCCATCTCCATGCATCTCATCTCTAACTTCACCTCTAGTCTGTTTAATTCAAGCTGAAGTTTAATATTATCAGAAGATGTACTGGCTGGTCCTTTAGCTGCACATTTCACATCACAAATCCCTGACAGGCTGCCCCATGTCCAGTGGACTGCACAGTGACTGCAGCCAGAGTCCTCTTTCTTCAAACCAGTATGAGAGAGTCATTTTCACTGGCACTCCTCAATAGTCTTGGAGTATTGCAAAAAGCTCATTTTGCAATCTTAACTGCTGTAACTAAAATATAGTATAACCATTGTTCATTGTATACTGCTGTAAGTCTTACCTTGCAGCTGCAATGGGGATAGCACTTTTATAAATTGCAAAACAGTCTGGTCTCTAAAACATTCAGTTTACAGTATATTTTGCTGCTGCAAACCAATGTGAAGGAGAGCAGGACTTGGGTAGCACAAATCTGCACCACTGCCATGAAATATGTATACAAGAGGGTGAGTTGCCTTAGAATTTGCGACAAATGTGCAGTACTGCCTTTAGCTGTGATCATCAACTATCATACTGCATTGCTGTCAGCTCCGAAGCAAGGTTAGAATCACTGACTCCTCAGGATTTCATCTATGCATTCCGACCCCACTGTCAACTTATTAACAGTAGCTGAGACTTAAATTTTTTATGAACATGCTTACCCAGCAATATTTCCTAGATGGGCTACTGATAACGCTGGAGTGATTGTGCCTCTTACCTGTATTCTTGATACATGGCCACCAGTCAGACTGCTAATCCTGATACCAAAACCTTAGTTACTGATAACTCTTTTAATGATTGAACCATCATTATGTTATGATAGTTGATGATCAAATGGGTAGCAGCAGTCTCATCAATGCTGTGAAGATATCCTTCACTAGAAAAATAAGATGTCAGAAACCACTGTTTCAGATTAACAAATTAAAACTCTCTTCTTTAAAATCTGATTTAAAATGCAAAACTGAATTGCCATTGCAGAAAAAGAGGAAAATAAAGGGTTTAATACAGTGGGACTGCTGACAGAAGTCTAGCTGTATTTGTAGAACTGCTGATGGAAGAAGTCTAGCTGTATCTGTAGATGTTGTTTCTAGATGTTTATAATTGTTTAAAATCCATTATATGTATAATCCAAGTACCTTTTTTTTCCTCAAATTTTTTTTTTATTTTTCAAATACATTTGAATGAATTCCATAGTATGTATACATAACATCTTAAATAACTATGTACTCTATTTAAATTAGCATGACACTATAACAGATCTTAATGTATACAGTTGCTTTATAAGTATGTCCAATCCATTATCAGAGTGTCTGAGCAATTATTGTATAGTGCCGATCAGTGATCAGACTTTCCCCAAGGGTTGTTGATAAATGGCTTTGGATAAATTCTTAGTTCTTTAATTTTGACTTCCAATAATGCTGTGGTCTTTGGTAGGCTGTAGAAGTGTTCCAAAGATGGTATTGAGTTTGTATTCCATCTTCTTCTTCTTATGCACTTCCTTGAAATTGCAAGTATAGTCCATACTAGATACCTGTTTGACCTATTCAAATGAGGACCTTCGTTCACATTTAATAATACAAGAGCTTTAGTTAAAATGATTAATTAAATAAAGCTTGTAGAAAGTTATTAATACCATTCCAAAATGGCTTAATTTTAACACAATCAAAGAAAATGTGGTTCCAATCTGCATTGTGTATTTGCTCACATCTCCAACATATTCCTTTTATGGAAGAACTAATTTTACTGATTCTGTCAAGGGTGAAGAATGCTCTGTGCAAGCATTTCCAATTAAAAACTTTCCAGTATTGTGTAAAAGATGTATATTTTATCGATAATAAGATATTTGTTTTAATATCTTCAGTTAACTGTATTGAGTGTCCTTTTGTTATATATTTCCAGTATGGGGTTTTGGGTGTTGTTTTATAGTTTATCAATATTTTGTAAAATTTTGAAATACTGTTTCCCATGTCAAAGTCATTATATATGATTTAATATATGTAGCTCATAAATGTAGGTATTTCTTTAAATGAAGAATTGTTACTTATTCTTCTTAAATGTTGTGAATGTGATGGAGTACTCTGTAAAGTTAGCCAGTCCTGTTGTGGAATTTTATATGTTGTTTTTATTTCTTGCATATCTGAAACTTTTGGTTTTTTGATATATTGGAGCCAACAAAAAAATCCTTTCTCTTCCCAGGTATTAATAATTTCTCTATATATTTTATGTGGAAAGTTCTTTGTGACTATTAATGGTGTTAAAAGATCAAACCAGATTTTTAAATCTATACTTGCATTAATAATTTTCCTAAATGAGTCAATGTAATAATTAATCATACAAGTTTTAGTGGGTTTGGTTCTGTTACATTGCATACTCGTGTGCCATGGCAAATTGTTTTTATCTGTTTTAAATTTTTTTTGTAAATCAAATTAATTTTTTGATATTACAGTTAGTAATTCTTTCCAATTTGCAGAGTAATTTGTACTTACCCAGTCTGAGATTGTTTTGGATATTGATGCTTTTATATATGTTTCTGTATCAGGAAAGTTTAATCTTCCCTGTTTCCATGGTCTGATATGTATTAAAGCTATTCTGATGTTCTTCGTGTTTCACTGTTGCAGTCATCACATTTAGGTTATCTGCCTGCAGGTAGCCCTCAGCCAGCCAGAATACCATAGTCTTTGGATTTCTGCATCGGATGTTGTCACTTCTTCCATGATGTCAGGTCATCAGGGGTGTAAAACATGCAGCCGATGCCATTACATCAGTCTTTCTTGCCGTGCGGTGCCCAAAGCAGAAGCAGTTTGCAGGTGCCAGTCAGCCGTCTCCTGAAATTTTCATTTTTGAGTTTCAGACCCGAAATCTTCAAAAAAGATAAGTACCCCGTTGGGGATTCTTTTTCTTGCTCCAGCCGATGTCAGTAAAAGTTAACAATTATCTTGCCTGTGGAAAGCAAATACCTCATAGAGATTTTCATTCTTACTACAGCCCCTGTTTAGGCCCAGACCACAATGTCCCTCGCTGTCGGTTTTGTGCCTTGTTTCAACCCCCGAACTATTCATTGTCGGGCCATTTTTGCAGCCAATTACTTTTATACTCTATTCAGTACTCCGAAATGGCTTCGTTAAGCCATCCAACTACCGATCTTCCAAAAAAACGTAAGGATAAAGACAGAGACAGACCACATAGGTCCAAAACTGCCGACGCTTCCATTAAGCTAGTCGCCAGTCTGCCGGCACTCAGTGAGGTGCTTTTGCAGCCCCTGATACCTGCTACATCAGATTCGCAGGCCTCTACTGAGACCCATTCAGAGTCTGGTATGCCGTGAGGTGCTTCTTCGACTATGGAACCTGTGGATGTCTCTACCTTGGATGGGTCTGGAGCCGCTGTGCAGGCACCGGCTTCTGAGGGTGTATTCAGGCCTACAGACATTCATATTAAACCGACGACATTGCTTCCATCCAGAAGTTCTGAATGCCTTAGGCCAAAAATTCATTACGCTTAGAAAACAGACGACCAAACTGCAGGCTCAGGCCCATATGCCTCAAAAACAAATGCTTAGAATGGCTGAAGACCTTATTACCTTAATTAGGGGAAGCCAGCCTTCCCCCTCTAAGAGACCTAGAACTAAATTTCTGCTCCTTCTGATTACCAGGATTTGCCCTTATTTACTTGTGAGGAGTCTGAAGACTCTGGTATTCAGGCTGGCTGAGGGCTACCTGCAGGCAGATAACCCAAATGTGATGACTGCAACAGTGAATACACTCCAACATCTACATTTATGGTAAGTGTACACAACTGTACTTTTCTTTTGGGAAACCATAAAAATTTTATCAGGCATGAATTTATTTCTTTAAGTATATTCCTTTCTGGTAACAGTTGTATTGTCAAGGCTGTATGTAGGATCTTGGACAGTAAAACCATTTTTATTAACTGTAGTCTATCTTCAAATGTTAATATTATTTTGTTCCATTATTCCACAGAGATTTTAATTGTATTGATGATTTTATTGTAGTGTTTTTAGACTGATTCATTATTATCCTTGCATAACTCAATTCCTAGATATTTTAAGGTAGATTCTTGTTTCCTTATGATGTGATCCCCCTTAGTCTGCAGTTCTTTTGTTTTATTTACAAATAAAAAAATTTGATTTTGATTTATTGAAATGGATTCCTGAAGTCATGTGAAGTTTGTCAATTAATATATCTAATTCTTCTAATGTCTCTTTTGTATTAGATAATGTTAGTAATATGTCATCAGCAAATAGCGTTACTTTAGAATTGTATTGTTCATATACATCTATTCCTTTGATTTTTATATTGTTACGAATTGAATCTGCCAATATTTCAATAGCCAGTGCAGATAGAATCGGTGACATGGGACATCCTTGTTTAGTGCCTTTTGTTATATGTATAGATTCAGAGATAAAAGGACCTAACTTGACATAACGGCAAATTATTTGTATATATATTCTGTAGGAGATGAACAAAGGATGCAGGAAATTCAAATAGCATTAGGATTTTGAATAAATAGTCTCAGTTTAGGGAATCAAGGGCTTTCTCTATATCTAAGCCGGTTATGAGTGTTTCTTTTTTCTTTATTAACATAATCTATAAGAGAAATTATCCATTTAATATTGTCATGTGTGTGTCTATGATCTATAAATCCAGTTTGATCATTTACTGTTCTGGATAGTGGTGTTTTCATTCTGTTAGTTAATATTCTCATAAATATCTTATAGTCATTATTTAATAATGATATAGGTGTATATGAGGTACAGAGGTTTGGGGATTTGTTTCCTTTAGGATTGGCGTGATTAAGGAACATCTCCATGAGGGTGGTATAAGCTTGTGGCTGAATTTCGAATAGAGTTTTATGGAAAAGAGATAGTATCTTTGAACTAAAAAGTTTATATATTTCCATAATTATGCCATCTGTACCTAGAGTTTTATTATTTTTACCCTGTTTTATTGTATCTGTAATTTCTTTGTAGGATATGGGTGCTTGCAGATCTAGTTTTAATTTTTTCTGGTATTTTTTTATATTAGAACATTTTTCATCTAGATTTAATTGATCAATATGCATATTTTCTTTTTTGGAAATGTTCCATATAGTGATTTCTATAGGCATCAAGAATGTCACCTATATCCAAGGCATTTTCCCTTTCTTTTCATGGAAGATACTTTTAATGTTATTAGCTTTTGATTGTATTTTGATTCTTGTGGATAAATTATGTAGATATTTGGGAGAAGTGGCCAAGGTATTCATTTTTAGTTTTTCTAAAGCTAAACTAGTTTTATGTGTTAGAATTTCATTGTATTTATGTACTTTATTTTTAATCTCCAAAGGATTTTGATTTTTTTCAGCTTTTACTGACAAAAGTTTGGATTGTAGATCTAATAATTCAGAATCCCATTCTCTGATTTTTTTTTATACCAAGTTAGGGTTTTACCGTATATATAAGCTTTTAATGTGTCCCATATCATTTTATTTATCTCTGTGGTGTAATTAATATCCAAGAAGAACTGCAATTCCAATAATACCAGGGTTTGAACTCTTTAATTTTAGTTATATATGCTAGAATTCTGGAGTTAAAGATTAATGGTTTGTACTTATTTTGAAGTTTTAGTATCAATGAGTTGTGGTCTGAAAAGGGGCAAGGAGTGATTGAGAAGTTAATGATTTTAGAGTGTTAGTCATGGGCAGAAAATATTTTGTCTATTCTGGTTTGGGTACCAGATCTGTGATCTTGATGGGAAAACAACAAAGATTTATCTTACTTAAATTTGAAAGCATCTACAAGATGAAATGATTCTACCCACTTGTTTAAAGCTTTTGATACAGCAGATGTACGCAGTGGTATTTTATTTGTAGTTTCAGAAATATCAGCTATACAGTTAAAATCTCCTTCTAATATTAAGTTGCCTTTATAATTATTGGAAATGAAATCCAAGTGTTTTTTAACAGTTCCTGTTCCAATGCCTGGGAACCAGTATAGATTGGCTAGGGTCCATATTCTCTTATTATATTTAACTGTTACTAATGCCATAAGGCCTTCTTTATCTTCATACTTATAAACAATTTCTGGGTTAATCACATTTGTTTCTATAAAAATGTTACTCTTTTTGTCTTTGTCTTATAAGTGGATTGCGCCAATATCATATATTCCTTAGGATTCCATTTGTAATTGTCTTTTGTTTTGAAATGAGTTTCTTGAAGGAAGACAATTTGTGCTTTGTTCAGTTTTAAATATTTCAGTAGATTTGATCTCTTGGTAGGATTGTTTAAGCCATTGGTATTTAAAGATGATTAAATTCATCTTAGGTTATTTAGACTATGTATTATTTTGTTTTATTGAAACTATTAAACATTTTCCTCTGATATGTTTGAGCTTTTAAGGGAAATTATCGGTTTTATACTTTGAGTGTTTACAAATAAAGAAATGTTTTGGTTAGGCATACTAAAATGTTTTTGTGAAATAGCAAATTTAAATTAATAAATGTTAAAATTAAGATCCGCACTAGCCATGGAATGAATATCATTCCTAATCTGATGGGTAAACCTAAATCCATCAGATTATCACTCATACTTTGACAATCCAGAACATCTGAGCTCCATAAATTGAATTATCATATGGAGAATATTTGTAATAGGAATAAGCAATATTTATATTATTTTGAACAGATATAGTACTATTGTAGATTAGACAGAATTCTAATGCAATATAAATGTCTACATATTGTATACGCAATTAATATTTACATGAAAGATAGATGACAACCAATAAAATCATAGTAAAGTATGATGTATCATACATAAAACCTTAATAAAAGATTATAGCACACAGTTATTTAACTTATTCATCCTTATTGATGAAGTCTTTCAAAATGTATTACTTAATATAAATAAATGTCAGTAATATTTATACCTAATGTTTATAATACAGTGTATTTTACTGGATTTATCAGAAGTTATATTTCAGTGTTAGCCAGCATTTAAGTAATCACTTTGTTTGTTGCTAACTTACTTAAAGCATCAAGTTGGTTTTATGTGAACATTGATGAAAGTTGCTGCATTCCAATTATCAGTGCATCCCTCTTCCCCCCATTTCCTACACATAAGGATTTTCATATTTATCATTTCTTATTATAAAATGAGTGAAGTTATGGGTTAAAAACAGTCACTTATTGTGATTAATGATTACAAGGTCCCTTTCCATATTCATAATTTGACATTTTATGGCATATACTGAATGTTTTTAATTTAAATGGCAACATTCTATTTTGTATAATCAGCAAAGGTTAAACTGAGTGATTATTGTCAATTCAATTCTGTTTGTTCAGAATGTTACATTCTGTGACATTCCTAGTTCAGACTTCTGTTGTTTCCCTAGAACAACTTTGTTAGTTTGATGTCATGTATAAAACATTAGTTATCTTGGTAATAGCATAAGTATTATGTATGGTCATGATGTGTTACAAAACCACAGTTCAAGTTAAAGCAAGTATATAACTTGTTATGCACATTTACTTGTATGAAAAAATCATCATGCTTTCCCTTGATGCTCAATATAGTGTATGTCATTTATGACAAGTTAAAACAGTAGTGTTATTATACACAAGCCCATGTTATTAAACTGAGTGTCTATTGTCAATTTAATCCTGTTTGTTCAGAATATGATTGTTACATTCTGTGACATTTCAAGTTCAGGCTTCTATTGTTTCTCTTGAACAACTTTGTCAGTTTGATGTCATGTATAAACATTAGTCACCTTGGGTAACCGCTTAAGTATTATGTATAGTCAAGATAGATTACAAAAACTACAATTCAAATTAAAGCAATTACATGACTTGTTATGCATATTTACTTATATAAGAAAATCATCATGCTTCCCCTTGATGTTCATTTTAGTTAAGACAGTAATGTTATTATACACAAACCCATGTTATTAAATCCTGTCTTTAATATCTAAATTCAGCAGACTCCTTCATCTTATATGACGATTATATATTTTATGTCGAGATTTACTACAATCATACATTATATAACTATGGTGTGTGTGTGTGTGTGTGTGTGTGTGTGTGTGTGTGTGTGTGTGTGTGCGCGCGCGCGCACGTTTTTTTTTTTTTTTTTGGCTGTTATGTAGTTATTTGAGAGACCACAAGCTGTAATGCTTATTCTTATTATTAGCTCCTTCCAAGCATGTTTATACAGTCCATAGACTTTAAACTATGAGACCCTTCTAGTTTGTTATAAGTATATTTCCGTCTTTACATACACACATATCAGTACTTCAGGCACGTACAACAATGCCCATCCAGTTTTGCCAGAATGCTATTCACTAGTTCGTGTGGTGTGTTTCCAGGCTGTTCTGAAAATATCCAAACCAATATCTGTCCTGTTCCATTTTACCAGCTTGTTCCATGCAGTGTCCAGTCTGCCAGTGAACCACTCAACAAACCTTCCATTCCCACAGATATTCTCAGAAAGGAAATCTGATGACTCTCTAGAACTTCCCGGCAACCCCAAACACCCCTAGAATCAGCTATCCCCATACGCCCAACACGTCCGAGCAAACTCGCCTCCCAGACCACGGCAAAGGGTACTGCACAACACCAAGTTCTCTTAGTCTTTCACAATAACTCAGACTTCCACTCTTATGCAAGTCCTTAATGTGTTTGGACCAAAACACATTTTAAAGATAAAATTGCACTTATTATTTATTTATTTTTTTTATCAAGACTCAACTTAATTAGCTAAACGAAGTGTTGGGAGACCATCAATATGCATAAATATGGTTTAAAACAGACCCTTTATTTTATATATATATATATATATATATATATATATATATATATATTTTTTTTTTTTTTTTTTTTTTTTTTTTTATAACCAAAACTTCATTGCCGAGAATCATCTCGGAGGCTCCTCAGAGCTGTTAAGCATAATAGTCACTCTGTCTCCGTTACCGTAGCAACCTGGAAGTATCTGCTTCTGTTAGTGCATCTGTGTACTGCATATCAGAGGCTCACAATGCATCTGAAGCAAAGCTTTACTTCACTACAACTTCAAGCCTAAATTCCCTCCCTTTCAGTGAGGCAGCAGCCAGGAAAAGAACGGAGAGCAAACAGATAAAAAAAAAAAAAAAAAAAAACTCCCAACAAGCCACCACAACAAGAGATGACACATTCTTCCAGCCTTCCCACCTCTCACTCAGCAGATGTATAAACAAACTATTCTCTGCCAGAGTTTCCCAAATCACAGTTTTATCCACCCCCATCCCCTGGATCCAGGCTAAAACACCAAATATCTCTTCCTAATACACAAACATCAGTAAACCTTGATCACAAGCTGCAATCCCTTCTCAGAGATGAAAACGGTAACATACAACAGCTGCATCGAGACATACCATGTCAGGCTTAATCAAACAGTACTCGAAGCTATGATACCTGCCATGATTGATATTAACTATGTTTAGATAGAATAATAATGACATTTGTACTAGCTGCCAGACACAGCTGCATCCACACACACACCATATCAGGATTGATCAAACAGCACTCACAGCTGTGATATCTGCCATAATTGATATTAATTATATTTAGACAGGAGAATGATGACATTTGTACTAAGAGCTTGCTACTATTATTTAACCAGGGTATACATGACATTTCTAAATCATACTTGAACTGAAGAAGACATTAGTCTCCATGACAGCATTTTTTTTCAAAACACTCTACTCTTACTGCTATTCTATATGATGTTAATTTGTTACATTTGAGTCTGAACTCTGATGAATGGTACTTTGTTGAATTAGTTAAGTAATTACTTAAATTATAAGTAAAATCAATGAAAAATGAACACGCTAAGTATTCATTGAGTTCAAGTAGGGGAATAGAAACTTTTATGTTTATACTATATGTTGCTTTGTTTGGCTTATATATAATGTTGCTTTGTTTGGCTTATATATAATGTAAATAGTAACCCATCTTGACCTACCTTTGTTTGTGAACAATTACTGGACTCTGAATATTCTGAATAAATCATTATTGTTTCTCAGTTGTTTAAAAAAACCCTCCTTTTTTTTTTTTTAAATAAAAACAGATGACAAGTGATTTATGTAGTTGTAAGAGTTATTTTTTTGGGACAGCTATCTTGGAATCATTTTTTTGTTTCTTCGTTCTAACATCAGTCCAAATATTTCTTCCTTTTATTATTTTAAGAGTAGGGGCCATCCATTCAATTTCTTCTTGGATAGACACTATTGTTTTAGAAGTCATTAAAGGTTCTCATCTCATTGGCAAAAAGTATTTTTATCTTGGCTGGAAAGGCCAGCTGTGCTTTAATTTGTTGTTTTGTTTTAACAGTTTTATTATTGGCCAGACTTTTTTCCTTTGTTCTAGTATTCTGGAAGAATAATCAGTGTCAAACCTTATCAGGCTTTGATTTTATTTTAAGGGTGATATTCTCCAAGTAGATTTTAATATTAGTTCCTTGTCCACAAATGAAAGAACATTTATAACTATGGATCTAGGTGGAGTATTTGAGTTAGAAGCAGGTTTCCTCTGTGCTTTATGCTCCCTTTCAATTCCAAGTGAAAGTCCTTCTTTCAAGTCTAAAAATTCAGGAATCCAAGTTAAGAATTAATTTCTTCTCTTTCAGTGTTTTCAGGCAAACAGAAGATCCTTATGTTGTTTATCCTTTCCTTGTTTTCTAAGTCATCTATTTTGTTAAGCAGCCATGTATTTTGTTTAAGCAGAAATTCGTTTTGGAATTCTTCCTCTTTGAGTCTCCCTTCAATGTAATTTAGAGAAGTCTCTATATTTGTTATTTTTGTATGGTATTGCTGTAATAGTTCCTTAAGAGTATCAGTCTGTTTTTGAGAATTTAATTTGAGGTTTTCTAAGTCATTTTTAAAGCCATCCATCTTCAAAGATAGTTCCTGTAAAGTAGATGTCATCAATTGCAGTTTTCTTTTCAAAGCAGCATCTGGATGAGAATTACTTGAGTAGTTAATATTCAGTAACTCAATATATTTCCATGTTACTTGACAGGGAAATTTTTGTATAGCTCTACCAAAATTGATATTTATGTAGTTTAATAGTTTAGCTATAGATTTCTGATGTTTTAAACTTGAAAATAATAAAAATTTCCTATATTATTATACTAGTTTATGGAGCTCTCAAAATTCACTGCTCTTAGTTGGCCATCTAGTCTCCGCCCTCCCCCCCAATCCAAGTATCTTGATGCAGCTTCCTCTGCCATGTAGAGTACCCATATTCCAGCAATTAGTTCTACATAACAAAAGGGATAGCAGTAGTTCTAGAATGCATTACACTCCACAGAGGTTAGATGGATTTCCGACAATACTAAAACCTGTCTTTCATTTTCAAACAAACTGGAATGATGTCGTTTATATTGTGGAAGGAGCAGTGATCAAGGTAATCATAAATTAGTTTTTTTTTTTTTTAAAGAGAGAGTTCAGTATTCAACACATGTAATGAGGTACACAATTGTTTGCTATTTTAACTCCAAGACAACATGTATCATCTGACAGGAAGGGGTGGGACTTTACCAAAGGTAACTTTGCTGCTCTTCTTGGCATTTAGGGTGAGCCCTTAACTGGTGCAGCAGACACTGGTCTGACCTAGTTCTTGCTGGAGAATATAGTTATCACTGGAGAGTTGACAAGCCCACCTAATTTGCAGTCATATACAAACTTGGTTTGCCAGTGGTCTTGAATGCAAACTTTCTGAGAAGTAAATGCTGAATAAGACTTAACCTTGTTTAATGCCACTGGTGGCATCTCTGCAGCTAGAGGAGGTGCCACTTGTATTTACGATGTTAATTGTTAGTCACCCGATTTGCTATACAGCAAGTAGTGCAATGGTTGATCTTGAAACTGGCGAGCTCTTGGTGAATGATGTCAAAATTAGGCAGTATGGAGAGGCTGGTTATCTATTTAAAATATTTTGTACCCTTATCAAAGGAATTGACTAGGTTGAGTAGACGTGCCCTACCTTTAACAAATCAAAACTGATTGTGGTCAAGGGTTTGATGGTTGCCAATGTTATAGTTAATTAGTTCATCAGAAATGTATTCTATGGCTTTACAAATAATGCTAATAAGACTAATGGGCCTATAGGTATTGAGGTATTTTGTGGCATATGGAAAGGCACTATTGTGGGTGTTCTGCAAACTTCAGGTATATAGCTTGTTGAAATACTAAGGTTAAAGAGATTTATATGTGATGTTTGATCAAGGAGACAGCCTGGAATGCTACCAGGAGCCACAAAAACTTTCTGGTTTTGGAAAGCACTGATATGACTTGGATCTAGGAACAATTCAAACAGGAGAGTAAGAGGAGATATTGAGTGACCAGTGGGACTTGTATGGGCATGAAGATGAAACTAAATTTGTCTACAGCAATGTTACTATGTTTTCTGGGTTATATTGGGATATGACACTGAAAATGTGGTTGGAGCAGAACTGGCTATTACTTTTGAGTTTCTTAATGTAGCTGAATAAAGCATAATGATTATTTTTTGTATTGGTTGCTACTTTTAAGTTCCTAACTAGCATTGCACTTCAGATTGTTCACTATGGGTCTTACTTAATGCTTTTAGATCACTTTCTAGTGAGCAAATGAGTTTTTTTTTTTGTAGAGTCATGAGATTAATTTTGTTGTGTACCATCATACAAACTTTGTTTGAATTTAACACATTGTGGTGGACGTGAACAGCCTTTTCAGTACATTTATTCATGAGGGATTTAAAGGAGCTGGTTCCACCCAACAGTGACTTCTGCTTTAAAGTTCTCTGATTCATACACATCTTCTTACTGGGGTTTCTGGAGTGACACAAAACAGACTTGGGCTTGCTAGCTGAAAGAGATTTTCCATCTGGGCAGAGTGGCACTTGATACCACCCCATATTGTCAGCTTACTGGTCACCCTGATGTATCAAGCACCTGTATGACTTTGGTCTCAGTTATTCTTTTGTCACTGTGCATATGTCAGCTTTTTTTGTCCATCATGACTTTGTGGAAGACAGGAGCTTGGAAGCACCAGTTGATCAAGCAGCTCTTTGACCGAGTGCTGTATCCATTTCTGCCTTTGAAGAACACCTCCCCTGTTTATTGCTGAACATCTTGATTAGCTCTTTCACCTGGTCTCCCTCCTTTAAACTCTATGATTCTGCATTGTTGATTTTCATTTTTTGGAAAACACTTTTTTGTGGTTATATCTGCTTCCAGTACCTAGTGTGTGCAGACCTTCATTTATATAGAATCCAGTTTGCTGTGGCATAGGTAGGAGAGAAGAGAGCCCTTTAAGCCCTGAAGGTACATAATCAGGTTTTATCTGAAATGGCTATATAAGTTTTGGAAAGTTGGGTAGCCATTTGTTTCTCCTTTCACTCTGGAAGGAGGGACTCTGTTACTAGACCATCTCTTTCTGAGAGGATTGTCAGCTGCATCATATTTTGCCATCAGACAGTAAACCGGGCATTGAAGAATGTTACAGCAGATGCCAAGCTTGCTTACTTAGTTGTTTTGTGATGCCACAGCATGCACCATCACATGGACTGTGTCCCTAAGCATTGTAGCTTATGAGGAAAAACAGTGTCATGCTAGATGGAGAGGACTGGATTCTTCATTAGTCATGGCTCCATATCTGTTGTACATCTGAAAATCTGAATCAACAGTGTTTCTTTAGCCAGCTCCATTGGTGTAGGTTGTTAAAGCTCTCTGTATTCCAGGTGACTAGAGTTCATTTAGTGACTTGGGTGTCTGTTGCAGCTGCCTTGAGGAGGACTATTAGGAGGAAGGGAGTAGATTAGTGCCATCTGTTTCTACAACCTGTCGGTGAAGGGTTGGTTGTGGGAATTTGACATGTATCCACAAAGCCACTACAGAAGGTAGCTGTCATCAAGGGTGTGCAGAATTATGGACTCGTATGGAGGAACATTATGGTCCCTGTTTTGATGTGGGTCACTCTCTTCCTCCACCCAGTGGAGAGGTTAGGGCCTCATTGCCAGGATGCTGTTAAGGGTGCAAGCAGCCCTCATGGTTGTCTGAATGATGACCCTGTCTGAAAGTTCTCATCCCTGTGTTTGGTATACCCAATACAGGGGAAGGAATGGGCAATTACAGGTGATGACGCTTAAAATGGAAGCACAACATGCACTGAGATCAAGTACAGCAGTGTTTACACTGTCTGCATACTACAGGGCAAAAGTAAATTTGAGTTTATAATTTGAAATGTCATTACTCAGTAAGACTGCATTCTATTTGTAGTACATTTTTAAGAACTAAAATGTGCATCATACACACCAGAATTATGCGGTACAAGTCCGAGGGGAGTGGTAGTTTCTTTATTGTACCATTTAGGTAGAGAATGATAATGACTTTGTTTTGCAGATTTTTTACCATGGCATTTTTGCTTAGTGTTCCTGTTAACTTTTATGGCTTCGTTTTCTTATCTAAGCATGTGCTTTGTAGCTATGTTAAGTATACGGCCATTTACAGCTTAGGAATTGTGTATTTTTACTTTTTCCCCACTAATTGAGAAGTTTTGCCTGTCTAGAGTGCTCTCTCTGAATAATAAGTAGTGTGAAGACTGGGACACTCCCATCATCTACTGTTATGTTGAATATGCCATAACTGTAATGTTCTTAGCAAAGAGACTGTTGCAGCTTTTGATCCCCTCTAAATCACTGATTATAACTTGCATATTGAATATGCTCATAGTATTCATTCTTTATCACTATAAAATTGTTGTCGTTGTTTTGATTAGTATCTTACTTGAAGAATGGAGGTTAACACAGAGTAAAGCTAATCTTAAATGAGTCATGTGCCAGCTCAAATGTCAGTACACGTTAGAGGTCCTTTTCAAGAAGTTTGGAACATATGATTACTGAAAGACTCAGGCTGACAAGTGACAGTGAATTGAATCCCCTTTGATATACTACTGCAAGAGCTTTTCCTTAAAGCGCTGCTGTTGAGGTGAGTATTTTCACATTTACTCTTGTTTAAATGCTGTTCTTAACTAAAAATATACAATATTCGAAATGGTTTTCTGATGCTTCACTGCACCATAAGGCATTGTCTCTTTCTTTTGGTTATGATGTTTCAGGGCATGAGTTGGCAGTGAAAAGGTACATTTAGATCTCCAGGTCTGCATCTCAGTGCCTTTAACTGTGCCCTTTTAACTGCTTGCTGCCTTGTACTACATACCAGTTAATTTTATCTTTCATATTTACTTATCAGTTGTTACTACCTACCAAGTTATTTTATCTTTCTTTCAGATTTATTCATTAATTGTTATCCTGCCTAAAACTCCACTGAGTGAGAGGATCTTCCTGCCATGTAAGTAACAAAACATTTCATCAGTGGTTAAGGGAAATGCACTTGAAGTACAAGTTGCTCATAAAAAGTCTCAGTAGTCATGAAGAAAATTGTTTCATTTTCCATTTTGTGGTTGTGATAAAAGTGAGCAAGGATGCATGTGTACAGAATCCCTGCATTTCTTTTACAGTGAAATGGGGTGTCTGTCCTTTGCACTGTCATTTATAGCAACTTAGTTTCTGGAGGTACCCGCTTGATTTAGTTGCTTCTCCTGCTATTATGATTTGTACTTGTGATGTTTTTTTCCTGTATTTTCTTCATAAGAAATAGGTATGTCCTAATTTGCTGATTGCTCAGAGTCATTTTTGTTAAGTATTTCTTTCTATTTGCCAATGTCATTGTTCACCTTTTAGCTACTCCTTGCAACACCATGAGGAAATGATCTTTTCCAGTATTTAGTACTTTAATTCGAACCAGAAAATCTCAGAATCTTTATTTTCGTTTGAGTTCTCTCATTACTAAAATTGATTTGTTGTGAACACCATCTGCTTTGAATAGTGAATTCCAGATATTAAGTATTTTAGTTCATGACAGCAGCCAGTTGTTTTGTGACCCGTGTAATCAAGCACTGAATGCAGAAGAGTACTCCTTGCCAAAGTAATGCAAATGAGTGTATATTTAATTTATTTTCATTTTCAGACATATGAATCCCGAGATACAAAAGGTGCTGATGGAGAAGGATTGTGGTCTTATGTCGCTCTTAAGTGTTGCAGTTAACTCTTGCATGTCTGCCCCTTCCAGTTGGCCATTCTTTCCTTGGTCTTCCCTAGGTAATATTGAATCACTCTTCTAATTAAAGTGTATCAGTACTAACAGGCAGAACAAATAAGACCGTCACACTTTCTGTGAAGTATTGCTGCTTCAAGTCTGTTCTGAACCTCTCCTCCCTTTTAATTGCGATATGAATTCCCCATTCTCTACTCTTTTTGCTTCCATTTCAGTTCTGCCCATTGTACTCACTTAAATAATGGGTGAATCTAGATTGTTCCATTTTCTGTTTTAGTATAGGCATTGTCATCACCTTTCCAAGTCTTACTTTATAACCTGGTATTAATCTTATTTCCCCAGTACCCTTCACCATCAAGGTAGCTCAGTGCTTTCTAAAGACTGAATTCCATTCCCCAAACCACCTCTATGGTCCTCTGAAGTATCTCCCAACCTCTTGGTGGAGGAAATTGGAATAAAGCCTGAAATAATGAAGGAGGCAAAGGCCCAAAAATAAGGACAGGTTTCAATATTGCTTGTACTAACTTAGAAAGTTGTTAGAATTGCATTATATCATGAATTTTCTAAAGAATATGAAGTCTTAAACTCACATATATATCATTATTTGGTAACTTCATTGATTTGCTAGAAAGCCACAAATTGTATGAGGAAAAGACCCACAAACATGAGGCAAAATTCTGGACATTCTACAAAAACTTGGTCAGTTGAGAGTTATGATATGTAGGCTTAGCAGTGCCCTGTACATTAAAATTACTTTGTGTCTGTAATCCACTAGTTATGTTCTACAAGCCAACATCAGGTTAACTGTTGCCATGCAATTTTATAAGTGTTTAATATTATGGTTATTGTTCCCAATTTTTTTTGTCTTTTGTGGGAACTTCATTGAGTATATCCCTTTTCCATAAGATCCCCCACAGAGTGAAGTCCATAACTTTACAGAGTTTGAAAAACTGAACTGTCACCAGTCTGCTCACAGGTTAAGCCACATGTGGTATCTTTGCAATCTGTTCAGCATTTTGCAGTCTGTTCACCACATACACAACTGCCACATTTATCATTTTATTAACATCATTTACACTAATCTTACTGTCAAAATCTGATATGGTATTTTATATTTATTTGTTTATTTATCTGTTTAGTTATGTTTACCGGGATATAGCACTGATCCAGATGGACTGTAGGGCTTCATCCTGGTGCAGAAATGCTGCAATATACAGACATGTGAATAAAAAAGTGATACAATACAGGATACAACAATAACAACAGAGTACAAAGTAGACTACAGCATTAGCAATCAGCACAGAAATACAATTAATGAAGAGATTAAGATTATTTTATAAAAGAATGGAAATATATTTTTGATGTAGTTGAAAGTATAAGTAATAAGGACTTTATAGAGCTAAAACCGAGACTTAAAACAAAGCTGGATTATACAGTATACAGTTTTTTATATATATATATATATATATCTATATATATATATATATATATATATATATATATATATATATATATATATATATATATATATATATATATATATATATATATATATATATATATATATATATTTTATATATATATATGTATATATATATATATATATATATATATATATATATATATATATATATTGTGGGGCAGAGTGGTAGAAATAAAGGCATTTGTGGAATTTGATGACTATAATTTTCCCTTGTTCGTATGCATAGATGGCACTGATTGTCTGTTTAATATAAGATTTTAAAATAGTCATGCTGGTATCTATGAAAGGCCATGACGGAGCAAATGCAGGTAGATGTAAGAATGTTAGAGAGAGAAAGATATGTTTTGATTAGTCTAGTACGTAGGATGTAAGTTAAAGTATAGAGGCGCTTATGTTTGTGAAGTAGTGGCATTCTGCTGTCTTGGAGAGGTCTAATAAATTTTCTAAGTTGTGGGAATGAGGTGGAGTCTCTGTTTGTTAGTATAGATTCGCAAACTTTAGGTCCAAGTATAGAGAAGCTGTGGTTGTTGCATTTTTTAGAGTGGTATGTGCAGAGTGTTTCACTTCACAGTCTCAAAATACTCACGTCTCGAATTTCAGTATCTCGAGACAAGTGTGTCAAAAGTGCAGTTGCCTGAAACTGCATATGACCGAACTTGGAAATGTCGATTCTGCAGTTGTGGTGGTGAGCTATGTGATGTGTGGTTTACTGTGTCTGTAAGGTGCAGTGTGCTATGGGATATGGTGATGGTTGCTGATGTGTGGTTATAGCTGGAGATTTAGGTAAGTTTTTTTTTTTTTAAGGGTTTTGGGTAGGGATTGGAGTGTATGTGAGTGTGTTGGGAAATTTTAGGTGTAGGTTAGGGGTAGGTAGGTAAGAGTGTGAGTAAGTGTTGAAGGTGGTGTTTGTACATATGTAATGTGTGTTTGTGCAATGGGAATGTGGAGTGTGTAGCAGTGAGTTTAGTGTCTTTTTATTTTTAGTGCGACCTTGGAGTTTGTATATATAAGTAGCAGGCGTGAAGGGGGTGCAGTCCCCCACAAGGGGGGGTGCAGGGGGGCTTGCCCCCCTGCTTTTATGTAGCTTAGGTGGGTTTGATTTATATTTTTGTCTGTGTATTTTTTGTTGGTTTGTTGTAGTGCGGGGAGGAAGGTGTATGAGTGTTTGCTTGTGTGGTGGAGAGTATGTTTTAAAACAGAGTATCACATACTGAAAGTTCAATATTCTGAAGTTTCAGTATTGTGATGTTCGGTTTTATGGTGTTTTGTGATTTTGTGGTTTCAGTACTTTCGTCTCGAGATACTGAAATTCGGGATTTCAGTATTTCGAGATTGTAAAGTGAATCCGTGTAGAGAGAGTTTGTGATATGACTGCTATCTAAGGGTATAAGATCTTTGTCTAATCATGAGTCTGCTTGCTAAAGTTGTCTTACAAATGTCAGATGCTAAGTTGTTTTCAGTACTCAATGACATGGTTATCCAGGAGATAACTGTATGAATCAATCTCCACATTATGTACATTTAATGCACCATTAGGAAGGTACAAACTCCTTAGACTTCCGTTTGGTATTTCACTAGCACCAGAGATATTCCTGAGAGATGCTGCATAAGTAGTGGAGGGCTTTACATGGTGTTACAAGTATAATTGATGATCAGTTGATATGTGGTCAGGTGCTAGAAAGGCCTGACCGGAAACTTATAGAACATATGAATAGATGGCTTTTTCAAGCCAAGTATGAGAAGATATAAAATAAGAGAAATATGTTTGAAATATGAATTATGTTCTAACATCAGATGGACTGAGACATGATATAAAAGTGGTCAGAGCAGTTGAGCAGAAACCAAAACAAAAGACAAACTGACATTATACAGGTTTCTGGGAATGCTGAAGTATCTTGCAAAAATTGTACCTGATATGTCTCAAGTTGCACTGCCTCTAGGAAAATTGTCAGCTAGATGTAGTTTGTGAAAGGAGCGATGAAAAGGAAGAGTTTTGAAATGCTCAAAAAGTAAGTTAAAGATGCACCCTTACTAACATAGTAAGTATATAAATAAGCCAGTTGTGGTACAAGTAAATATTAATCAGAATAGTATAACAGCTGTGAATAGTCATATGAGTCTAGAGCATTTAGAAATGTTCAAATGGATATGCACATATAGAAGAGGGGACTGTTGGCAATAGTGTAAGGCTGTGTGCAGTTTATGAAAACGTGTATAGTGAAGACATTTGTGTGGAAGCAGACTGCAGTCCCTTGTATAGCATTTAAGAAATTCTTTTTGTACAAAGCACCTCTGAGATGTACAGATTAAATTACTTAAGTTATAGAGGTGTTATATGAAAGTGAAATACAGATCTGGCAAAGACGTACATATAGCAAATATATTGAGTAGAGCATATTTTTCAGCAAAATAGGAGGATTTGTTATTAGGAGAAACAGAGGCTGGTTTGGGTAATGCCACAGTTGGCAGCGACCAAGGAAAAGGTTAAAAAAAAAATGTTTGTACTGACACTGTCTTAGAATATAGTTACTTAAAGAAATTACAGTGAAAGAATAACCTGAGCAAAAAATCTTAAATTAGGGAACAAACTGAGTCTTATTTTTTCAGAAGTGAAATAAATTGTCAGGTCTTAATGTTCAAAGCTGGCAGAACTAATAGTTTCTGATCATCAGAGAAGACAAATACTTTAAATGATACATAAATCACATCTGAGAGTAAAGTGCGAATATAGAGCAAGAGACATAATGCATTGGCCAGGAAAGTCAACTTATATAGATCAAGTGTTTCAGATATGTGGCATCCATAGCACATTCCATAACAGTTAAAAGAAAGACAGAATGGCTATTGTACTCTGTTTATGATCATCTGTGGGGCAGAGTGGCACAAACTTGTTCCACTTAAAAAGAACCATGCTTCTTATATAAAAGGATGATTATTTTCAAGTTTTCTGAAGTAATCAAACTTACAAATTCTAGAAGTATAATTAGTGCATAAAAATCTGCATTCTTGAGACAAGAAGGAATCTGTCAGTTTATCGAAAAATCACATTGTCAACACATATAGTCGACAGTGCAGTTAATTGAAAAACTGCCATCAGTCTACACAACATCCACCAACAACAGAAACAACATTTTTGAAGTGGGGAAAGCCCCCAGCTCCCCACACTCCCTGCTAATCAGACTACAGTGCAGAAAAGGGCAAATTCCCTTATCCCTACTGTACTGCAATCTCAGTCAGAATGGTTTGGCGAACCAAATTGTCTACTGTATGTTCTCAACCATATGGGTTTCAACAATTTGGTCCTTCAACCAATTGACTTGGACCCGACAAAGAGAAACTTACAAAAGTCAGGAATTCAGAAGGTTTATAAGTGAATTTGGAATGTGAGCACACACCAAGGAATTAAAGTGCCTATCACGAGCCGTACAGATTGTGCTAGAAATGCCCTTCTCCCACAGTGTGCCCATTTGCGATTCGGACACATGTTAGTCATGATGAGGTAAAATGACATTTTTGGCCAAATCACATCTTTGAATCGTATTTACTCCTGCGATGTGTAGATCATTGCTGATCTGCTCATCACAATAGTAACCTGCTGCTCATGTAGGCAGTGGCAATTCTCCGCCCAGTCACTCCCTCATACAAACACAAGTACAGAAACATAAACACGAGTATACATACCATACTTGTTGTACCTTGCTGTACAGTATCTTCCTTCCCATGGTTCCCCCCACCCCTGTAGTAGTTGGAGTGCCATTGAGGCATGTATCTGTAAGGCAAAGTTCGTCTATACCCCCACCCTCCAATCCCCATACTGCCGTTGGTGCCAGTGCAGCAGTTTACTCCATTAGTCATCCATGGTGTCTAGTATTTTCCTCCCACCCTGGGTAACCGTTATGGTGTTAGTGCCTTTATGGCATTTCACTTTTTTTTTGTTGTCCCTGCTGTGCACTGGTTCCCTTCACACCCCCCAATCTCTTTCATGATGTCAGTGCTATTATGTCACTTTCAAGAGTACTCCCTGGTGTCTAGTGCTTTCCTCACCCTGAGTCTCAGTTTTGCTGTGTGTGCCATTATGGCACTCAAAAAAAATTCCTGGTGTCTAATGTTATCCCACCATGTTCATGTTAGGCTGTTCATTACAGCGGTGTGGTTGAAATAGCCATGTAGATTTCTTCCTGCAGGCAATTCCAGGGAGAGAGCACATGGCTAATTGGCATAGGCTTCCACCCCAAATGCCCGTTAGCATTCATCATGGTCACAGGACTATCCCTTCACAGCATGCATGTCTTCATTTTAGAGGACCATGTGACACTCTGTAAGGATGGTTGCTGAAAGGTACAGTGATGTGTACGTGGCGGTGCACACATTGCATTACCTTAATGGACTTCCCCATAATGTTCATTCCTTACTATCCACTATCAACTGGAGAGAATTTTAGGAGTGAGC
This sequence comes from Protopterus annectens, assembly GCF_019279795.1. Classification (NCBI taxonomy): domain Eukaryota; kingdom Metazoa; phylum Chordata; order Ceratodontiformes; family Protopteridae; genus Protopterus; species Protopterus annectens. The sequence goes on along the minus strand of NC_056740.1, from coordinate 50,437,265 downwards.
AACAGCAAAAAGCTATGCGAATTATCATCTCACATGGCAGTACTCCATTATAGGAACACTACTTTTAGCCAGATCCACTTCTGAAATGCAAAAGGCTACAAGGCTTGCAGTTCATAGATTTAAGAATACAAAAACTGACTATAGAGAAAATGGAAAGCTGTATAGAAGGAATTGCATACATTTGAATAAGCTGCATCTATGTCAGAGTTCCAAGAGGAAGAGCAGCCAGAAATGTCATGTCAAGTGCTGTTTCAGAACAGTAGACACTAAGATCTATGATAATCAAGAGCAGCAAACATTAATTAGGGTTCCAAAAAGGAAGATAAATTATCTGCTTTAAACAATTCTGTTAAATTCTCTAAATTTAGAAGAATATTAAAGAAACCAGGAAGGTATATGAGCTACGAGAGAGAGAGAATAATATGTGAGACTGAAAAGTTGCATTCTTAAATGCTTTTTTTATATAATTAAGTAAGCTATTTTGGATGTACTTTGAAATAATGAAGTACATAAATGCTGAACTGCAAAACACTGACCCCCTCCCCCACATCCCCTACTAGTTATATTTACCAACTCAGAGATCACTCTATATTGGGGAAAGTGCAATTTCCCTGACCCCCACTGTTTGCAATCTTGCATGGACTTAACCTGTAGAAGTGATCAAATGAGTTTCAATCACTTCTGCTAGCATTAACAACGTTCGACATTACAAACGTTCAAATATATGGGTATTTTCTGTTACCTTGATGTAAGGAGCCTGTGACATGTTTATTGCAGAGTTAGTGCTAATTTTAAGCAATCATTGTAATGTAGCATGCCTTGTATCAAATACTGTATATAAACTATTTTATTACTACAAAAGAAAATGCAAATTATTGGTCCATGTATATGGTGAGAGGGGTCTACTTCACATGACTGAAAACTCAAAATACTGAATTTCATTGACCGAGACCACAATCCCTAATTTTCAAAATACTGAAAACTTATTTGACTGCGTCTCATTATACTGAAAGCTTACAATGCTGAATTTCAAAATATTGAATTTTAAGCCATAGACATGGTGTGTTTCCCTTCACCTGTGACTTGCTTGTGATAAAAAAAATTACTGTAACATAACATGCCAACTGTCAGAATACCAGTCAAAGCGTTGAATGTAGTGTCGTCATGATGTTCTTCGTGTTTCACTGTTGCAGTCATCACATTTGGGTTATCTGCTTGCAGTAGCCCTCAGTCGGCCTGATTATCACAGTCTTGGGTCCTGCGTCGGTTGGTGTCTCATCTTCCATGATGTCAGGTAAGCAGGGGTATAAAGCATGCAGCCGATGCCATTACATCAGTTTTTCCTGCCGTGCGGTGCCCGAAGCAAAAGCAGTTCGCAAGTGCTGGTTGGCAGACTCCTGAAATTTTAGTTTTCGAGTTTCAGATCCAAAAGCAAATACCTCATAAAGATTTTCATTCGTACTGCATTCCTTGCTTAGGCCCAGACCACGACTTACCTCGCTGCCAGTTTTGTGCCTTATTCACACCTCGTAATATTCAACGTCAGTTCATTTACGCATCTAAATATTTTGGTACTCTGTTCAATTATCCAGAAATGGCTTCGATAAGCCACCTGACTACTGACATTCCGAAAAAACACAAAGATAAAGACAGAGAGAGACCGCATAGGTCCAAAGCTTGCCGACGACATTTCTCCTAAGCTAGTTGCCAGTTCGCCGGTACTCAGTGAGGCGCTTTTGCAGCCCCTGATACCCGCTTATTCAGATTTGCAAGCCTCTACTGAGACCCATTTGGAGTCCGGTATGCTGCGAGATGCTTCGACTGTGGAACCTGCGGATGTCTCTATCTTGAATGGGTCCAGAGCTGCTGTGCAGACACCGGCATCTGAGGGTGTATTCAGGCCTACTGACTTGCATATTAAACAGACGCCATCTTCTTCTTCAAGGCCTAAAACTCGATCCATGCCTAGAAAACCAACTCCCAGACCACATGGTCAGGCCTCTATGCCTAAAAAGCAAATGATAAGAATAGCTGAAGACCTTCTTACTCTAATCAGGGGAAGCCACCCTTACCCCCTCTTAAGAGACCTAGGACTGATTTTCCTTCTGATCAGGATTCTGAAATTTCTGATGTTATGTAGTCCTATCTCGCCATTATTCTTCACCTGTGGGTTCGGAGCCGACAGTCCGCTCCGACTCGGCCTATATACTAGCTCGAAAGTCTTTGATTGGCTGGCTAAGATGGTATCCCACAATACCGTGCTCCACATCCCCAGATCTCATTTGCCGCTTGTAGAGCTCGGACGTGGTCTTGGCTTGGCTAAGTACCTTTTGAAAACTATTTTTCTTGGGAAATTTCTTGAGAAATTATCTGATATTGTTTAATGTTTGATTTTGTGTGAGAGCGATTGTTGGTATTTCTGGTTCTCTTGTGTGTGCTTGTGCATTTTTTGTGGTATCCCTTTCCTCGGGCTAGGCCCATTTGAGTTAGAGGACCTAGTCCTCCCTTGTGATTGTTCGTCGGACTTTGTGGTGTTCTCTTTTGTGGAGACCGTTTTTAATTAGAGGTCTCTTATCGTTGTGTCTAGTCAGTGACTGTTATAGTAGGCGCTCGCTTCCCGCCTTTTTCTTCTCGGTTACGAGAAAGTTGGAGTTCTGTGCTTAGTTCTATCATGTCTAAAGAGCAAAAAGAACATAAGCCTTCTGGCTTTAAAAAGTGTTCGAAATGTGCATATAAAATGTCTATTACAGACGGACATTCCGTCTGTGTGTATTGTCTTGGAGCCATCCACCTTCAGGAGTCTTGCAGTTTTTGTCACTCCTTTAGTCCTCAGGTGCTCCAAGAAAGGAAAAATAAGTCGATACTAAAGGGTCTATTAAAACCATTCTTTGAGGAAAAGTTAGCTTAGACTCCCAGCTCCGAGTCGAAGTCTATAGCTTCTAAGTCCAAAAAGATGTCGCCGGCTCCATCTTTGGTCTTGGAGCCGCCCTCTAAGATTTTGGTTGTGGAATCTGCTTCCTCGGCTCCATCGATCTGGGAGCCGCAGGAAGTCACTGTTTTGACTGAACCTTCGACCGCTCCGATAATTTTGGAACCAATTCGGAGCCGGTCTCCAAGTGTAAGACAAGTCTCTCCAGATAAGAGGTCTGCTTCTCCTTCGGGTTCCACCAAATCCTCCAGGCTTTCAGAGCTGGATGTGGATAGGGTGGTGCAGCGGCTCCTGGAATCGCCAGTGTTTGCTAAACTCTTCTCGGCTCCGACCCAGTTGGTTCTGGAGCCAGCCCTGTTAGTAGCACCTGCTGTTCCTCCTCCGAGCGCATCATTGTCTTCGGAGCCGGTGAGCTCCGCTCCGAGGGATGTTCCTGTGTCGGCTCTGATACCCCAACTGGGATTCTCGGTACCGACTTCGGCTCCGACCCTGTCGGCTCCGTCCACAGGGTCCGGGACTCGAGTCTCTTCTGTCGGCGCTGAGGGGAATGACTCAGAGCACAGGGCGGTGCCGAGCCTTCCTCTGGGCACGTCGGCAGGGGGGACTCCGGCCCTGGTCATGGCCCTAGAGGGCGGTCGGTCTTCAGACTCTGGGGCCCTGCCTTCGAGGCAATGCGAAGCGCACTGGCTGGTTCAGCTGCCTCCCTCGGATCGGTTCTCCCGTACCCTAATGCACTGACAAGAGCTTCTGACACTCCTCTATCATTGGACAGCAGGGCGCAAAGGCCTAAGGACACCCCCATGAGCGGTCCCCTTCTTTCTGAGGAACCCTTAGACTCTGTGCCTGAGGAACTCCCCAGAAAGACATCTTGTAAGAGGAAGCATATAGACTCCCAGGATGAGTCCCTCACTTCAGATACTGACCTCGAGGAGTCGGAGGGGTCCCCCAAGTCTTCCTCTGAGGATGTTTCGTTCTCCGAAATACTGGAGATTTTGAAACAGAGGAGACTGGCCTTCCAAAACCCCCTCCGAGGAGGAGTCAATATTACTTAAGTCTTTTGGTGCCCAGCCTTCCGCCTCCTGGGTATCTCCACCCTTCGATGAGCTCCTAGACATAATTTGTCGAAGGGTGCAGGAGACCCCTGACTCAGTGGAGCCTGTCCCTCGACGGCCGAACAAATTCTTGTCTGCTCCCCAAGGGAAGGAATTTCTGACAAAAGGAACCCCAGTAGATGCTATGGTGGTGGCGGCCGCCACACAGAAGGAAGTTGCGGAATCTTCCTCTACGGTTCATCCCCCAAACAAGGAGTCCAGGATGATGGACTGCTACGGGAAGCATACCTTTTCTTTACCCTGCGGTCGCTGAATTACTTGACTCATTTCACGCGGCTCCAAAGAGATCTCCTTAAGGAGGTAGGTGATACTCTCAGGGGTAATGTTCCTGAGACGGTGGCTCAAACAGTCAATGCTCAGCTTTCCACCCTTAATTCTATTGCAAACTCGTCCATGCGACTAATCTCGTACACGGCCGAGGGAGCGAGCAGGGCGGCCAGTTCAGGAGTGGCCCTCAGGAGGCAGGCCTGGCTACGCCTGTGTCACTTTGCGGAGGCCTTTAAGTCTTCCTTTACTGATGCCCCTTTCGATGGTTCCTCCTTGTTTGGGACCAAAGTAAAAGACACACTCACCAGGTGCGAACAAGAGGGTAAGACCTTGTCTGCCGTGGGAGTCAGTTTTTTCCTACCGTCGAGACCTTATCCCAAGTCTCAGCAGGGGGGAAAGATGTGGTTCAGAAAATCACAGAGGTTGTTTCCTGACGCACAAGGTGAGACCCCCCCCCTCGAGGCAGAGGGGGGGGTCATACTCTGGAAGATGCCGCCCCAGAGGCAGAGGGGGCCCCCGCAACTCGGGGGACCAGGATTCTTTCCGCGGTTCCCCATACTCTCACTCTTGAGGGTGTGTCTGGCTGCGCTTCTCCGGAGCCAGTTGGGGGTTGGATTTCCCATTATCCGGAAGCCTGGGCAAGAATAACCCAGGACAGATGGGTTTTAGGGATAATCGCCGTTGGTTACACCATTTCATTTCACTCCTTTCCCCCTACCTCCAAAAGGATCCCAGACCCACCACCCAGTCAAAGGGACCAAGCAGCATCAGAGGTCTCTCAGCTGCTAGAAAAAGGAGTCATCAAGCTAGTCCCCCCAGACCAGATCGGATTAGGGACCTACTCAAGATTCTTTTTGGTGCCGAAAAGCACGGGGGACCTGAGACCCATTTTGGATCTCAGCCGACTAAACCATTATGTTCGCAAGTCCAAGTTCCGAATGGTTACACTACAATCAATTCTTCCTCTTTTGGCAAAGGAAGTATGGATGTGCTCCATCGACCTGAAGGATGCCTATTACCACATAAAAATGGACAAAGCATCCCGGTGTCATCTATGCTTCCGGCTGGGAGCCAGACACTTCCAGTTTCGAGCCCTGACCTTTGGTCTCACCACAGCCCCCAGGGTGTTCACCAAATGCATGGCAGTGGTGACGGCTCACTTGAGGCGTCTAGGATTCCAGGTGTTTCCTTACCTGGACGACTGGCTCCTAGCCGCCCCCACCAAGCATCTACTTTGTCAAAACAGAAACTATACCATCAGCATTTGCCATCAGCTAGGCATCACAATAAACTGGAAAAAATCTGCCTTGCTACCCTCACAGCGTGTCTTATTTATAGGAACAGAGTTGGATACTATTCGGATGAGAGCGTTTCTGCCCATGGAAAGGATCACAAGGTTACAACGGCAGGTTCAGACGATGATACCTTTGACACGAGTAAAGGCAAGGCTAGTGCTGCAGCTACTAGGCACGATGGCATCCACTATCATGACGGTTCCTTTAGCGAGGCTGCACATGCGCATATTACAGTTGCTCCAGTTCGCTCAGTGATCCTTTCAGAGTTTGCCTCTATCTCATCCCATCTTGATCACAAACATATGCAGACAGGATCTGAGTTGGTGGCTGTGCACCGACAACCTAGTAGTAGGGAAACTGTTCTCTTCACCCGACCCGGTAGCCACAGTGACCATGGATGCCTCCCGGATGGGGGGGGGCATTATCTCGGCAGGTTGGTCCAAGGTACGTGGCAGGAACATGAGATGAATTTGCACATAAATGTCCTGGAGATGAGGGCAGTGCTCCTAGCGTTGCAGGCGCTACAACATGTCCTGCCGACCTGGACGATTGCGATACACTCGGACAACATATCCGTAGTGTGGTATCTCAACAAACAAGGGGGAACCCGATCATATCCACTATGCAGGGAGGCTATGAGAGTGTGGAATTGGGCGATAGCTTCCCACAGGACCTTGATAGCAATGCACATTCCGGGGAAAACCAGTGTGATTGCGGACAAGTTAAGCAGGGCTATCCTTCTGCCCTACGAGTGGTCCCTGAACCGCCAGGTGGCGGACAGCATATTCAACAAATGGGGTCAGCCTTGCTGCGACCTATTTGCCAGCCCTCTCAATGCGAAATGCCACGCATTCTTATCACTGATACCTCCATTGGGGGGATATCCAAGGGACACTCTTGCACACATTTGGCCCTCGGGTCTGCTATATGCTTTCCCTCAGTTTCCCCTCATCTCGAAGGTGATTCAGAAAGCACCATCTCTGGGAAGCAGATTGATTCTGATCGCTCCATACTGGCCTCGACAGGTATGGTTCCCCTTTCTCCAACAGTTTGCAGTGGAGCCTCCTTGGACTCTGGACGCTCGTCCGGACTTACTGACACATATGTCGGGACAGCTCCACCCCTCCCTGGAGACCTTCCGGCTGACCGCCTGGCTACTCCACTTCTGACCATAGTCAGGTATCATGATTTTTCTCCAAATGTAGTACATATCCTTTCATCCTCTCACAAACCAGCCACTAGGAAGACCTATTCCAATAAGTGGAAAAGGTTCTCGATATGGGCACAGTCCAAAAATATTGACCCCTACACGGCTCCCATCAACACTGTGCTAGAATTCCTGTCTCAACTATTCTACCAACGGTCAGCCCCAGCCACCATAAAAGTTCAACTAGCGACCATCTCTAATTATCATGTGGCTCATGAACCCAGCTTAATGGCGCACAGATTGTGTAAAGCCTTCATGAAAGGCACACTACTCCTTCGTCCCCCTGTAGCTCAGCCGGTTATGCCTTGGGACTTTAATATTGTTCTGCAGGCTCTCACTCTTGCACCCTTTGAGCCTGCTGCTTCTTGCGATTTGAAATTTCTGACATGGAAATCGGCCTTTCTAATAGCCATTACTTCTGCCAGGAGGGTTTCAGAGCTTCAGGCCTTGTCAGCTAAGCCCCCTTACCTGGTTTTTCATAAAGACAGGGTCTCCCTCAGGCCAAACCCTACCTTTCTTCCCAAAGTAGTGTCACTGTCTAATATTAATCAATCCATCGAACTGCCAGTATTCTTTCCCAATTTCTCTGACAAGGCAGAGTATCAGTTTCATACGTTGGACATTCATAGGCAACTCCGCTTTTATTTACACAGGACTAAAGAATGGAGGAAATCAGATCAACTTTTCATTTTGTTCTCAGACAACCGCTTAGGGTCAGCGGTGTCCAAAGTAACCATTTCTAGATGGCTATCAGGTTGCATCTCCTTTATTTACCAGACAAGAGGTAGAAACATACCCTTTCCAGTCAGAGCACATTCTAAAAGAGCAGTGTCAACGTCTACAGCATTTCAAGCCAGACTATCCTTGGATGATATATGCGCAGCTGCAACATGGGCTTCTCCCCATACCTTTGTGTCCCATTACAAATTGGATGTGGTATCCAGGGGCAGGTCTTCCTTTGGCTCCACTGTGCTCAGGAGTATCTTTCATTGAGCCACCCGGGATATAGGTGCTAGAGACGCTGTCCCACTGGTGAAGAATAATGGCGAGATAGGACTACATAACATCAATTAGTTATGTACTTACCATAATGCTAGATGTATGTAGTCCATCTTGCCATATATTCTTCAATACCCACCCACCCACCGTCCCCCTGCCTGGAGAATTTGGAGGATCTCTTTTGATAACCCTGGTATTAGTCCCTTTAGACAACTTGTTGGACCATATCTTGGCTGTGGATCTGTGTGTGTGTGCATTGCACAAATGGCTTTTGTTAGCAGCAAACTAGATCTGGGGATGTGGAGCACGGCATTGTGGGATACCATCTTAGCCAGCCAATCAAAGACTTTCGAGCTAGTATATAGGCCGAGTCAGAGCAGACTGTCAGCTCCGAACCCACAGGTGAAAAATATATGGCGAGATGGACTACATACATCTAGCGTTATGTAAGTACATAACTAATTGTTTTCTCTGATGACCAGGATTTGCCCTTATCTACCTATGAGGATTCCGTTGCAGAGGACTCCATTCCCTCTGCTTCCCCTCTAGAGGATTTCTCTTTTGGTGAAATTGTGCATAGTCTTAGGGAGCATTTTCGCTGGGAAAGCCAGGATTACTCTGACTCCAAAAAGAGGCTTAGGGAATTCTTACTCCTGCCTCAACACAGGCCTTTAGCTATCCCTCCTGTACTGGACATTGTAGATGATGCCTTCTCGGAATCAAGCCTGGCTCCTGACTCTCTACCTCCTGCTCGCAGAAAACCTGATAGGTATTACAGGGTACCTGACTCTCACAAGTTCCTCTTTAAAAATCCTACTGCGGATCCTGAGACCATTTCACAGGGACCCAAGGGCATTAAGGCTACTACTGCCAAAAATTGTACCCTTTCTGATAGAGATTCCAGGGCGCTGGTTAGATGGGGTAAGAAGGTATACACTTCTGCAACCTTGGCCATTAGGGCCTTAAACTGCCAGTTTCATATGTTAAAGTATCAGTAACATATTATTGGATTGCTTAAACAGAAAATGATGTCGATTCCTGACTGTGCTGAAAATAAGGATTTACAGGATTTAATGCATTCTGCTGAACAAGTTGGAAAACATACTTTGCAATGTAGTTTTGATTCATTAGAGGCATCTTGCAGGGCTGCTGTCACTGGGTCTGTACTTAGAAGGCATGCTTGGCTTAAGGAGCAATCTTTGCCAGATCATGTTAAAGCTAAATTACTGGATGCTCCCTTAAACCAAGACCGCCTGTTTGGCAACACAGCAGAAGTAGTACTTAAAAAGATGGAAGAAAAAGCGAAATCTATGCAAACTGTTAAAAATTTCCTACAAGTACAGCCTCCCAGATTTAGTAGGCATTGGCCCTCTAAGATTTGGTTCTCTCCTGCCTCTTCCAGGCATTCTTAGTCCAAACCCAGACCCAGGCTTCAGTCCCAAGGTACTCACAGGCCTAAGCAGTGGGGGGCTCCCACTTCCAAAGCAGGGAGTAGTAAGACCTCCCCCCATGATAAACTGTCTCAGTGACTTAACTTTAAACCTTCCAAGCCCTGCTCAACTGACTGTTCCTTTAGGGGGAAAGATTGCCCTGCATGCAAAAAGTTGGGAACTCATTACCCAGGACAAATGGGTTTTAAATATAGTTTCCCCAAGGACACAAATTCCACTTCCACTCCTTACTAACCCCAAATCAGTGGCCAGAGGCTCAAAAGCAAGTTCTCTCTCTTTTAATCATCAGGGCTATTCAACTGTGCCAGAAGAAGAATGGTGGCAAAGTTTCTACTCAAGGTTTTTTCCTGGTACCCAAAAAAGACTATTCCTAGCGTCCTATCCTGGACCTGTCTATCCTAAACACATTTTTGGTAATCCTAAAATTCAAGATGCTAACTCTTCATCAGGTGCTTCCCATGCTAGGCAAAGATGCCTGATTGGCAACACTGGATTTAAAGGAAGCCTACCTGCACATTCTAATAAGGGAATCTTGCGGAAAATACCTACGCTTCAGTTGTCTGTACTGCCCTTTGGCTTATCTACTGCGCCCAGGGTATTCACAAAGTGCCTAGCTCCAGTCATTGTATTTTGCAGGCAAAGAAATATTCAAATAGACCCATACCTGGATGATTGTCTAATTCAGGCAGAAAGCCAGGACATACTGTTAAATCATCTGGCATTTGTAAAGAAATTGCTAACGTCTCTGGGGTACACCATAAACGAAAATAAATCACATCTTGTACCTGCCAACAAATTGTATTCCTGGGAGTAAGCTTGAATACAACTTCCCAGATGGCCTACCTCACGCCAGAGAAACAAATTCAGTTGACAGTCTACTTCAAACTACTGGCCACAAAGACCCAGCTATCTGCAAGGAAAATACTGCAAGCCCTGGTGTTCATGGTCTCTTGCATTCTACTAATTCCATATGCAAGACTGCATGTGAGGAAACTACAGTGGTATCTAAAAAGCCTATGGTGCCAACATTCTCAGGATTTTGAATCAATGATTCCTATCATACCTTGTCTACAGATAGAGTTCCTTTGGTGGGCAGAGGCCTGCCACCAAAACAAGGGACTGCCATTCACTCTACCCCCTGCCGCCCAAACCCTAACAACAGACACATCAAACTATGCATGGGGGGCTCACTTGGCAGGGCAGTGCATTCAAGGCAAATGGAACCCAAATCAAATGCACTTGTATATCAATCAAAAAGAAATTTTAGCTGTACAGAATGCTCTGACAGCCTTCAAGGACCACATTTTTCCAGGACAATTATTGGTAAAGACGGACAACACCACTATTATGTGGTACATAAACAAGCAGGGGGGAACCCACTCATACCCTCTCTGCAGACTAGCCATGGCTCTGTGGAACACAGCCTTGAGCTACCAAGTGCACCTACAGGCTCAGTTCCTGCCAGGAAATCTAAATACACTGGCAGACGACCTAAGCAGAAATCTCATGGACTCACACAAGTGGAAACTGGAGCCAAAGATATTCAACATGTTGAGAAATAAATGGGGGAGCCCACAGACTGTTTGCCTCCGCCCAGAACTACCAATTGGACAAATTCTGCACAAGGACTCCCCACAAACAAGCTTGGAAAGTGGATGCCTTCCCCCTTTGCCTCTCCAATCCAAGGTACTACTAAAGATCAAACAGTTCAAGCCAAGGACAATACTGATTGCACCAGACTGGCCACACCAACATTGGTGCCCTCTCTTGTACAGTGTGTCACTGTTGGCACCATGGCACCTGCCTCAGACCCCTGCCCTGCTGTCCCAGCAGGTGGGCCATATTCTGCATCCACAACTTCAAACCCTGAACCTGGCAGCCTGGCAAATTACCTGATCTCTCCTTTACCATCCCTCAGTAAGCAAGTGATGGATGTCATTCTGTAGGCAAGGAGGCCTAGTACTAGAAAATTCTATGCTGAAAAATGGAAAAGATTCTTTTTCTGGAGCCAAACTCAGGAGATGGGCACAGCAGCACCCAATTTTACCCCATATTCTTCAGTACTTAACTGAGATGCTTCACAAGGGCCTTTCCTTTTCCTCCATCAAAATTCATGCCTCAGCTATTTCAGCTCATTACAATACAGAACCACCCCTCGTCTCTCATCCACTGCTGAAGCAATTCCTCTTAGGGGCCAAAAACTTAAGACCACCCAGGAGAGCCCGTACTCCAGCCTGGGACCTTAACTTTGTATTCGAAAAGCTCACTCTACTTCCCTTTGAGCCAGCTGCAAATGCAGAGTTGAAATTCCTTTCTTGGAAAACAGCCTTCCTTCTAGCCATCACTTCAGCAAGAAGGGTTTCTGAACTACAGGCCCTCATGGCAGTGGAGCCTTTCATCATCTTTCATGCAGACAGAGTGTCCCTTAGGACCAATCCCTCCTTCATGCCCAAGGTGGTATCCAGTGTGGCCCTTAATCAGTCCATTAATTTGCCAACCTTCTTTTCTAATCCACAGAGCAAAGGGGAATAAATACTGCACTCCTTGGATGTGCACAGATAACTTGGACAGGACTAAGCCTCTCAGGAAATCTGAACAGCTGCTGGTTGCATTTGCTGCAGGGGCAGAGGGGAAGGCCATTTCAAAGCAAACAATTTCTAAGTGGATAGGCCATTGCATTCATTTCTGCTGTAAGCATCATGGAAAACCTACCCCATAGGGGATAAGACAACATTCAACCAGGGCTGCATCTACCTCTACAGCCTTTCTCAGAGGTGTCCCTACCAGGGACATCCTAGAAGCTGCTACCTAGAGTTCTGTACATACCTTCACCAAGCATTACCACTTGCCAATTTTTTCTAAATCCAGAGATGGATTTGCCACTGCAGTCTTGCAGGGCGTTATAGCTGGTCTTAATGCTATCTAATTACCTCCTCCCATACCTTAGCTTTGGAAATCTACCCAAATGTGATGGCTGCAACAGTGAAACACGAAGAACATAGTACAGTTGTGTACACTTACCATAAATGTAGATGTTCAAGTGTATTCACTGATGAAGTCCTGGTTACCCTCCCTCCAGCCCCCTGACTTCTATTGCCTATACCTCTATTCTTGTTTACTATGCTTAAAGCTTTTTGGTGTATTTGCTTTTTTGTTGGAGGTGTAAACTTGTATATAATTGCTTCCCCTTATGTTGGCACCTGACATCTGGAGCAAGAAAAACTGATGTAATGTCATCGGCTGCATGCTTTATATCCCTGACTACCTGACGTCTTGGAAGATGCGACAGCAACCGACACAAGACCCAAGACTTTGATAATCAGGCCGACAGAGCTACTGCAAGCAGATAACCCAAATGTGATGACTGCAAAAGTGAATACACTCTAACATCTACATTTATGGTAAGTATACACAACTGTACTTTTCTAAATGTGTGCATGTCTCTCTACATTTCTATGGGAAGTATCTAAAGTAATATGGCGGATGTTTTGTGCACTCCCGGCAGTAATGGCAGTGTGTACAGTACTGTAAGGTAAGTAAAAGGTATATCCCCTTTTCGCCACTATAGTGAGATCCCAAAGTTAATATATATAGTCAGGGGGGTGTAGGGGGTGCAGCCCTCCACCTAGTTTGGTTTTATATTATCTGGTTTCTGTTAAGGGTAAGTAAGTAGTCTTTAACTTTTGGAAAGAGTTAGTCATTGGTGTTTTAAGTGTGCATGTCTATGGCTTAAAATTCAGTATTTTGAAATTCCGTATTGTAAGCTTTCATTATAATAATACTCAGTCAATTTTGAAAATTAGGTATTGTGGTCTCAGTCAAACAAAATTCAGTATTTTAAATTTTCAATCATCTGAAGTACATCTGGTGAGATATACTACTGGAAGCTGCATGCTATGTGACGTATATTTATTCTCAAGAGATTAATCTAAATTTGGACCTCATGGAAGTTAGATCACATGTTTAGTGTCTCTGTCTAGTTATAATTCATCTAGGCACCACAAGATCTGATGCTGACTCAGGGCATCCATATAATTTATTTGTAAAGTGATGGATGCCTTTTCACAAATTAGCATCTGAAACCTTTCAGGAATGTTTTGTGGTTTGGTCTCCTGTTGCTGCATTTCTAAAACAGGTTCTTTCCCTTTGGCCATTCCTTTCATTCAGAGACTTCATCATAGTATTGCCATGACTGTCAAAGCAGAACTGTCTACTGTTGTTATATATGGAGTATAATTTTGTGCTAATGTATAGTTTCAGAAGACTACATGTCATGTAATACATATTTCTTCTAGAACAGTCTGGATAAACACCTCTTGGATATTGGAAGCTCATACACGGTGTGTGACTTTCTGACAATCATTTTTATGTTACATGATGACTAAAGAGAAGAAATACATTTGTAGAAGTAAAGGAATAGATTCATTTTCGGGAATTAGGTACTTGGAAATGCAGATGTACAAGCAAGAGTGAACAAACTCCAATTGCAACCACTGGGAATTCTGTCGTAGTAAGGCAGTTTATTACAAAATTGGAAGCTTTGGATCCTTAAATTCAATTTGTTCCTCAGTGTGAATGGAGTAGCTAAGGAGCCCAAAAATCATGGTGCGCTACATATTTGAATGTTTAGTTATATATGGAGCAAGTAAACTTACAACAATTCATTTAAAAGAATTGACTGAAAATAGTTGAGTATAAGGCAGAATATGTATTAGGAAGACAAAAGAAGAAATAAAATGAGACTGGTGTAGAAGAAAAGACTGGTGTGTTGAAAATAATTTGCAGACTGTTTAACAGAAACAAGAAAATAAAATGTTTCAGTACTGAAAGTAAAAAGAATTGATACAGTGATGTCTGAAAATGCATCAAAAGCACTGAAAAAAAGTTTTAGCTTGTTGACAAGAATTACTGAGAATTAATCAGCACAAATTTTGAATTTAAACTTGACACAGGCGTAGGGTATAATAATGTGTTCAAAGGTAATGTTGAAACATTAGAGTTAAAATGCACACAAATTTTATTTATTTTTTATTTTATTTTACATTTGTTGACCAGGCTAGTCTAACTGGATATATTTCCATTTTCAGTAGAGGCCTGGGAGATAAGCTCCATGAAAAAATAAATAACAAGAACAGTCGTATATACAATGCACATTACAGGTTAACACAAAATTTTCAGAGAGGGCAGAATTCATAAGAGTGCAAAATGCAGGTACAATACAACATACAGGTATAGTACATAATATAAAAAGAAGGCAGCTTATTGTATAATTATATTAATAAAGAGTTGTCCCAATAATAAGTATCCACAGAGGATAAAAATAATGTAATGTAGAGGGAAATGGTAATTGTAGTTAATAACTACAAATTGTAGTTATTAACTGTACAAACCCTGACTAACCCCCACTCAAACATAATTCATAAATGAGAACCTCATTACAGGAATAAAATTCTGACTCTCTAACTGTTACTCACCCACCTACTGGAAAGATTTAAAGTTAACACTACACCATGTATGATAACCACCTTTAATATATGTGTTCTCTTTTTTCAGATTAAATCTTTAACTATTTCTTTCTCATCTATTCGCTTCTAACCTTTGCTGTGTGTATGTGAGAAAAACATGTACCTGTGTGTACATATCGTTAAACAACTCTCAGTTTTGTGATAGCTCACTGTAATTTCACTGTATTTACACTTGTTTTTGAACATTTGGGGCTTTTCTCCCAGGGCCTCTGCTGAAAATGGAACTGTATCCAGTCGGACTTTCCCGGTTAACAAATGTAAAATAAATAAATAAATAAATAAATGTAAAGAAAGTAGAACTAGTTAATGAGAAGTGTAGGGTAGGCAGAGCCTAGTTTAAAGAGATAGATGATTAGTCAGGTTTAGTACAGGGGCATAACCAGTGTGTTCTGAGGAAACGTTTGTCTGTTTTTGAAGAGTGATATAGAGGAAAGTGAGGAAAGGTCATTAGGAAATATCTGTTTGTACTTGTTAACATGTTCAGGGCACTTTAATAAACTTCAATGACTCAGATGAAGCAATATTGTAATTCTTTCTGCCGCAGATTGACTCAGACCCTGCAAATATCTTAAGAAATTGTGTTCCACCAATGAAGTTGAATCAGAAGTTCATAAACTAAAAAGGTACAAAGCTCCAGGTACTTATGAGTTCCCTTTATAATTGTATTAAAAAGTCACTACTGTTTTAAATAAAATAATTCAGATTCTAAATTAAAAAAAAAAAAGATCCCATGGACTCCGTGATCAGTGCAAAAGTCAGTCAAAAGACATTTTTATTCAAGAAACAAATTTAGAACCACCTGATCCATCTTAATTATTAACATGTTATCCTTATAACACTAGACATTACACTCTATGCTACTATTTTAACATATATCATCTAAAAAGTGTACCACCTTACACAATGTTAGACTTTTTTTGCAGTCAAAATAAACGACTTGTTCTGGCTTCTGGCATGGCGCATACATAATAAGATACATATCCCAAACTCTCTCTGGCTCCCAAGGTTAAAATGTTATAATAGTAGATTTGGTGCAGCTTATTGCTTGGTAATCTGGTTGATTTCATTTAGCAAGTTGAACAGTATTCCTGAGACGCAAAAATGCAAGAATTCACACCCAAGGAGAAGCAGTTCCTACCATTAAAAAAAATCCTGGAGACTGGCAACATTGCAGAAGAGCATGCAAATGACTTGGATCAACCAGCTACTGAAACTGAAATATGTTTATGTGTAAGTGACGAAAATAAATGAACGGTTAGATACTTGCATTACAAAGAATGATCATGTATTGGCCAAAATTACAGAAGTTGTCAGCAAGCAATCAAATCTTGTCCAGAATTTGATACAGGAAAATGAGGATCTGAATTTATGGGTCTCTGCATCGGAAGCCAGACTTCATTATTTGGAAGCTGCACTGATAGAACAAGAAGATAAAGCCCATAAAAAACTTAAGGTTTTGTGTTTTTCCTGAGAGAGGGAGAGAGTGTTGAGGGTGCTGATTGCAGTGGCTTTATTCAACAACAGCTGATGAAGTGGACTGCCATGACGGCTGAGAAAGAGAGCTCACCAAGTAGCAAGTACTCTCACAGGGTCTTCAAGATGGCAGGCTACACCAGTATTGCTTTGCTTCTTATCTATGTAAGGAAAAAATTTTTTTGGAAGCCAGCTACAAAATGAACTTTTGTGGAAACTAGAATTTTTGTGGAGTAAGACTTTACAGAGGCGACTGGGAAGAGAAGAGCAGCATACATCCCATTTAAAAAAAAAAAATAAATGTGCTGAGTTAAAGGCTACAGATTTAAATTGCTGTATCCAGCACAGATTAAAATTTTCCTTCCACACAGTCCTAAGACCTTTGTTACTGTGAATGAAGCACTGAAATTTCTGCAAGTTCTGCAGTCTATTTAAAGACCCCCTGATACTTCAAGAAGAATGCACCCAAACCCAGGAGGAAGCAGATCTGAGTAGTGCCAGACTCCTAGACAGTGAAAATGTTGGATTGTTTCTGTTATTTAAGCAAAGTCAGGCCGTGTAAAGCAGAATGAAGCATCTAGGAAAGTTCAGGAAAAGTACAAGGAAGTCAGTAAACTGTTGGCACAGGAGAAATAGCTGCATACCTAATTTGGACTTCTGAACAATTTATTGTTTTTTTTTTTTTTTTTTTTTGGATAAAAGATTAAGGCTCAGGGTCCCATGTCAAGTTAAAAAGTTGATGTTCGACAGACACTGTTAATTGGTAAGATAAGTGTATGATAATCCTACTGATGAAAATGTGTTCTCACTGTTGGTCTTGCATTACTAAATACATAGTTAGCATACTATCCATGAATAGAATGCTCTTTTACTAATATAAGTAATGTAGTGATTTAGTTGTGCATATGTCCTGACGAGAGCAGTCTGAGGAGTGTTATAAACTGTTCCCTGCTGGCAACCCCATCTCTGTCTACTTGGTTTGTTTTAGTATTATCAGTTTTGAAACGGTCTTTTATATTCTGATACAATTTTGGCTTACAGTTTTTTTTTAATTTTACTCCTTCTTGCTTCCTGGTTAACGTGTGGTTTCTAGGAAGCTGCTGATGTTCTTTGTGTTTCACTGTTGCAGTCATTACATTTGAGTTATCTGCTTTGCAGTAGCCCTCAGTCGGCCTGATTAACAAAGTCTTGGGTCCTGCGTCGGTTGCTGTCCCTTCTTCCATGACATCAAGTCGCAGGGGTATAAAACATGTAGCCGACGCCATTACATCAGTCTTTCTTGCCGTGCGGTGCCCGAAGCAGAAGCAGTTCGCAAGTGCCAGACGGCCGACTCCTGAAATTTTCATTTTCGAGTTTCAGAACCGAAGTCTTCAACTAAAGCTAAGTACCCCATTGGGGAAACTTTTTCTTGCTCCTTACCGATGTCAGTAAAAGTTAATAATTGCATTACTTGTGGAAAGCAAATACCTCATAAAGATTTTCATTCATACTGTAGTCCTTGCCAAGCCCTGACCACGACATACCTTACTGTCGGTTTTGTGCTTTATTTAATCAGCTCACTCGCCATCGTTGGTATATTTTCGCCTCTAAATATATTGGTTCTCGTTTTAATTATCCAGAAATGTCATCGGTTAGCCATCCGACTACCGGGATTCTGAGAAAACGCAAAGATAAAGATGGAGACAGGCTGCCGATGTCCAAAACCGCCAACGACGCTTCTCCTAAGCCAGTCGCCAGTTCGCCAGTACTCCGAGAGGTGCTTTCGCAGCCACTGATACCCGCTACTTCTGATTTGCAGGCCTCTACTGAGACCCATTCGGAGTCCGGTATGCCGTGAGATGCTTCAACTATGGAACCCGCAGATGTCTTTACCTTGGATGGGTCCGGAGCCGCTGTGCAGGTACCGGCTTCTGAGGGTGTATTCAGGCCTACGGACTTTCATTTTAAACTGATGCCTCCTTCACTTAGACCTAAATCTCGAATCATGCCTAAAAAAATGACGCCCATACCACATGCTCAGGCCTCTATGCCTAAAAAACAAATGATAGGAATGGCTGAAGATCTAATAACTCTAATCAGGGGAAGCCACACCCCCCCCTCCTTCTAAGAGGCCTAGGACTGAAGTTGTTTATGAATCTTCCGACCAGGATTCTGTTTTTTCTGATTCTTTTGATTATCTGGATTTGCCCTTATCTACTTATGAGGATTCTGATGCAGAGGACTCTATTCCCTTTGCTTCCCCTCCAGAGGATTTTTCTTTTGGTGAAACCTTACATACTCTAAGGGAGCATTTCCACTGGGAAAGCCAGGATTTTTCTGATTCAAAAAAAAAGACTTTGGGATTTCTTACTCCTGCCTCAGCATAGGCCTTTAGCTATTCCTCCTGTACTGGACATTGTTGATGATGCCTTTTCGGAATTTAGTTTGGCCCCTGATTCCTTGCCTCCTGCTCCCAGAAAACCTGACCGATATTACAGGGTCCCTGAGTCACACAAGTTCCTTTTTAAAAATCCTATTGCGGATCCAGAGACTATTTCACAGGGGCCCAAGGGCATTAAGGCTTCTACTGCTAAAAATCCTACCCCTTCTGATAGAGATTCTAGGGCGCTGGATAGATGGAGTAAGAAGGTTTACACTTCTGCAACCTTGGCTCTTGGGGCTTTAAATTGCCAGTTTCATATGTTAAAGTATCAGCAACATGTTATTGGATTGTTTAAACAGAAAATGATGTTGCTTCCTGACTGTGTGGAAAATAAAGAATTACAAGATTTAATGCATTCTGCTGAACGGATTGGACAACCTACTTTTCAATGTGGATTTGCAGGGCTGCTGTTACTGGGTCTGTGCTCAGAAGGCATACTTGGCTTAAGGAGCAGTCTTTGCCTGATCATGTTAAAACTAAATTGCTGGGTGCTCCCTTAAATCAGGACCGCCTGTTTGGCAACAAGGCTGAGGAAGTTCTTAAAAAGATGGAGGATAAAGCTAAATATATGCAAACTGTTAAAGATTTCTTACAAGTTCAGCCTCCTAGATTTAGTAGGCACTGGCCCTCTAAGAATTGGTCCTTTCCAGCCCCTTCTAGGTCTTCTCAAGCCAAACCCAGACACAGCAGAAACCCCAGGTTTCAGTCCTAGGAGACACACAAGACTAAACAGTGGGGGTTTCCACACCCAAATCAGGGAGTAGTAAGACTCCCCCCTATGGAAAACTGTCTCAATGACTTGCTTTTAAAATTTGCAAGCACTTCCCAACTGAATGCTCCTTTAGGCAGAAAGATTGGTTTGCAGGCCAAAAACTGGGAACTCATTACCCAGGACAAATGGGTTTTAAATATAATGTCCCAAGGATACAGATTTCACTTGCACACCTTACCAACACCAAGCGGCTGGTCAGATCTACCCCCAAATCAGTGGCAGAGGCCCAAAATCAAGTACTCTCTCTTTTAAGCATGGGGGCTATTCAGTTGGTACCAGAAGAGGAAAAGGGAAAAGGTTTCTATTCAAGACTTTTCCTGGTACCCAGAAAAGGCAATACATGGCATCCTATCCTGGACCTTTCTAAATATCTTTCTGGTGATTCCAAAATTCAAGATGCTGACTCTTCACCAGCTGCTTCCTATGTTAGGCAAAGTTGCATGGCTGGCAACACTAGACTTAAAAGAAGCATACCTGCACATCCCTATCAGGGAGTCTTGCAGAAGATACCTATGCTTCAAAGCAGGTTACATGCATTATCAGTTCTCTGCACTGCCCTTTGGCTTATCTCCTGCGCCCAGGGTATTCACAAAGTGCCTAGCTCCAGTCATTGCATTTTGCAGGCAAAGAAATATTCAAATGTACCCATACCTGGACGATTGTCTAATTCAGGCAGAAAGCCAGGACATACTTTTGAATCATCTGGCCTTTGTTCAAAGGGTACTAACTTCTATGGGGTACACCATAAATGAAAATAAATCACACCTGGTACCCTGTCAACACATTATATTTCTGGGAGCAGGCTTGAATACAATTTCCCAGATGGCTTTCCTCATGCCAGAGAAATGGATTCTTTTGACAACCTACTTCAAACAGTTGGCCACAAAAGCCCAGTTATCTGCACGGCAAATACTGCAAGCCTTTGAGTTCATGGCCTCCCGCATTCTTCTAATTCCATATGCAAGACTGCATATGAGGAAACTGCAATGGTATCTCAAAAGCCTATGGTGTCAACATTCACAGGATCTAGAAGCAATGATTCCTAACATACCTTGCCTACACCTAGAGTTCCTTTGGTGGGCAGAGGCCTGCCACCAAAACAAGGGACTACCATTCACACTACCCCCTGCCGCCCAAACGTTGACAACAGACGCATCAGACTATGCATGGGGGGCTCACCTGGAAGGGAAGTGCATTCAGGGCAAAGGGAACCCAAGTCAAGTGCACCTACACATAAATCAAAAGGAAATGTTAGCTGTACAGATGCTCTGACAGCCTTCAAGGACCACATTCTTCCAGGACAACTAATGGTAAAGATGGACAACACCATGGTCATGTGGTACATAAACAAGCAGGGGGGGTACCCATTCTTACCCCCTTTGCAGACTAGCCATGGCAATGTGGAACACAGCCTTGAGCTACCAAGTGAATCTACAAGCTCAATTCCTGCCAGGAAAGCTAAATACACTGGCAGATGGACTAAGCAGAAACCTTATGGACCACACGAGTGGAAAGTGGAACCAAGGATTTTCAACATGTTGACAAGCAAATGGGGGAGCCCAGATATAGACCTGTTTGCCTCCCCCCAGAACCATCAATTGGACACATTTTGCACAAGGATTCCCCACAAACTAGCTTGGAAAGTGGATGCTCTGTCCTTCAGCTGGAAAAACCTATCAATTTATGCCTTTCCTCCTCTGCCTGTGCTCTCCAAAGTACTACTAAAGATCAAATAGGACAAGCCAAGGACGATCTTAATTGCACCAGACTGGCCACGACAACAGTGGTACCCCCTCCTGCACAGTGTGTCACGCTTGGCCCCATGGCACCTGCCTCAGACTCCTTCCCTGTTGTCTCAGCAGGAAAACCAGATTCTGCACCCTCAGCTGCAAACCCTGAACCTAGCAGCCTGGCTAATTACCTAATCTCTCCTTTACCACCCCTTGCAAGTCAGTGATGGATATCATTTTAGATACTAGGAGGCCTAGTACTAGAAAATCTTATGCTGCAAAATGGAAAATATTTTGTACCTGGAACCATTCTCAAGGGATGAGTGCAGCAGTGCCCAATTTAACTCAGATTCTACAATATTTGACTGAAATGCTTCATAAGGGCCTGTCTTTTTCCTCCATCAAAATCCATGCTTCAGCCATTTCAGCTCATTATAACACAGATCCTCCACTCTTCTCTCACCCACTGCTCATGCAGTTCCTCAGAGGGGCCAAAAATTTAAGGCCACCCAGGAGAGTGCCAACTCCTGCCTGGGACCTTAACTTTGTCTTGGAGAAACTCACTCTTCCCCCTTTTGAGCCAGCTGCTACTGCAGATTTAAAATTCCTTTCCTTGAGAACAGCTTTCCTTTTAGCAATCACTTCTGCAAGACTGGTATCTGAATTACAGGCCCTTATGGCATTGGAGCCTTTCATCATCTTTCATGCGGACAGGGTGTCCCTCAGAACCAATCCCTCCTTCATGCCCAAGGGTGGTATCCAGTGTGGCTCTTGATCAGTCCATTCATTTGCCTACCTTCTTTCCTAACCCTCAAAACAAAGGGGAACGGATACTGCACTCCTTAGATGTGCACAGACAACTTAGATTCTACTTGGACAGGACTAAACCTCAAAGGAAATCTGAACAGCTGCTGGTGGCATTTGCTGCAGGGACAGAGGGGAAAGCTATTTCAAAGCAAACCTTTCAAAATGGATAGGCCACTGCATTCATTTCTGCTATAAGCACCATGGAAAACCTGTCCCACAGGGCATCAGACCCCATTCAACCAGTGCTGCATCTACCACTACAGCCTTTCTCAGGGGCGTCCCTACAAGGGACATCCTAGAAGCTGCTACCTGGAGTTCTGTACATACTTTCACCAAGCATTATCATTTGCCATTTTTCTCTAAATCCAGAGCTGGTTTTGCCTCTGCAGTCTTGAAGGGCCTTATAGCTGGTCCTAATTCTATTTAAATTCCTCCAGCCAACCTTAGCTTTGGGAATCTACCCAAATGTAATGACTGCAACAGTGAAACACGAAGAACATAGTACAGTTGTGTACACTTACCATAAATGTATATGTTCAAGTGTATTCACTGTTGCAGTCCTGGTCACCCTCCCGCCAGCCGCCTTTCTTCTTTTGGCTATACCTCTACTCTCACTTACTCTGCTCAAAAAGCTTTTTGATGTATTTGCTTTTTTGTTGGAGGTATATCCTTGTATTATAGATTTAATTGGTTCCCATTAGGGGGCACCTGACATCTGGGACAAGAAAAACTAATGTAATGGCGTCGGCTGCATGTTTTATACCCCTGACGTCATGGAAGAAGGGACAGCAACCGACGCAGGACCCAAGACTTTGTTAATCAGGCCGACTGAGGGCTACTGCAAAGCAGATAACCCAAATGTAATGACTGCAACAGTGAATACACTCGAACATCTACATTATGGTAAGTGTACACAACTGTACTTTCTTTAGGGGACCTAATATGGAACATGTGTTACTTAGTACGTTTCAAAGAAGTGGGGAAATGTGTAGTCACGCACTACTGCTGCTGCTGTCCTTGACACCCTTTAAGAATACCGATGAACAATCAAGACGAACTATTGATATTTCTTAGATTTTTTATTTTTTTTTTTTTATCGCTACATTGCCCTCCATAGTAAATAGTCTCTAATATTAAAGTTAACCAACATTATCTACTTAATTACGTTAGGGGATTGCTGGAGAATTTCTTTACTGATCATGAGTACCAACATAATAGAGGCTTGCAGGATTATTCATTAGCTAACAAGTCTAGAAAATGGACATGGTTTTCTTTTATATTCGCTGTTAATTTACCTTTTGTTATTAATTTGCAGAGCACTTCAGTGGATTGAAATGAGCTTAACAAGGCTTTCACGAATGATAGTAAAAATAAGGCTGAGGGGCCAGAATAGATATTTCTGCAACCTCTTAGAACATGTATTGTGTAGTTCTCTTACATGTTCTGAGAATGGGGGTTGTTGACATGTTTGCTAATGGGGTATTTGATTTTCTCACCTTGGAAAATTTTCTATGTGTATACAAGTTGTTATGGGGTATTTTTATTTATTTATTTAGTTTACATTGGTTGATCGGGATTGTCTGACTGAGCTGAAGAGCCCTTTTTTACTGGCAGCCCGGGGAGAAAAGCTCCAACAATTAAAATTTTCATTATAAATTAGCATTAAACAGCAAGGTTACTGGATTATTACAAGGCAGTAAGTAGCAATACAATGTTATACAGTGTCAATAATCAGGCGTATAGGATAACTATTTCAAGATATATAAAAAGAAATGCATCATTAAGATGAGTATAGTTTTTGGGGTAAGTGGTTACAAAAACCCAGTTTTATCATGATGTAGTTGCATGAAGGCAAGACAATTACAATAGAATGTTTCTCTGAGGAATTTGCTTAGTAGATTTTAGAAGACAGTAGAAAGAGTAGTCTAGGAAGATTAGAGAGCTAGTGAGAAGAGTGAGTTAAGGTCAGAAAGTAGATTAAGGTATGAGAAGTAGGGGATGTTAAGGAGGGAGAGTGCAGTGGCAGGACCAGTGAATTTTAAAGTGCTCCTTATGGCTGTCTTAAATTGTTTAGGATGTGTAAGGGTCCTGATTTCTAGTGGGAGTCTAGTCCAGACAATAGTGGGGTGATAGCTGTACATGTTGCATCCAGATTTAGACTTGGGTTTGTAGATTTGTAGTAGATCTTGGTTAGAGCTTCGGAGAGGTCTGTAGGGAGAATAATGGGAGATGAGCGGGGATAGTGCTGGGCAGTAGGAAGGCTGGTATAGGATAGAATGGATGATCTGGAGCTGAGAGAGAAGAAGCTGGTGGAGTAATTCAAGCCAGTTTAGGTATTTTAGAGAGAGACCGTGATGGGATTTGTAGGTTTGTTAGGCAGCAAATCTAGCTACCTTGTTGTATCACTGTTTGTATAATGCCAAGTAATTTATGTAGCACAAATAGGGGAAGACTACTTAGAGAAAATTTACTGCTCCTGAAAAAAATAAATAAGAGAAAGCTTACAAGAAAGTTTACTGCTCCAAAAAAGATAAGAAGCTTACAAAGTGAATTTAGGAGCAGATGGGATGATCTTTCCATTAGAATGCATTTGAGCCACTTTTATATTCTGTCCACTAGGAAACTGAGATGCAAGCGATAGATTACAGTATCGGTTATTATTGTAAGGTGAGAGTGATATCATTTCTGAGGGATGAGGTTACAAATGTTATCCTGAACTGTTAATGAGTCACTAATCCAGTTAGAAAAGATGTCTGAACTTCATAACTAAAGAAAAAGTACAAATTATAATGTTACAGGAAACACCCTTAATGTGAGTGGAACACATGAAATTGGCAAGCAGGTGTTGTGAATTGTTAGCACAAAACAGTTATGAAAAAGAAAGGCACAGGGGGTTATTAATGTTTGGAAAAATTACTCTGAACTGGCTAGAAGAAGGGACAGTAGCAAGCAAATATGGATTTTAGCAAGATGGAAAGGCATGGTGGAGGGAAAGTAAATAACTTTAATGTCAGTTTTAGCTTCCACCTCGAGCAAAAATTTGTAGTGGTTATGAAAGTTAATTCTGCAAATAAATGCCTTTGCTGAAGTGTTATGGGTAATAAATGGGGACTGGAGTATATCTACTGATCAGGAAGTAGAGAAGAAAAAGAGCACGGACAACAAACTAGTGCAGGGCAACAAACCAACTATTGAGGAATCTGGGATGAACAGCATGCTGGGAAAAGGATGGGCAGCAGCAAGTAGATGATGGCTTTATAATACTTTTAGTAGTAAGTGGACGTGTTGGTCAAGATTAGTCAAGATAGTTGTGTTAGTGTTTCAGTACCAAATTGATGAAATGGAGATTTGGTCCGATAATTTACTCAGATCATGTCTGCGTTTAATGGAAAGTCCATATGAGAGTGAATGATTTCTATATGACTTACTGGAACTTTCCTATTTTCTGTTTAGAATCTGAATCTTTTTTTTTTTTTATACAGTAGTTAAAGTCCGAATTGGCTAGGTTATTGGACCAAGCAAAGGAAGGGAATAGTTATGAGTGGGAAGACTGTAGGAATACAGCTAAAAAAATGTGCAGGATAATACAAAAGAGTTAAGAAGTACAAGGGAATGTCTCAATTAAAATTTGATGAGAGAATTGAGGGGTTTACAGCTAGATGGAAATAGGCTGGTAGAGATGAAACTAGATTGGGGAAACATACAGGCCCAACTACAAAAAAAAAAAAAAAAAGAAAAGAAATTGAAACGATAGGGATAAAGAGAATAATTTCGATAGGGAAATTTTTGACAAAGATGCTGAGAACATCAAAACTGTTGGCAGCTTGATTGCTACAA
Source organism: Protopterus annectens (assembly GCF_019279795.1). Lineage (NCBI taxonomy): Eukaryota > Metazoa > Chordata > Ceratodontiformes > Protopteridae > Protopterus > Protopterus annectens. Next base: position 50,411,439 of record NC_056740.1, on the reverse strand, counting down.
TAGGCAGTATTTTAAGTAAGAGATGTTGAGAGTGGAAAACTTGAAATTTTACCAGATATAGGAGGCTTGTAGGTCCTATTACACATGACTTTATGAAGGGCAGTGGCCTAATAGATAAGGCATTGGCCTCCTAAGCCAGGAAATATGGGTTTAAATCTCATCTGGGTGTGATGTATCTTACTCAGGATGGCCAAGTGGTGTAAGGCACCAGACTCTGTGATTAAACTCCTTCCATGGCTGTTGGATATTCTGAGGGTTGGCATAATGTTTAAGGTGTTTACCACACAGCCACAAGGTACAAGGTTTGATTCTCATCTTTGAGGGGAAATTGGCTAGGCTTAAAAAACAGCCCTAGTACTTGCCTGTCATCCTAAACTAATACTGTAGAAAGAGAAGGGAACATAAGACACTTTCTGCCAATATTACAACTTCCAAAATTCGCTGAAGAATTGTGTAACAACCTGATAAAACTAATTACACTGGAAGAAATAGAGAGGAGCAGGGGAAACATGATTGAGAAAACACCTGGTCTTGATAGCATTACCTAACAAGTTTGGAAAGCACCAAAGACAGGGTAATTCAAATTTGGGTAACATTATTTAATAAAATTTCACAAGGGGAGGAAGCACCAAAATATTGGAAGGAGAATGTTGTGGCTGTTTTCCCAAGGAGGGAAAATATCCCTGAAGACAAAATCTTATAGACCAATAATTTTAAATAGTGATTATAAGACCTACATGTCATTTGGGATTACAAGACTGTGCCTGATATTATGAACATTAATATATTATGTTCAAACTGGTTTTATTGATGGAGGGAGTGCATTTGATTATTCTCTGTGAACCTTGATGCTAAATTAAGCTAAGCAGGACTAATGCCATTTGGCTATACTCTTAGTAGATGCTGAAAAAGCATTAATTAAACTGGACTTTTTGACTAGGCTTTGTGCAGAACATGAATTTTCCTGATCAGTTTGTTACGATGTGACGAGGACTCTGTAATCACTCAGCAGAGAGGGTTAAGGTAGTGGGAAGTGGTTTATGAGAACCCTTTAGGCTTTCGTGAAGAATGTGACATGGGTGTCCACTCTCTCTAAACTGGTAGTTGCTATGTATTTTGACACTGTTGGCAATATGGATCAGGAATTCTCATATTAGGATTTTTTCAGTGGGGTGTTATGCAACTTAACCTCATGTTATATGCAGATGATATAAACTATCGCATCCCATGGACAATGTATCATACCTCATGAAATTTCTAAAGCAATTTAAAGAATCATCAGGATATACAATAAATAAGGAAAAGACCAATGCAGTTGGAGTTAATATGTACAGAATCAGGAAGAACTTCAAAAAAGATACCCTGAATGCTGGAAAGGGGACAATTTTAGATTTTTGGGAATTATACTAACTAGCACATGAAACCTCCATGATGTAATTGTATTGGTTTATTTAGGAAAGATTAGAAGAAATTTGAAAAGGAAAATGGGCGGTGCTTGATATAGATTTGGATCAGAGAGTCCAAATACTACATTGGCATGTAGTACCTCATCTGTTATATCTAGGATAATTGTAACAAAAGCAGCACGTTTTGTAACAAAGCACAAATCCAACAGAAAAAACGCTGGCAGAAAACAGAAAAAGGTTTGATCCACAAATTCAACTGATACAATAAGTCAACCACAAGTAAGCGCTTTCATCTCCTGACAAAATGGAGACTTCTTCAGACTAATGGTTGAATACAAGAACTGCATTTAAATACATAAAAAGTCAATTAAGAAATAAATTAAAAATTCAATTAAAAATAATTGACAAAAAGTTTGAAAAAACATATCTCAGCATAATTCTAATGTTTGAGTCCCTTTCTTTTTAAATACATAATGAATTCCTCTCTGTTGTTAAGACCTGAGGGAAAACATGCATTTAATCTCACCTGCTAGCAATATTCAAGCCACCCCAGTTCTTCCTCTATGTTCATCTTTTTAACATTGGGGTCGATTGAATCAATAACAAGACACTTAAAATTTATCCTACATCCATTTTCTACATAATGTTTGCCCATAGCATTCTTAACATCACCTTTGCCTATAGCATAGTGATGTTCATAAATTCTTCTAAATAATTCTGTTCCTGTTCTACCTGTATAGAAAGAACTACACTCTAAACATACTATTAAATAAACAACGTTTCTAGACTTGCAAGTAAATCTGCCTGGAACTTGTATCAAAGTTTTGCCTAATAAAATTTCATGACTATCAGTGTATAAATATTGACAATATTTGCAGTTAAAACACTTTAACATTCCTCTTTTTTCTTCAACACCCCTATTTTTTTTTTTAGCTTTTTTTGAAAAAAATCTTTAAAGTTTTTTTCTCTTTTTTGTACAAATTTGGGTTCGTCTCCTAACTTCTGTAATAAGTTGCTATTCCCTTTAAAAATTCCCCAATTTTTTCTCACTATACTTTTGATTGCATTCGAATCAGTACTATTCTGTACCGCTAATGCTGTAGTAAAATCTATAGCGGATCTTTCTCCCAACTCATCAATTATAACATTATTCCTTTTAGTGACTTAATCTTTCATTACATTTTCTACCATTTCTTGGGGATACCCTCTATTTAACATCCTATCGCAGAAGTTTTTAGCTTCAGTATAAAAGGTTTGATCATCATTGGTCAAATTACTAATTCTCTTTATTTGACCTTTGACGATGTTCCACTTTGTTTTTTTAGGATGTAAACTTGAATAATGTAAATACATATTATTTTGGAATTCTTTCTTATAAATTTTCGAAACTAATTTTCCATCCTTTTTATAAATCATAAGATCTAAAAAATTAATTTTTTCTATGCTAAAATTGTGTGTAAATTTAATATAAGAACGCGCATTGTTAATGTATTCCAAAAAAGTTATTAATTCTTCAATAGTACCACCCCAAATTATCAGAATATCATCAATAAATCTCAACATTTTAATTATATTTTTGGCAAACTCACTTTCAAAAATATTTGCTGTTTCCCATCCTTGCATAAATAAATTGGCATAGCTAGGGGCTAAAGCAGCACCCATAGCTATGCCATTTACCTGTACAAATGATTCATCCTAGAATTCTAAGTAATTATAACTCAGAACAAGATCTATCATTTCCATTAGCAGACTTGCGGTGCTAGTAGAAAATTCTCTTGACTTTAATAGTTCCATTCTAACCATTTCCATACCTTCCTTATTTGGAATCATGGCATAAAGAGAATTAATGTCAAGTGTTAGGAGTATATCAGATTCAGAGACATTAATATTGTTGAGTTTATTCATACAGTCATAGCTGTCTTTTATATATGTAATGCCTTTTGGTACTACGTTTTGCACATGTTTATCTGCTAAAATTGACATACCCTCAAATGTACTATTTCTGCTGACAACAATTGGTCTCAATGGGGGAGAATCGATATTTTTGTGGATTTTGGGTATTCCAAAAATCCTACTGATCTTAGGATTATTGTTTAGTTATATTCCTCTTCATTCTCTCATCAATTCTCCCTGCACAGAACCATTCAACTGTACATGATTCTATTACTGAAAAACCTTTCTTAATTTCAGTCATACCAACTGATCTGTAAAAGTTGGAGTCTGATAACATTTCTTTCATTCTTTTTTCATAATCTTCCCTATCCATAAGGACCATTGCTCCTCCTTTGTCAGCCTTAAAAGTAAGTATACTGTCATCTTTTAGTAGAGCATCAAAGCATTCTTTTTCTTTTTTTGTTAAGTTATAATATTTGAACTTTGATCCATCTTGTAACATTTCTAACATCTGTATTTCACACACATTAAGAAACATTTCCAATTCTTTGCATAAGGGTGGATTATAACAGTTAGGTTTGTAAAACTCAGTTATTTTGTTTTTGACTTCCCAACAATAATTTGAGATTTGATTTTCTCACAGTCTCTTAACTCATTAATCATAACAAGTTTATTGGCTCTCTGTGCCGGGGCAAAATTCCATCACTTGCTTAACACACAGCAGTCATCATAAGATATGTTTTTATTACTTAAATTAATAATTTTGAAATTGACACTCTTTAGGTCTTCCATTGTTTTTGCTGGTAATTCCAATTCTTCCTTGGGACTTTCCTGCCCCCCCCCCCCAGTTTTTTTGTGCCTGTTGTGTATTATAGTTGGTCTTTTCATTATATCCATCCGCTGTTACTTGAGCCCATGTTCTTTTTTGATTGTCTATTCTCTGATATACTTCTATAATCTGTCTATTATCATCCTTCACAGATCCTTTGGAATTTATTTCTTCATTACTGGTTTTTGCTCTACCAGTGTCTTTTATTTTAGGTCTTACTGCTGGTTCATTTGCATGTTGTTTCATTTCCCCTATGGTGTTGAAATGAATCTCAGCCACAGTTTGAATATTATTTTTACTACCAAGTCTTTCTGACCTTCTGACTGAACTTACTTCTTCTTCCACAGTGCTACTGTTTGTTTCCTGATCTTTTTGTACAACATTATTAACACTGGCTTCCAGTCGAAGCCCATAAGCTGTGGCCATACCATTCACATATTCATTTCTGTCTCTTTGAAGTTTTGTACTTTTTCTTTGACACAATTCATCATTTAATTTGTGTAGTTTCTCTTGTATGAGAATCATTTTACTGTTAAAATTGTCTCTGGAGGTCTTATTCTTAAGAATATCATAATTGCTTTAACAGTTAATTCTTCTATTTTACTCATATTGGTTTCATGCAACAATTCCATATACTGTAGTCCTGCCCTTTGGTTTATATTTAACCATTTGTCCGTAAACTCTTTAGGTAAATTTTACCCGCCAGTAGGTTTTTAATCCTTAGTCCCCTAGGGACTTGCTGAGCTTTTAAACTGTTTTCAAAAAATAGGTTGTCCCACTGGAGACGCTTGACTAGTAAGTAACAAGTCCTTCTCTAATCCGTTAAACTTCTCTTGAAAGTTAAAGCCAATATTTACATTTGTTTCCGGCTCAACATCGTTCTCAAATGAAAACGGATTAGAAGGTGCAGCTAGACACCCTCTTAAAATATCCTTCATTATTCGTAATACTAACAGTTTTTCTTTGATAAGCACTTGCTTGTGGTTGACGTATTGTATCTGGAGAATTTGTGGATTAAACCTTTTTCTGTGTTTTCTGCCAGCATTTTTTCTGTTGGATTTGTGCTTTGTTACAAAGCGTGCTGCTTTTGTTACAGTTTTGGAAGCATTTGTTGCAGTTCGGCAGGCATGGAAAGAGGTGTGGCTTCTGCTACCAGTTTTACAAGTGTTTCCGCCGGTTGTGTGCTGAATGACACTCCCGAGTAGTTCCTTCATAATAAATGAAGAGGGTACTGTTAACTCGATTAACAAAAATCAAAGAAAAACTGTTAGTATTACGAATAATGAAGAAGATATTTTAAGAGGGTGTCTAGCTCCACCTTCTAATCCGTTTTCGTTTGAGAACGTTGTTGAGCCGGAAACAAATGTAAATACCGGCTTTAACTTTCAAGAGAAGTTTAACGGATTAGAAAAAGATTTGTTACTAGTCAAGCGTCTCCAGTGGGATAATCTATTTTTTGAAAACAGTTTAAAAGCTCTGCAAGTCCCTAGGGGACTAAGAATTAAAAACCTACCGGCAGGTAAAGATTTACCTAAAGAGTTTACGGACAAATGGTTAAATATAAACCAAAGGGCGGGACTGCAGTATATGGAATTGTTGCACGAAACCAATACGAGTAAAATAGAAGAAATAACTATGAAAGTTAAAAGCAGTTATGATATTCTTAAGAATAAGACCTCCAGAGACAATTTTAACAGTAAAATGATTCTTATACAAGAGAAACTACACAAATTAAATGATGAATTGTGTCAAAGAAAAAGTAAAAAAAAATTCAGAGAGACAGAAATGAATATGTGAATGGTATGGCCACAGCTTATGGCTTCGACTGGAAGCCAGTGTTAAGAATGTTGTACAAAAAAGATCAGGAAACAAACAGTAGTACTGTGGAAGAAGAAGTAAGTTCAGTCAGAAGGTCAGAAAGACTTGGAAGTAAAAATAATATTCAAACTGTGGCTGAGATTCATTTCAACACCATAGGGGAAATGAAACAACATGCAAATGAACCAGCAGTAAGACCTAAAATAAAAGACATTAGTAGAGCAAAAAACAGTAATGAAGAAATAAATTCCAAAGGATCTGTGAAGGATGATAATAGACAGATTATAGAAGTATATCAGAGAATAGACAATCAAAAAAGAACATGGGCTCAAGTAACAGCGGATGGATATAATGAAAAAAACAACTATAATAAACAACAGGCACAAAAAAACTGGGGGGGGCAGGAAAGTCCCAAGGAAGAACTGGAATTACCAGCAAAAACAATGGAAGACCTAAAGAGTGTCAATTTCAAAAGTATTAATTTAAGTAATAAAAACATCTCTTATGATGACTGTTGTGTGTTAAGCAAGGGATGGAATTTTGCCCCGGCACAGAGAGCCAATAAACTTATTATGATTAATGAGTTAAGAGACTATGTGAGAAAGTTAAATCTCAAATTATTGTTGGGAAGTCAAAAACAAAATAACTGTGAGTTTTACAAACCTAACTGTTATAATCCACCCTTATGCAAAGAATTGGAAATGTTTCTTAATGTGTGTGAAATACAGATGTTAGAAATGTTAGAAGATGGTTCAAAGTTCAAATATAACTTAAAAAAAGAAAAAGAATGCTTTGATGCTCTACTAAAAGATGACAGTATACTTATTTTTAAGGCTGACAAAGGAGGAGCAATGGTCCTTATGGATAGGGAAGATTATGAAAAAAAAAATGAAAGAAATGTTATCAGACTCCAACTTTTATAGATCAGTTGGTATGACTGAAATTAAGAAAGGTTTTTCAGTAATAGAATCATGTATAGTTAAATGGTTCTATGCAGGGAGAATTGATGAGAGAATGAAGAGGAATATAACTAACAATAATCCTAAGATCAGTAGGATTTTTGGAATACCCCTAATCCACAAAAATATTGATTCTCCCCCATTGAGACCAATTGTTGTTATCAGAAATAGTAAGTCTGAGGGTATGTCAATATTAGTAGATAAACATCTGCAAAAAGTAGTACCAAAAGGCATTACATATATAAAAGGCAGCTATGACTGTATGAATAAACTCAACAATATTAATGTCTCTGAATCTGATATACTCCTAACACTTGACATTAATTCTCTTTATACCATGATTCCAAATAAGGAAGGTATGGAAATGATTAGAATGGAACTATTAAAGTTAAGAGAATTTTCTACTAGCACCGTAAGTCTGCTAATGGAAATTATAGATCTTGTTCTGAGTTATAATTACTTAGAATTCTAGGATGAATCATTTGTACAGGTAAATGGCATAGCTATGGGTGCTGCTTTAGCCCCTAGCTATGCCAGTTTATTTATGCAAGGATGGGAAACAGCAAATATTTTTGAAAGTGAGTTTGCCAAAAATATAATTAAAATGTTGAGATTTATTGATGATATTCTGATAATTTGGGGTGGTACTATTGAAGAATTAATAACTTTTTGGAATACATTAACAATGTGTGTTCTTATATTAAATTTACACACAATTTTAGCATAGAAAAAATATTTTTTTTAGATCTTATGATCTATAAAAAGGATGGAAAATTAGTTTCGAAAATTTATAAGAAAGAATTCCAAAATAATATGTATTTACATTATTCAAGTTTACATCCTAAAAAAACAGTGGAACATCGTCTAAGGTCAAATAAAGAGAATTAGTAATCTGACCAATGATGATCAAACCTTTTATACTGAAGCTAAAAACTTCTGTGATAGGATGTTAAATAGAGGGTATCCCCAAGAAATGGTAGAAAATGTAATGAAAGATGAAGGCACTAAAAGGAATAATGTTATAATTGATGAGTTGGGAGAAAGACCTGCTATAGATTTTACTACAGCATTAGCGGTACAGAATAGTACTGATTCGAATGCGATCAAAAGTATAGTGAGAAAAAATTGGGGAATTTTTTAAAGGGAATAGCAACTTATTACAGAAGTTAGGAGACGAACCCAAATTTGTACAAAGATTTTTTTCAAAAAAAGCTAAATAAAAATAGGGGTGTTGAAGAAAAAAGAGGAATGTTAAAGTGTTTTAATTGCAAATATTGTCAATATTTTTACACTGATAGTCATGAAATTTTATTAGGCAAAACTTTGATACAAGTTCCAGGCAGATTTACTTGCAAGTCTAGAAACGTTGTTTATTTAATAGTATGTTTAGAGTGTAGTTCTTTCTATATAGGTAGAACAGGAACAGAATTATATAGAAGAATTTATGAACATCACTATGCTATAGGCAAAGGTGATGTTAAGAATGCTATGGGCAAACATTATGTAGAAAATGCATGTAGGATAAATTTTAAGTATCTTGTTATTGATTCAATCGACCCCAATGTTAAAAAGATGAACATAGAGTAAGAACTGGGGTGGCTTGAATATTGCTGGCAGGTGAGATTAAATGCATGTTTTCCCCAGGTCTTAACAACAGAGAGGAATTCATTATGTATTTAAAAAGAAAGGGACTCAAACATTAGCATTATGCTGAGATATGTTTTTTCAAACTTTTTAATTGTCAATTATTTTTAATTGAATTTTTAATTTATTTCTTAATTGACTTTTTATGTATTTAAATGCAGTTCTTGTATTCAACCATTAGTCTGAAGAAGTCTCTGTTTTGTCAGGAGATGAAAGCGCTTACTTGTGGTTGACGTATTGTATCTGGAGAATTTGTGGATTAAACCTTTTTCTGTGTTTTCTGCCAGCGTTTTTTCTGTTGGATATCTAGGATAATCCTTTGGGTTATGGTCAGAAAAGGCAGTGTTGAGAAAGTTAATAAACTGGATGAGGGATTTTGTATGGCATGGAGATATGCCAAGACTGAGATGGGAGGGACTAATATTGCCTAAGGAAATGGGGGTGGATGTCCCAGATAGCAATATTATAAGGCTATTTACTTTGCATTGCTACCTAAAATAAGTAGGTCTGAGATAGAACCCATTTGGAAAAACTTGCTGTTGGTAAAGAATGCTTGGTTAGGATCGATTGCTATATTAGAGGCTTTTTGGGGAAAAGACTCCAAGACAGTACATCTCTTTTTATTAGATAAGCTAGCTAAGATGGTTACTACTTTTTATGACAGAAAAGCTGCGTTAACTACTGTAAGCCACATATCTTGCCAGTTGAAGCACAATGATGTGGCATGACCCAGAAGTGGAATAGAGAAAATAGAGAACGATGTTGGGGTATTGGGATCTGTCGTTCTCAACAGAGGGTTTGTCAGTATGGAATGCAGTCAAGAGGACCTTTAGAATTCTGGGGAAATACTTACAGTTCTATGTAATTAGGAGGCAGTTGGAAACCTCATCCTGGACTAAAATTTCCAGAGAAGGTTTGTCCATATGTCATTGTGTGATGGATTTTGTTGCATATCTAACCTAATTTAGATAAAAGCATAGTTTCTAAAATATTCCGGTTCCTTGGGAAGATAAGAAACCTATACATCAAGATCTAAGAGAACCATGAAGTAAGCTCTTGGGTATAAATATTAAATTAGATCAGTAGAGGAGGGTATGCTCATTGGGTAGAAAGCTCTGAGGTTGAGGAAATTTAGAGTATTCACTTGGAAGTGTTTGCACAAATATTTTTACAGTCCAGCTAGGTTGCTTCATATAAGCCCATGAATAGATCACACATATTAGAGGTGCAATGAGGAAGTAGGATATTAGAAATGTATGTTTTGGCTTTGTCCTGCATTTATAGAGTGTGTAGCTGAAATTCCAAACCTGTTGAAGTTTAGAGGATAAAGATTAGCCCTAAAGAAAAGTGAATTACTGTTAGGGATCTTGACAGGGATGCAAGAAGAGAAGAACATGATAGAATTAAAATGGATTATACTTCTGCTTGCCAAAAAAGTAATACCAGAAAGTGGAAAACTGGATAGACCAATGGAGAGAGAATCAAGGGAACAGATGGAGAAAGTTCGGAAGGAAGAACAAGGCGAATAAAGAAATTGATTTCAAAGAAAAGCACAAATGGTTGTGGGGCATAAGTCTTATAAGGGGAAATTGAACATAGATTATAATCCCCCTGTAGTTGGCACTTATCTGGTCCATACTTTGGTATAATGCCCCATTTGGCATGTACCATACTAAGCACCTGCAGCAATTAGAGAGACCTCAGAGGTTTCTAGCAAAGAAGATCAAGGGGCTCCAGCATGTGCCTGACACAGAGATCAAGGGGCTCCAGCATGTGCCTGACACAGACTAACTGAAGTCCCTGTCACTATACTCTGTGTTTTATAGACTTTTTTGGGGAAGATTTATGCCTGGCCTACAGAGTAATGCAAGACCCAAACCTAATGGTGCTGCATATCTGTAATTAAGACGGGACTAGGGCTACGTATTCCAGGGATCTAATATGGCCTGCAACTTAAACAGGGCTTGCTGGAGGGACAGGTTTATCTCCCAGCAACTGCCATGTCTTTGGAACAGGCTACCAAGTCATGTAAAATAGAGCACCTCTTTGACACTGTTCAAGAGGAACCTGGACAAGTGGATGGGGCACCATAAATTATTATAGAGCCGACA